>NC_083890.1:24841837-25169171 GCF_032452875.1 Bos javanicus | reverse complement strand
CCAGGATTTCAAATACTAATAGCTTCTCCTCTTCAGCATCAGTTTGGAGAATAGTGCCCTCTGTGGAGATGGCAGCAGAATAGTGCTTGCCTCAGTTTGCTCTCTGCTCTCACTAATTCTCATTCCAGGCATAGATTTAAAACTTACCTGTGTCATCCTTGACATTTTTATGAGCTTCATTTTCTCTCTTTCCCAACATATTTATGGTACTTACTCAAAGCGAGAAGGTTCCCAGGCTGACTTTTGCCATAGTTTGTGTGAGATGTTGCACCCAGCTTATGAAGACATCCTGGGCTCCGGGACGGAAGTTGTAGGAACAAGCAGAGTGGGACCCCGTGGCTGGTGTGGTGACAGAGAGCCAATCGTGGTGGTCAGTGGGCATCCACTTTCTCAGATAATCCAAACTCTTCTGCCTAGTGCTCACCATCCCCTGTGTCTCCCGTGAGTGTGTTTTGTGTTGACCATCTGGTTAGCTGGGAGAGCACCTAGTGCAGAGGACTGAGGGGTATTGGGCAAACAGGGATGTGTGAGAAATGCCAGTCCCCAGAGGAGCCGTTTCTAGACTGGGATCAGACATACACACAGATGACTCCCGCACAGGATGGTTTGTGGTGGGAGCATGACGTTGACAGGAGCCATAAGAGACCCAGGAGAGAGAATCCTTCTAGCAAGGTGACTAAGAAGAGCGCGTTCAATCTGAGTCTTCAGAGATGACCTGGATTTCGATAGATGGTGGCTGAAGGTTGCTAGGGAGACAGCATTCCAAGTTCAGGAAACAAGTACGGAGAGACACAACACATTTCACAGAACTATGGGGTGTGTGGGAGAAGCAGCTTATTTTTAAAATAAGAGGTAAAGTGGAAGGAGAGTGTAATTTGGGTGTTCCCATTGATAAATGTGTAGAATGTCGCTCAGAGTTCCCAGGGTTCTTTCTCTGGAATTACGCCTGCCTTCCTTCCTAGTAATTAGCCGTAAAAGAACCATTGGTAGCCATGCCTCCTGTCCAGATGCCCACCTCCTCTTCTCCCTTTCGAGCAGAGCTAAGGAGGAACAAGAGGGTGATTACAACAAGAATTGGCACTCATGTTATAAAATGAAGGGAGTCATGCATGGAACTTCCCCCGTGTCCAGTGGCTAAGACTCTGAGCTCTCAATGCAGGGGGCCCAGGTTCAATCCCTGGTCAGGGAGCTAGATCCCACATGCCACAACTTAAAAAAAAAAAAAAAATATATATATATATATATATATATATACACACACACACACACATATATATATACAACTAAGATCCAGTGCAGCCAAATAAATAAATATTAAAAAAAAAAAAAAAAAAAAAACCTGAAGGGAATCATAAGAGGGAGCAGACTCAAAGAGGACTCGGACCTTCTGAAGAATTCCTCCAAACCAAAGACAGGGCTTTAGAGTCTGAAAACTTAGGTTGTGGGCCTGATGTTTGAAGAATATATTTGAGAAAGAACTTACAGTATGTTTTAAATATATCTCAGTACAGAAAAGAATAGATGGGCAGTGGTTTAAATGTGGTACTTTATGAAAGGAGGTCAAGGATTCAAGTACCTGCCAAGTGTCCACACTGACCCAAGATCAAAGTGCATGTGTCTTGTGTCCCAAGACCTGCAGTGGGATCAGTGATGAGGTTTCTGAAGATGCAGAGGCAGAAGAGGCAAGTACAAAGTTCAGATTAAAAAGAAAAAGACACACCGATGGAATAAAAGCACCAGAAAGGGAGGACGGTTGTAGATGCAGCAGTTGCTCTTCCCATCTGAGCTGAGCAGCCCTGATGCTTCAAATCGCTGAAGGCACACAGCTCGGTTCAGGAATTCTAGAAGGGAGTCAGGTGGGGAGCACCGCTGTGGTCTGCATGTCTGTGTCCCTGTAAAGTTCCTGTGTTGAAACCTAAGGCGGTGGGATTGGGAGGGAATGAGGTCATGAGGGTGGACCCCTTGTGATTGGGATGAGCGCCTTTTATAAAGGAAAGAGGCCCCAGAGAGCTTGAGCATCCCTTCTGCCAGGCTGCACCTTGGTCTCAGCCTTTCCAACCTACAGAACTGCCAGCAAGAAGTGTTTGCTGTCCTAACCCTGCTGGTCTGTGGTGGTGTCACAGCAGCACCAACCGGCTGAGACTTGAGCCCTGTACCTTGTGTCCACTGAGCATGAGACACACGTGCTTTCCTCCTCATGTCAGGTAGTGATGTCTGTCATCCCCACGTTACAAATGAGGAAGCTCAGACCCAGCATCCGTGACCTGCCCAGCATCCGTGACCTGCCCAGGTAAGCATGACATCAGAGCTCTAATGGACCCACCTGTTCCAAGCTGATGCACTCACCCTGCAAGGAGCTGACCAGAAGGCAGCCCCTCAGACCAGCTCCTAAAGCACAGGATTACAGCCACGTTACTCCCATGTTGGCTGCTTCCCTTCCAACCAGGGTGATCATTTAGCTCCACGCTACGTGGGTGTGACTTTAAAAAATTATTCGGAACCTACACATTGTCTAGTGAGAGGTTTCAGTTAATGGATTAGAGATTCTGGGAGAATTGTACAAAGATCCCCAAATATCAAACTATCTGATTTACGCTTATTATGTATATTTCTTCCTTCTGTGATGCCATTGAGTAAAGAAAACTGCCAAGTCCTAAAAGATAATACCAAATCACACCTATAAATTTTAATAAAAATTTTTGTCAGAAAAAAAATCACATTTTGCATTATTACTGTTTTTTAAAGAACTGACAATAGCATATATTTACTTAGATATCAATACAGCACGTATTTCATCAGCATTACCGTAGAACTTTTGAGTCAGTTTCTCAGACACTGAAGACCATTCCAAATCGCTTTGGTCACTGATAATAAGTAAATGCTGTCTCAGAAATATGCCCTTCCCCCCACCCTTACTGATGATCCAGCTCTGCTCCAGGCATTTTGCCAGTTGCTGGGGAAACAGCAATGAAAAGATAACCTCATTTTGGAGGAAAGACGAAAACAAGCAAACCGAATAATTACATATTATCATGACTGTTCTGAATGACACAAGTGGGGTACTGACGCTGAGAATATCTCGGGTGCTATTATACTTGAGATGGTGTTGAGGCATATGGAAGGATATTGGGGTGTCTGCCTATGTGTTTAAATCGGTGGTTCTTATTTTCTTGAGCTGAATAAGATATCACTGGAAGTTTCCCACATTCTCTGAGAAGCCATCTGGAAGGTCTTGATAGAGCTGTCCTCCACCTGAACTGTGGCCCTCAGCGGAGGGTGAGTGAGCCCCATGCTGGGCTCTGACACTTCCTTGAGCACCTGGGGTTCCTGCTGCTCTCCACGTGCCTGGCAGGCTTCCACACTGATACCTTATCATTTCAGCTCTGCACCATACTTCAGCCCTGCACCATACGGTGAGCTCTTGGAAGATTTTTTTAAGTGACAAGGATCCAAATTTAAGTGATATCCAACTGAATTGGCAATGGGTGATTTTCATGCCTGGCCACGGCCCGTCCTGCCTGGCAGCTGCCAGCATCCTTTAATGAGAATAAAACAAATCTCCATTTCAGAAAATCTCAAATGGTGTGGGTGCGTGTATGGGTGGTAGAGACTATGTTACAATCTCATTCCTTTCTGGGGGATGCAATATGTTTTCTGAACAGCCCATTTGATTGTAAGACACTTGAAGGCAGGAATTGTCTCGTGTCTAATCCCTAGTGTGTGCCGAGCATAGCACCAGACACAACAAACGTTCAGTGTTTTGATGAATGAACGGAGGACTCAGAAAGGACTAGACAACATGAGGTACAGTAAGAAAAACAGGCTCTCAAGCCAATTAGATCTGAGTTTACATTACATCATGTGTCATGGACTGAATATGTGACCCCAAAAAAGGCATATGTTGAAACCCTATTCCTCCTACCCCATGTGATGGTTTTAGGAGATGGGCTTTGGGAGGCAATGAAGATAAGATGAGGTCCTGAGGATGGAATCCCCATTTATGGGATTAGTGCCCTTCTAAGAATCACAGGAGAGCTTGTTTCTCTACTTTCCATCATATGGGGATGCTAGGAGAAGTTGGTAGTCTGCAGCCCCAAAGAAGGTCTCACCAGAACCCGACCATGATGGCACCTGATCTCAGACTTCCAGCTTCCAGAACTGTGAGAAATACTTGTTTATCAGGAAGGAAAAGAGGTAGGGGAGGGTAAATTAGGAGGTTGGGATTAGCAGATACACATTACTATCTATAAAACAGAAAAGAAGGACTTTATGGCACAGGATACTATATTTAATACCTTGTAATAACCTATAATGGAAAAGAATCTGGAAAAGAATAGATACACATATATGTTTAACTGGATCACTTTGCAGTACACTAGAAAGTAACAACATTGTAAATCAACTATACAGGTCAGTTTTTAAAAAGTCACTAAATGCCCCCAGCTTGTTGGGATTCAAGGTGGTCACCACTGGGTCCAGGGACCCCAGAGTGTGCAGTGAATGGCATTTGGAATACAGCATGGTAGAGCTGACCAAGGTCCCCTCAGGGTCACCAGCCTCCCCCTGCCTCAGGGCCACCTCCAAACAATTGCTCGCCAACAATAAAAATCTAGATCTTTCCCATGGCCTGTAGGATCTCCCTGACCTGCCAAACTCCCTCAGGCCTCCCGCCACACTCTTGCTCAGAGCTTCAGCCACACTCCTCTTCACCGGTTCCCTCTCAGAGCCCTTACCATCTTGAGGCCTCTTCCTTGCTTCTTCATCCCCAGATAAGCTATTTCTGTGACTTGATCTTGCCACCTTAAATGCCACTTGCCTAAACTTGGAGGCCTTCTCTAAGTAGTCGTTGTTTAGTTGCTCAGTCGTATCTGACTTTTTTCGGCCTCAAGGACTGTAGCCCACCAGGCTTCTCTGTCCATGGGATTTCCCAGCAAGAATACTGGAGTAGGTAGCCATGTCTTCTCCAGAAAATCTTTCCAACCCAGGGATCAAACCCAGGTCTCCTGCATTGGCAGGCAGATTCTTTACCACTAAGCCACCAGGGAAGTCCCCTTCCCTAAGTAGCAGATCTAAAATACCTCCCCCAGACCCTCCTCACACACGCCTGTCTCAAGTTGGCTTTATTTTCCCTTGTAAGAGTTTCATTGTTACGTATGTATTTGTCTCCCACCTAGAAGACTGAGGGCTTTTTTTCTTGCCTGGCACATAGGAGAGTCTCAGAGGTTTGAATAAATGACTTTGTGAATGAATGGACAGGAGATGATAAGCGTGGAGGTCGCTCACACCGTCTCTGAGTGGGGTGGGGGGCTGCAGTCATCTTGTCCTTCACAAGAAGGACACCGTCCTGGAAGAGAATGTAAAAGAAGAACGTCTATGTTTATGTATATGTGTAACTGAACCACTATGCTATATACCTGAAACTAACATGACGTTGTAAATTGCGGGGAGCGAGCTCCGCCCCTGGCAAAGGTCATGAGGAAGGAGGCTTGGCATACGCAAAGGCGGGATCAAGCCTCAGGAGTCTCCCTGGAAATTCTCGAGCAATCTACCCCCAAAACCAGAGTCTGCCTACTTTCTGCTTTGTGCTTTCACCTACACCTCTGACTTTACGGGGGGCTGTCCCCCACTACCTCTCTCTGAAAAAGAGTTAGCTTACAGCTCCAGTTAATAATTCCTGGGTGTGACAGTGTTTCAACCTACAAACTCCCTTGGAAGTCCTCTAGCCTGCCTGAATAGGTTTATCCGGCCCACATGTGATTGCTCAGAGCCTCCAAACTGAGAGGCATGAGATGTTCTAAACTGTCTAAATACAGATTACTTTGAGCAGTTAAAAGATTGATTAGAAATTGTATTGGTGAAGGGATTTTCACTTGTTGGGCCAATGTTTGCTGCTAAGTCTCTATATCCCTTACCTGCTGTGTCCCTGGCAGTGTATTGATTAATATAATTGGTGTAAATAGTAGCTTTAATGTTTGTAACCTGGGACCCTTGAGTTAATTCTTTTTCTTGTTATAGCCCACCACACCTTTGCTCTGTAGGAATGCAACTTTATCTAATGCTTTTGGAGGGTGGCTCCTGACCAATCACCTTTAGAGAAAAATAAGTTTTCTGAAGAGAAGGTCTTAAAATGTTAACAGGCCTCCGGGCCAGAAGATGATGCAAATCACCTAAGCTTTTGCATATATATGATAAGTTTGCAGGAAGAAAGCCTGGCTTGCTGCAAGACTCCACCCCTTCCCCCATTATCCTCTATGCATAACTTAAGGTATAAAAACTACTTTGGAAAATAAAGTGCGGGCCTTGTTCACCGAAACTTGGTCTCACCATGTCGTTCTTTCTCTTACCTTCTGGCTGAATTATTCAGCCTCTTTTCTCCACTGAATTTCCTCACCGAGCTATCCTTATTCTACTACTCTTTATATCCTTAATTAACATTTAATTAAGCAGTTGTTTCCTGATCCTCGCCAATGCCGTCCCCGCTTCGAATTCCCTGGATCAGCCGGGGCTGGTCCCCGGCAGTAAATCAACTGTATTTCAATAAAAAATTTTAAAAAGGCACTAACACGTATGTATGGAATCTAGAAAGATGGCACTGATTAATTTATTTGCAGGGCAGCAAGGAGAAACAGACATAGAGAACCAACCTATGGACACGGGGGGAGGGGAGGAGGGAGAGGATGAGATGTTTGGAGAAAGCAACATGGAAACTTACAATACCATATGTAAAACAGATAGCCAGTGGGAATTGCTGTATGACTCAGGGAACTCAAACTGGGCTCTGTGACAACCTAGAGGGGTGGAATGGGGAGGGAGATGAGAGGGAGGTTTGGGAGGGAGGGGACATTGGGTGTACCTATGGCTGATTCTTGTTGATGTTTGACAGAAAACCACAAAATTCTGTAAAGCAATTATCCTTCAATTAAAAAATAAATTTTTAAAATAAATAAAAGTAAATAAATGGGGAGGTAAACAAATGCAAAAAAAAAAAAAAGTTCAGGAAAAAAAAAGCATTGTGGTTATCAATAAGCTATCTATGTCATCTCAGCAAAGTGGGCCCAAATGTATTTCCGAATCAAACGTGGTAAACAGTCAAATCCCACCACTGTTAAGAATAAATGAGCTGTCTGTTGTCTTATGAACTTAATGTATAAATTCTGCTGCTCTGTGCTGTTCGGATTTAGAAGCGAAGACAAAAATAATTGTGAAGGTGAAGGACGGTGCTGGAAACTATTTTTAGAAACCTGCAACCCAAGAGATTCTTTTTTTTTTTTTTAAAAAGGTGCTCAGTTAGGCCTTATTTGATTTTATGACCTTTCTTCATCTGTTTCTTGAATTATAACTTGGAAATAATGATCAACCCAGTTGTTCTCCTTGTTATTAGAACTCACCAACTAATAGTACCCGATGAGAAGAAGATGTTAGCCTGGTCCAGCCAGGGAATGAGAGGAAACCCCAAGGTCACCTGTTGTTAATTACCCCTGGGCTTTCCGCCACTTGCCAGAGTGGCTCTGGCAGGGCAGTGGGCTGCACCCACAGGAAAACCAACCATATCGTGATTTGCCGAAGAGTTTTGTGCACCTGACTTCAGATACCGTGACAAGGATCCCTCAAGGACGTGCTGCTCTTAGAAATAACTTTTCAAGCACTGAGTTGAGACACAGAAAACATTCATCAGCAGCCGGCGAGACCAGGAGGGCTGTGATGAGAGTCATCCCCACAAGGCAGGGACCAGGGGGAGCAGAGGATGACAGCTGAAAGCAACGGCGGCTCCAGAGGAGTCTGACATGATGAATAATGTGAAGGCCACGTTAGAGGAGCAGAACTGAGAGCACATCGGAAGGAGGGGCCCTTTACAGAGGAGACACTTGAAACCAGAGGCCTCACTTCTCTCCCTCGCCAACTGACAAAAATCAAGCTAATGCCTAATACCTGTCTATCTGCCCCCATTTTAAATTTTTTGCAAACCAACACTCAGACAAATCACTGGGTGAAAACATCACTAGATTTTTATAAAATCAAGGATGTCCATTGTGGAAGTTTAAAAAAAAAAAAGTAACAATCTAAAAATCCCTCCAATGGGTTAAATGAATTAGGTACGTCATTCATAGGATAGTATGCAGTGGATCAAACATGCTTTGAAAAAAACTGAATCGTGAGAAAAATGGTCATGGAAATGATAAATGAAAAAGCAAATTATTAGTCAGTTTATACCACATTTTTTTCAGTTTCTTAAAAGAAGGTTCTAGGTGCCTGAAAAAAAGACAGGATATCAAAATGTCAACAGCAACTATACTATTATCATTGTTATAACAATTATATAACAATTATACCTGAATGGGAAATTGCAGGTGATTTTTATCTTCCCCTTGGTGTTTTTCTAAAATTTCCAGAGTTTCTGCAATAAACATTATTTGTAAAATGAGAAAGTCATTAAAATTTTTTTGACAGAATCAGTCTATCAACCAGAGATTCAAATTATCTAACTAAAATGAGTGCTTTGCAACAACAACAACAACAACAAAAAGGTGGGGAGGGGTGAGAAATCCTCTTTCCCCTTGAGGATACTTCTTTTGATGTTTAAATTGTGATTTTATAGAAAAACATTTTGATTTTAGAGGCAGCAAGAAACTATGTGATCTTGCATGAGTCATTAGATAATTTCCAGGTGAACTGACAGTCCCTACTGTGTTAGAAAGACCCGAGTTCAAGGTCCAGGTTCCTGCTGGTCCCCTGAAAACCTGGGACAGGACGGTCCTTCGCAGTTTCCCCACGTATAAACAGCATGCTTGCTTTTCTGTTCACCTCACAAGATTGTTTTTGAGTCTCAACTCCTCACATTACATGGAAAGTAAGACAGGGCCGTTCTCCCAGAAATGCAGTCAGGACTTCTTTCGACATAGGGAATCTCTCACTGGAATGCCAGAGGGGAGGCTGGTTCAGAGAGATAAATCCCTGCAGAGATAAGCGGTGAGTCACCCGGTGAGTCACGGAGGCCAATGGCAGAGGAGGCAGGACCCACCAAGGTCTGCGGCAGGAATGTACATTCAGCCTCTTCCCAAACAGCGTGGACCTCACAGTAAATATTTTGGCTGCTGCACCATCTGGCAGTATCAGTTCTCAGCCAGCCTGGTTCTGAACATCTCTTCTGAGAGATTCTTGGCCATCTCAACAAATAAGGAGTGAACTGCTTTGCCAACACTGAGCTTCAGGGTCGCAGATAGGCAAACTGGTCAAGCCACCATCACTTGACACCGGCACCGTCAAATTTCCTGCCTTTATTCTTTCCCCATCTCCCCTTGACCTGTATGCTTTCTCCGTCTGCCCTGCTTTCCTGCCCACATTCCTGCCTACCTTCCCTCCTCCCCCCCAGCCCTGGCTGCCCCCAGGCAAGTCCCTTCCCTCTTACCTAACTTCTCTCTGAAGTTGCACAGAGACCCATCCCTTTTGCTTGAAGTCTTCCCAATGCAAATGTTCTCCAGAAGAAAACAGCTGTTCATTCTGCTTGAGGGTGGCAATAATACACAGAAGAACTATACAAAAAAGTCTTAGTGATCTGGATAATCATAATGGTATGATCACTCACCTAGAGCCAAATATCCTGGAGGGTGAAGTCAAGTGGGCCTTAGGAAGCATTACAATGAACAACGCTAGTAGAGGTGATGGAATTCCAAGTGAGTTATTTCAAATCGTTAAAGATGATACTGTTAAGGTGCTGCACTCTATGACAGCAAATTTGGAAAACTCAGCAGTGGCCACAGGACTGGAAAAGGTCAGTTTTCATTCCAATCCCAAAGGAAATCAATGCCAAAGAATGTTCAAACTACCATACAACTGTGTTCATTTCACATTCTAACAAGATAATGCTGAAAATCCTTCAAGCTAGGTTTCAACAATACATGAACCAAAAACCTACAGATGCACAAGTTGGATTTAGAAAAGGCAGAGGAATCAGAGATCAAATGGCCAACATCAGTTGGATCATGGAAAAAGCAAGGAAATTCAAAAAAAAAAAAAACTACTTCTGCTTCATTGTTTACACTAAATCCTTTGACTGTGTGGATCACAATAAACTGTGGAAAATTCTTAGAAATGGGAATACCAGACCACCTTACCTGCCTCTTGAGAAACCTGTATACAGGTCAGGAAGCAACAGTTAGAATCTTACATGGAACAATTGACTAGTGCAAAATTGGGAAAGGAGTATGTCAAAGCTGTATATCGACACCCTGCTTACTTAATTTATATGCAGGGTAAATCATGCAAAATGGCTGGATGAATCACAAGCTGGAATCAAGATTACTGGGAGAAATTTCAGTAACCTCAGATACGTTGATAATACCACTCATGGCAGAAAACAAAGAGAAACTAAAGAGCTTCTTTATGAGGGTGAAAGAGGAGAGTGAAAAAGCTGGCTTAAAGTTCAACATTCAGAAACTAAGATTATGGCATCTAGTCCCATCATTTCATGGCAAATAGATGGGGAAAAAGTGGAAACAGTGGCAGATGTTATTTTCTTGAGCTCCAAAATTACTGGAGATGGTGACTGTAGCCATAAAATTTAAAGACACTTGTTCCTTGGAAGAAAGGCTATTACAAACCTAGACAGTGTATTTAAAAGCAGAGACACGAGGGGAGGCGCCAAGATGGCAGAGGAGTAGGACGGGGAAAACACTTTCTCCCCCACAAATTCATCAAAAGAGCATTTAAACGTCGAGTAAATTCCACAAAACAACTTCTGAATGCGAGCAGGGGACATCAGGCACCCAGAAAAGCAACCCAACTCTTTGAAAGGAGGTAGGAAAAAATATTAAAGACAATAAAAGAGACAAAAGAGGGAGGGACGGAGTTCCGTCCCGGGAAGGGAGTCTTAAAAAGAGAGAAGTTTCCAAACACCAGGAAACCTTCTCACTGCCGAATCCGTGCGGAGCTTTGGAAGCACAGAGGGTAACATAACAGGGAGAAAAAATAAATAAACAATTAAAACTCGCAGATTGCGAGCCCTGCGGTAACTCCCCCAGCGGAGAAGCAGCGCAGACGCCTGCATCCGCCATTAGCAAGCGGGGGCTGGGCAGGGAGGCGCGGCATGGGCTGCATCGCTGAGAGTGGGAGTCTGGCCTGAATACCCTGAGCACTATCTGAGCGAAATAATTTGGGCTAGCAAACCAGACTGTGGGATATCTACCATGCAAAAAGCCGGCCCTAACCTAGGACACCGCCAGCCCGCGCACGGAGCAAAGAACTGAACAGAGATAGCCGGCTGCGGACCTTCCCCCTCCGGTGACAGGCAGCCAGAGCCAGAGGGGGGCAATCGCAGCCCCAGAGAGACATTATCTATAAAACTGGCTTCTTTGCTAACTAAAATTTATTGGGGGTCTGGACGGTCAACATCTGCCTGAGAAGGTGCGCCGGTTTTACACCCAGATAACCGAGTGGCGGGGAGGCGATAAGTCGCAGCATTGGCGCTCGCCAAACACCTCATCACCTGAGCTGCTCGGACCTGGGAAGAAAACAAAACGCAGGCCCAACTGAGTCTGCGCCTCTGAGGACTACCCGAGTGCCTGAACCTGAGCGGCTTGGACCTGGGAGGTGCATGCAACCCAGGGCCAGCCTCGGATTGTTCCCGGCGGAACAACCTAGAGCCTGAGCAGTGTGGGCAGGGAGGCTACACGCGCCGTGAGCGGGGGCAGACCCAGTGTGGCTGAGGCACTGCGGGCACACGCCAGTGTCATTTGTTTGCAGCATCCCTCCCTCCCTCCCCACAGCGAGACTGAACAAAGAGAAGAAACACAGCTCCACCCACCAGAACACCAACACAAGCTTCCCTAACCAGGAAACCTTGACAAGCCACCTGTACAAACCCACACACAGCGAGGAAACGCCACAATAAAGAGAACTCCACAAACTGCCAGAATACAGAAAGGACTCCCAAACTCAGCAATTTAAACAAGATGAAGAGACAGAGGAATACCCAGCAGATAAAGGAACAGGATAAATGCCCACCAAACCAAACAAAAGAGGAAGAGATAGGGAATCTACCTGATAAAGAATTCCAAATAATGATAGTGAAATTGATCCAAAATCTTGAAATTAAAATGGAATCACAGATAAATAGCCTGGAGACAAGGATTGAGAAGATGCAAGAAAGGTTTAACAAGGACCTAGAAGAAATAAAAAAGAGTCAATATATAATGAATAATGCAATAAATGAAATTAAAAACACTCTGGAGGCAACAAATAGTAGAATAACAGAGGTAGAAGATAGGATTAGTGAATTAGAAGATAGAATGGTAGAAATAAATGAATCAGAGAGGATAAAAGAAAAATGAATTAAAAGAAATGAGGACAATCTCAGAGACCTCCAGGACAATATTAAACGCTACAACATTCGAATCATAGGGGTTCCAGAAGAAGAAAACAAAAAGAAAGACCATGAGAAAATACTTGAGGAGATAATAGTTGAAAACTTCCCTAAAATGGGGAAGGAAATAATCACCCAAGTCCAAGAAACCCAGAGAGTCCCAAACAGGATAAACCCAAGGAGAAACACCCCAAGACACATATTAATCAAATTAACAAAGATCAAACACAAAGAACAAATATTAAAAGCAGCAAGGGAAAAACAACAAATAACACACAAGGGAATTCCCATAAGGATAACAGCTGATCTTTCAATAGAAACTCTTCAAGCCAGGAGGGAATGGCAAGACATACTTAAAATGATGAAAGAAAATAACCTACAGCCCAGATTATTGTACCCAGCAAGGATCTCATTTAAGTATGAAGGAGAAATCAAAAGCTTTTCAGACAAGCAAAAGCTGAGAGAATTCTGCACCACCAAACCAGCTCTCCAACAAATACTAAAGGATATTCTCTAGACAGGAAACACAAAAATGGTGTATAAACTCGAACCCAAAACAATAAAGTAAATGGCAACGGGATCATACTTATCAGTAATTACCTTAAACGTAAATGGGTTGAATGTCCCAACCAAAAGACAAAGACTGGCTGAATGGATACAAAAACAAGACCCCTACATATGTTGTCTACAAGAGACCCACCTCAAAACAGGGGACACATACAGACTGAAAGTGAAGGGCTGGAAAAAGATTTTCCATGCAAATAGGGACCAAAAGAAAGCAGGAGTCACAATACTCGTATCAGATAAATTAGACTTTAAAACAAAGGCTGTGAAAAGAGACAAAGAAGGTCACTACATAATGATCAAAGGATCAATCCAAGAAGAAGATATAACAATTATAAATATATATGCACCCAACACGGGAGCACCGCAGTATGTAAGACAAATGCTAACAAGTATGAAAGGAGAAATTAACAATAACACAATAATAGTGGGAGACTTTAATACCCCACTCACACCTATGGATAGATCAACTAAACAGAAAATTAACAAGGAAACACAAACTTTAAACGATACAATAGACCAGTTAGACCTAATTGATATCTATAGGACATTTCATCCCAAAACAATGAATTTCACCTTTTTCTCAAGCGCACATGGAACCTTCTCCAGGATAGATCACATCCTGGGCCATAAAGCTAGCCTTGGTAAATTCAAAAAAATAGAAATCATTCCAAGCATCTTTTCTGACCACAATGCAGTAAGATTAGATCTCAATTACAGGAGAAAAACTATTAAAAATTCCAACATATGGAGGCTGAATAACACGCTGCTGAATAACCAACAAATCACAGAAGAAATCAAAAAAGAAATCAAAATTTGCATAGAAACGAATGAAAATGAAAACACAACAACCCAAAACCTGAAAAAATAAATAAATAAAAGCAGAGACACCACTTTGCCAACAAAGTCAAAGCTATGGTTTTTCCAGTAGTCATGTATGCATGTGAGATTTGGACCATAAAAGATGGCTGAGGGCTGAAGAATTGATGTTTTTGAATTGTGGCAGTGGAGAAGACTCTTGAGAGTCCCTTGGACTGCAAGAAAATCAAACCAGTCAATCCTAAAGGAAATCAACCCTGAATATTCATTGCAAAGACTGATGCTGAAGCTGAAACTCCAATACATTGGCCACCTGCTGTGAAGAACCAGATGATTGGAATTGACCCTGATGCTGGGAAGGATTTAGGGCAAGAGGAGAAGGGGGCAACAGAGGATAAGATGGTTGGATGGCATCACTGACTCAATGGACATGAGTTTGAGCAAACTCCAGGAGATAGTGAAGGACAGGGAAGCCTGGCCTGCTGCAGTTCATGGGGTCACAGTCAGACTTGACTTAGCAACTGAACAAAAACATCCTGCTTGATGCAAGTGAATTTATCAGATGCTTTCCTGGAAGCGGGCTTCGGTTTAGAGAAAGAAAAGAGGACGGAAGGTCCTGGGCTGGTGATTGTGTACAAGAGCCTCAAATAGGGGGAAAAAAAAATTGGTTCAAAAAGGTGGGATCAAGGGTAAGCTTTCATTTTACGAAACCAGAGCCCTCTGTCTGCTCTAACGCATCTCATCTCTTGGTCGGCTTAAAGATTGTGGGCAGCCCTGGCTCTGTCCTGCCCTTTCACCCTCAGCCCCTCAAATGCATCAAGAAGACATTGTTGGTGAGCACAGAAAAGGTTAGGCGAGCATTTCTTTATGGCTCTGGGTATCTGGGTACAGAAATGACCCAGGGTCAGTCTCTGGGCCTGGCTCTGGACTGGGGTCCCCTCTGAACTGTTCCCCAGGCAGGGCCCTAACTGGACACCACAGGAATCCCAAAGGATGGAGCCTTGCAGCGGTTGCGATCAAGGCTCACGTTCCCGTAATCAAGCACTGCTTGCTCCTGTGGGGCCTTCTGATCAATTGCACTTTCCTCTGTGCACGGCTTAGAGTCTCTGCCTCATATTTGGGTCAGAGCACCAGGAGGGGCACATGACTTGCTTTAAAATTAACTTCGAAACTCATTGTACAACAGCTCTCATTGCCACTAAACGGAAGGCTTCCTGTGAGGATAAGCACAGCGTTTGTAATGAAGTCTGTCTGGAGGTGTCATCTGGGAGAAAACTCTTTCGGTTCACCAGGATTCAATGTTTCCACCTGTAAAATGGGGTAGCTTTGTCTGAAAGAAAAGAAATAAAAGGCAACAAAATAAAAACGGCCACTTCATCCAGATCCCCTTCCCCCAAGCACCACCACCACATATACACACTCATACATACACACTCAAGACACATACTCACACATACTTACACATACATACGTATTATACGCATACACTCACCTATACACACTCATACACACGGTTATTGGGGTCATCAGCTGATAGAGGGGAAAACCCTATTTAATTCCCAAAAGATAGGGCAAAAGCAGAAAAGGAAAGAAATACTTTCTAAATCATGCCATCAGCAGTGTCCAGTGTTGACGTTCTGATAGCGTAGCAAGCTCAAAGAATATATTTTAAGTCTTAAGAAAATAAACTTCTCTAACTATGTCTCCTGGGACATAGAGATAGTCTTCGCATGAATTCAAAATCAGCAAAAAGAAACTAACAAGAAACCATCCTGACGGCTGTCCTTCTCCAAGGACAGCTAGTTCCTCCAGATCTCTGATTCATCTTGGCAACATCTGCGAATAAACCCCAATGACCTAGAAGTTAAAGAGGTACAAAGAGCTATGTGTGTGCCTGAAATGTTTGTTTATAACAGGAAACGGTGTTCCCATGATTTAGCATAATAGTTGGCTGTAATTTACACCCCACTTTGAGGTGGCGACAAAGAGCTTTGGGAGAGGTTTAGGGTTTGGGGAGAGGGCGCTAGAAGAATTGGGCCTCTTTTGAAGTAAGGAGTCGGGGTGTGGGGGGTGGAGAATATATGACACTCAACCAGAAGCCACCAGACGAGGGCCTTTTCTCCAGGACAGCTGGATGAACCAGGCAAGGAGGCTTCCCTGAATTCTTAAAGGACGACTTAGGAGTCAGTCAGAACTGGGTCCAAACCTAGCTTATAAGCCATGCAGCCTTTGGCAAGCTCCTTTGCCTGTTTGAACCTCACTTTCCTCATCTGTAAAATGGGGATAATAAAAGCACTTATCTTATGAGGCTTAAATGAGATAATGCTGGTTTAAAAAAATATCTCTTTAGCAGAGCGCCTGGCACATAACAGGCCAAAGAAATGCTCAACATGATTAGTAATTATTGTAACGAGCCCTGATTTCCTGGGGCTGTCATGACAAATTACTACAAATGTGGTGACTTGAAACAATAGAAAGCATCCTCTCCCAGTGCTGGGGCCAGAAGCCTGGAGTCAGGTATGGGCAGGGCAGTGCTGCTTCTGATGTCTCCAGGGGAGAATTCTTTCTTGCTTGACCAGCTCCCGATGACTGCCAGCTTTCCTTGGCTTGTGGCTGCATCACTCTAGCCTCTGGCCTTCCCACCTCCTCCCTCTGTCTCCTCTGTTTGTCTTATAAGGACCTTTGTCCTCTCTTACCCCAGGCCCTACAAGTGTTGGCAGCTGGCCTGACTGTGCTGAGTCTCCATCTATAACACGGGGCAGCCTCTGCACTTAGAGTTTTTTGATTTAGAATGTCTTTCTCAGGACCTTTGTCAGAATGATACCTCACTCATCCAAGAAGAGGATTAGCACTCCTGGTTTTCCAGGCTCATCGAAGGAAATTCACAGAATGCACACAGCAGACCATGGGTAGCTTTGGGGAACAGCATCTCTTAAACTCGGACCATCGGAAAGTGAAACTCAGGAGCACCTTCAGTGGTCTGCCCTCACTTATAAAAGTGCAGCGTATTATACAGAGTGTAGTAAGTCAGAAAGAAAAGCACCAATACAGTATATTAACGCATATATATGGAATTTAGAAAGATGGTAACGACAACCCTATATGCAAGACAACAAAAGAGACATAACGAACAGACTTTTGGACTCTGTGGGAGAAGGCGATGGTGGGATGATTTCAGAGAATACATTGAAACATGTATATGACCATGTGAAATAGATGACCAGTCCAAGTTTGATGCATGAAACAGGGCAATAAAGCCAGTGCACTGGGACAATCCAGAGGGATAGGATAGGGAGGGAGGTGAAAGGGAGGATTGGGAGGGGGGACACATGTACACCCGTGGCTGATTCATGTCAATGTATGGCAAAAACCACCACCATATTGTAAAATAATTCGTCTTCAATTTAAAAAAATTAATTTTTTTAAAGTGCACCACTTTCACTCACCTCTGCAGCCTCCTCAACACCTAGGTCCTAAAGTTATAAATGGACAGGCTCATATACAGCCTCTTCTAGCTCTTTCCTTATTTCTAAACTACCTTTCACTCATTCGTACAGAATCATTGCCTTAGTTTCTGACCATGTGTTGTTTGAAATTCTAATTCTGCTGGTATACAGTTGAAGATTTCTCCCAGTTGGAGGCTCCCCAGTGTCACATCTGAGTCCCAAGGTTTTCACGTGTGAAGGTCAGTCTCCTGGGACATGTGGGATGCAGAGTGGAAGGTGGAGCTTGGCTTCCCCATGATGGGGCAGCTGTTGGCTGGGCCCCCCACTGAGAGGCGTCAGGGCTGCAGATCATATACCAGCTGGTCTCCTAGCCCTGCTCCTGACCAGCCCAGAGGGACACTCTTTTCTAATTCACCCACCAAGGATGCATTCTTTTTGATCTTGACAAACTCATCTGTGTTGGCTTGAGGCAGCCCATCTGGAGCCTTCCATCTAGAGCCTCCACTGTCCTTCTCTCCCTCCTCTACAAACATTGGGTCAGAAGGGGCTGGTGTTTAGCCTAGATGAAGTAAAATAAGATAATAGCTCCCAAGCTGTTTATACTGCAAACAAGCCTGTCACCTGCCCAGGTGAGTTGCCTTTTGAAGCCTGTGCTTCCATAACAAATGAACAACAGCCAGAGTGCCACCCCTGAACAAATGATCCTGAGCTCTCCTGACCTGGAGGCCAACTTAGAGACCAATATGCACACCAGCTGGATGCTCCTGGAGGCTCCTACCAGCCCACGAGCTCCAGCCAGAGGTCCTGGGAAAGGCTCCCTCGCAGAGTGTACTGGCAGCCCAAGTTCTCTAAATGCGTTGTTTTTTTTTTTAATCTTCTATTCAGGGTAGAGTTGATTTCCAATGTTGTGTTAGTTTCAGGTGTACAGCAAAGTGAATAAGTTATGCATATGTAGATATCCACTTTTTAGATTATTTTCCCATATAGGCCTTTACAAGGTATTGAGTAGAGTTCCCTGGGCTCTACAGTAGGTCCTTATTAGGTAGCTACTTTTATATATAGTAATGTATATATGTCAATCCCAATCTTCCAATTTATTACTCCCCATTACCCTCTGGTAACCATAAGTTTATTTTCTATATCTGTAAATCTATTTCTGTTTAGTAGATAAGTTCATTTGTACCCTTTCTTTTCGATTCTACAAGTAAGTAACGTCATATGATATTTGTCTTTCTCTGTCTGGCTTCCTTCAGTTCGTATGATAATCTCTAGGTCCATTCATGTTGCTACAAATGGCATTATTTTATTCTTTTTTTACGGCTGAGTAATATTTCACTGTAGGCTTCCCTGGTGGCTCAGGGGTAAAGAATCTGCCTGCTAATGCAGGGGATGTGGATTTGATCCTTGGGTTGGGAAGATCCCCTGGAGGAGGACAAGGCAATCCACTCCAGTATTCTTGCCTGAAAAATTACAAGGACAGAGGAGCCTGGTGGGTCGCAGTCCATGGGGTCACAGAGAGTGGGACATGACTGAGTGACTAAACAACAGCAACAATATTTCATTGTACATATGCAGGCTCTTGGGCTTCACCTACTGGCTTACCACTTCTCCCTTTCCCAGGCTACGCCAGTGGTTCTCCACTAGGGCATTGTTGCCCCCCTGAGGGACATTTGGCAATGCCTGGGGACATTTTTGGCTACGACAACCTGAGGAAAGGGTGCTGCTAGCATCAGATGGGTAGAATGCAAGGATGCAGCCAACCTTCCTACAGCACAGTCCCAAATGCCGACAGTGCCAAGGCTGAGCTAGCCTCCTTGTACACCCTGCACTCGGATCCCTCTGTTGGAGTTCAGTGCTTCCCATTTTACTGATCCCTGATGGACCGACATGTCAGCTACCCTTAGTCATAAGCCCACTCTCAACCTGGAAGTAAATGCCATGTACCTTTCCATTCCACAGCCTGAAGCCACTAAACACAGTCAAAGCTGCCCTCATCTCCCTGGTTTCCTAAAAATTCTTTCAAATCCTGTCTGGGACTCTGTGATGACTTCAGACCCTCCTCAGTGACCTTCCACCCCTAAAAGCCAAGCAAGGCTCTGCAAGACTAACTTAATGCTATTAATAATACAGGCTTGCTTTGTAAATGGTGTGAGTTTTAGATATTTAGTTCCGTTTTGTGAAAGGGTGATTCACAACAGAGGAAAAGTAATCTTACACTAAGCCTCCCCTCTGCTCAATGCTTCTAACACTGTTAACTAGCATTGTCCTATTTTTATTAATGTTGTAACTTATCTTCTTTCTTGGGTTTTTGTTTTTCACATCAACTCTCCCTACCTCTTTGTACCCCACAAATTAAGCCTAATTTCAATTTTTTTGTGTGTGACCTCCTTTAGTTTCTCAACCCATACACTTCTTTAAACAATAGATTTCATCCATGTGGTAGGCAGAATAATGCCCACCCCTCACTCCCAAAAATGTCCACACACTCATCCCTGGAACTTGTAATGCATTACCCTACATGGCAAAGGGGACTCAGCAGATGTGGTTAAGTTAGGGACCTTGAGAGGGGGAGTAATCCTGGAGTGTCTAGCTGGGCCCAACCTAGACACACGTAGTGATCACACAGTTCTTTAAAAGGGGAGACCCTCTCCCAGTTGTGGTCAGAGAGGAAGATGTGACAGAGAGTGTAGTCACTGAGATGCAGTGTTGCTGGTTTTGAAAATGGAGGAAGGGGGCCACAAGCCAAGGAATGTGTGGGCAGCCTTTAGAAACTGGAAAATGCACAAAGTGAATTCTCTTCCAGGGCCTCCAGAAAGGGACACGATCTTGCTGACAACTTTGCTGAGTCCTGTAAGACCCATGTCAGAGCTTTGACCTCCAGGACTAGAAGATAAGTAAGTTTGTTATTATTTTTTAATTTATTTGGCTGAGCTAGGCATGTGGGATCTCGTTCCCTGACCAGGGATGAAACCTAGGCCCCCTGCACTGGGAGTGCAGAGTCTTAGCCACTGGACCACAAGGGGAGTTCCTTGCTGTTGTTTTTAGGCCTTGAAGTTTCTGGCGATTTTTAGGCAGCCATGGGAAACATTTGCCATCCTTCACACTCAGTAAGGTATTTTTTTCTCTTAAAACTATTCTTGATTTTTAAAAGACTTTTCTGGCTTAAGCCTTTTTCTTTCTTAAGCCTCCATCTCCCATTAGCAAAGATTTATCTAGACATCCCTCCCTAATGTTTCTAAGAGCTGTGAAGTTGCAGATTTTTAGTTTGTTGGGATACATCCTAGTGACAGCCTACAGTTCACATTCTGCACATAAGAGCGGGAACTTCAGTGAGGGCAAGCCCTTGTCAAGTTCACGCAGTTTCCAGACCAACACCACATCCCACGTCCTGACTCACCAACTGCTCATACTTTCAATTCCTTCCCCTTTGAAAAAATAAGACTATTCCACTGGTTCGAGAAGAGCATACTTGCTTCTTCTGCATCAGTTCAATTCAGTTCAGTTCAGTCGCTCAGTCGTGTCTGACTCTGCGACCCCATGAATCGCAGCTCGCCAGGCCTCCCTGTCCATCACCAACTCCTGGAGTTCACCCAAAGCCATGTCCATCAAGTCGGTGATACCATCCAACCATCTCATCCTCTGTCATCTCCTTCTCCTCCTGCCCTCAATCTTTCCCAGCATCAGGGTCTTTTCCAATGAGTCAGCTCTTCACATCAGGTGGCCAAAATATTGGAGTTTCAGCTTCAGCATCAGTCCTTCCAGTGAACACCCAGAACTGATCTCCTTTAGGATGGACTGGGTGGATCTCCTTGCAGTCCAAGGGACTCTCAAGAGTCTTCTCCAACACCACAGTTCAAAAGCATCAATTCTTCAGTGATCAGCATTCTTTATAGTCCAACTCTCACATCCATACATGACTACTGGAAAAACCATAGCCTTGACTAGATGGACCTTTGTTGGCAAAGTAATGTCTCTGCTTTTGAAGATGCTATCTAGATTGGTCATAACTTTCCTTCCAAGGAGTAAGCGTCTTTTAATTTCATGGCCTCAATCACCATCTGCAGTGATTTGGGAGCCCAAAAATATAAAGTCTGACACTGTTTCCACTGTTTCCCTGTCTATTTCCCATGAAGTGATGGGACCAGATGCCATGATCTTAGTTTTCTGAATGTTGAGCTTTAAGCCAACTTTTTCACTCTCCTCTTTCACTTTCATCAAGAGGCTTTTTAGTTCCTCTTCACTTTCTTCTGCATAGGGGGGCTCTAAAAATAAACCTACAATTGATACTGTATAGATCACGGTTTCCTGGCAAAAGACCCATGGAAATTAGCTCAGGGAGATACTCCAGGAAAATTGTTTAAAGCTTCTGCTGTCAAATAGCTTGGGAAGCCCAGCATATTTAGCCTTGTCTTGGAAAATCAATATATGCATAAGCATAATAAAACTTCACAAAGTGTTGTAAAAAGAAACCAGTTCTAACCCTTTCATATCTAAGCAGTTTACCCTTTCATATCACACCTGTTTACCTGCAATGAGAAATTCTCATGTAGGGATACCCCCCTTTGGCCTTTCAGCTATTGCATAGTTGGTTTAACTCAGTATGTGGAATTGGCCTGAATACACAGTGTGGGATCCTTTGGGAGTCAAGCAAGTGAATGCTGAAACAGATTGCTGATTACCGTTTTTTCCTCATTTTATTGGGTCAACAAGTATTGAACTAAAACTATTTGATTTCTCAAGCTCCTTTGAAGTTAAGTGTGACCATAGACACAGTTCCAGCCAATGAGATGGGAACAGAGTCTATAGAGAGGCTGCCAGAATATCTCCCACATGCATATCCTCTTTATCTTTCATCTTCTTCCTGCCTAGAGAATAGAGGCAATACCTGGAGTTCCAGCAGCCATCTTGTGACCATGAGGTCAATAGCCATTTACCAAGGGTGGCAGAGAAGAAAGTTAGCAAGAGCCTGAGCCCCTGATCATGTGGAATCATCTCACCAGCTTTGGACAGCTTCTGGCCTACTGGAGAATGTGAGAAAATAAGAAACTGTTACCAGGTTAAGCTTCTGTGGTCAAGTTTCTGTTCCATGTAGTCAAATGTCTTTCTAACTGAAATCAGGTTTCAATATTTATCTCTGAGTCTCATAGAATTTTGCTCTGTGAGTGTTGTGTTGGCTTTCTTTATGAAAGGCAATTAATTACTGGGGAGAGTATAAGAAGCTTACAAAGCAGTCCAGCACCAGCGTCAAGTCACCCAAGTCAGCCGTTCTCAAAGTGCGCCCCAGATGGGCTGCATCAGCCCCACTTGGCCTCTTACTAACAATGCACATTCTTAGGCCCCACCCCAGACCTATTGAGTCAGAGACTCTGGGGACGGGGCCCAGCAATCTATGTTTAGCAAGCCCTCTTGATGATTCCCTGGTGGTTCAGCCAGTAAAGAATCCACCTGAAATGCAGGAGACCCAGATATGATCCCTGGGTTGAGAAGATCCCCTGGAGAAGGAAATGGCAACCCACTTCAGCAGTCTTGCCTGGGAAATCCCAGGACAGAGGAGCCTGGCGGCCTATGGTCCATGGCGTCACAAGAGTCAGACATGACTGAGTGACTAAACCACTGCCACTTGGTGATTCCCAGGTGTGCTGATCTTGAGAGTCCCTGACAAGTTAAATATGATAACTTCAGTGACTTCAGACCCAAGGCAGGAAACACTCTGAACAAAAGAATTGAGTCTGAACAGTAAGAGCCATGCCAACAACTAACAAAGCTCTCTGGGAAGAAGTGTCTTGTCATGCCCCGACAACTCAAACTGAGATAGAAGCAAAGATAATAACAAGAGAAAGCACCACCACTTGATAGTGAGGTTGATCGTGGTTCATGCCAAGGCCCCGCGGGGCCCAGCTGCAATTTGGACGGGAAACCTTCACCTTACTTTCCTCAGTTGGTCACAGTTTGTTCTCTTGCCTCCAACTATGGTCACAGGGCAACCAGATCAGAGGGCAGATAGGATTCACATTGCTGTTGTTTAGTCGCTCAGTCGTGTCTGACTCTTTGCGACTCCATGGACTGCAGCACGCCGGCCTTCTCTGTCCTTCACCATCAAGCTCAGCAATTTAAAATTTGCATACGTACATGAAAGCAGGGGTGGGATGAGGGTGTGATTAGAAACGATCAGTGTGTCTGGAAATGTTGCCAAGATGCTTCAGGGTCTAAGATGAGATCACTCTAAACTTGAAATCTCTAAACCCATTCTGTGCCTGCTTTCCCCCTTCAGTTAAATAACCAACAAGACTGATCACTCTCAGTTTCCCAAAGATGCATACTCTTGTTTAATGAGAATCCCAGGAGGCTGATCTTTGTCGTGGACATTTGTTGACAGGAAGGAAGTTGACAGTACAGGAAGTCCCTGTACTGTGGGACCTTCAGGACACAGAAGCAGTTGAGAGTTACTCAGAGCAGCAGCAGGCTAAGTCACTTCAGTCACATCTGACTCACTACGACCCCATGGATTGTAGCCCGCCAGGCTCCTCTGTCCATGGGGATTCTCCAGGCAAGAATATAGGTGTCATGCTCTCCTCCGAGGGCTCTTCCTGACCCAGGGATGCAAGCTGCATCTCTTATGTCTCCTGATTGGCAGGAGGGTTCTTTATCATTAGCACCACCTGGGAAGCCCAGAGCAGCAGGGGTGGTGCAGAGAATTCAGCTCTGATAGCAACACTCAGGGTGCAATGGAGGTGATGTCAACCCCAGTTTCCCAACCAAACATATCCTGAGGCTTCAATTTTGCTTGATACTGCTTGTTCCCAGACCTCTCTTGATTTCTGCACATTTTAGGAGCCTCAGTATGTGAGCCTCCTTTCTACTATGTGAGTTGCCCCAAATTCACCCAATAAATTCCCCCTTTTGCCTAAGTAAGGCAGAGTCATCTTCTAACACTTACAACCAAGAAGTGTGACTAATACAGTTATTACCATCTTTTTCAGCTGAAGAAACTGAGACCCAGAGGTTAATCTACTTCTGAAACATGTGGTGACTAACCAGCCTCCAGGACGATCCAGATGATCCTTGCCTCTTGGGTGTTCACACTTTTGTGTAGTCTTCTCTCACCCTGAATCAGGACTGGTCTGTAGGGCATGTCACAGGTAAGCCTGCTTACCTTAGCTGCCTGTTCCTTCTTGTGGAAACCACAATAAAAACTCCCGTCCATGTGTCTTGTGGTCTCACAAAAGGAGGAAATCTAAACCAGAGCTGTCCATCCAAGCCACTTGCAAATTTGCCAAAGATAATACGTGGTTGGTGTTTTAAGTCATTAAGTTTTGAAATAATTTGTTCCTCAGTAACAACTTATAGGAAGTGAGAGTGGAAACCAAGTCCTCGTGACTCTAAAGCTGGGGCTTTCCTCCTTGCTTCTCCTGGGGGCAGGCATGAGCTACAGTAAGATACTTTTGGCCTCCGATTCATACCATAAGACAAAAGTTTTTACCTCGCATACCAAGAATTCAAGAGGTAGCGGGGTTCCGAGGTTGATAAAGCAACTCAGCTACATCACCAAGGACCCAGATGACTCGTCTAAATATCTATACAGCCACTCCGCCCATCAGCTCAGCTTTCTCATCTTCAAAAGATGCCATGGCATCCATGGCATTGCATGCAGACATGACAACATGTGTTTCTCAGAAGTCTCTCAACCGACCACCCCCATTGGTTAGAGCTGCAGTACTTGTCCATGCCTGAACCAGTCACCAGTGAGGACAGAAGGAGACAGAGGCAGTGATTGGCTCTCAAGGGTTTCCGCTTGAGGCTGAGAGACCTTTGGAGGCCTTCACTAAGCCCTCTGGGGTCTGGTCCACCCTTGAACAAAATCAGAGTTCTGGCAACAGGGAAGATGTTGCAGAAAGGTTGGAGTGGTGAATGATTTGGGTACATTATCTTCTATATGAGCCACCTTGGAGCCAGCTGCACAGCATCTTAGTTGCTGCACAGAGGATCTTTAGTTACAGTATGGGGGATCTAATTCCCTGGGAGTCTGGAGTTTTATTACACCCCTGGAAAAATTTTCTATGCCGAATACTATGCCATATCTATAACCTCATTTTCTGAAACACAGAATTGTTGGCTAAAATGTTCTAACAGTCCTTCATGTCTGTTTGGAAATAAGAACTATACTTGCTATTGAGACCTTGATTTTTAATGTTGTCTAATTAGACTTTCAAATGCCACCCTTAAAGCATTTTATCTGGTGTTTACCAAAACAGGTCAAAAGTCCAGCTAATAATATTGTCATCCACTCAAGTTGCTCTCCAATAAGTTACACAGAAAGTTATTGAGAGTAATACTTTTCCAAGTGACAGGCAAAATTAGGGACTTCAAGTCTCCAGTTCAAGAGTTCATTGGACTCATTACTTCAAAGAGAGTATAAATAAGCTTCCTGGGATGATCTTTCTAAAATAACTCTTCTCTCTTAACAGCTGACTTGCAGAACTGACTTTGTACTCAGATCCACATGACTGGGTGTGAAGGACTTAATGGTGTTGGGAGAACATTCCAAGTTTTGTCTTCTTTGACGATTTTCACTCTTGATTTCTTGTTTTGTTTGAAGAAGTCAAAGGGAAGCTTCATATGCCAGCTGAGTGGGTCTCTTTTCATCATTTTCTACAATTTTCTTTTACAAGATTCATTATGACTCTGGAAATGTGGTAACATCTGTCATAAGGGACTCTAATAAAAACAAAATCTGGTAAGATGGCTCTAGGGGACTCTGTGTGTGTGTGTGTGTGTGTGTGTGTGTGTGTATTGAGGGTGGGCAGAGTCGGGAAGAAGATAAATTTTGGAGTTGCAATTGGAACAAAAGAGGAGATTTAGTGTACACCTATAATTAGTGTGCATCTTCATCATTTTAGGTATTATTATCCCAAGTAGAATAATTTAAAGCATTCAATTCACAGGTTAAATAAATGATTCACAGATAAACAAAGGCAGTCTGTCAGTAACTATCATTACTTTCCCTACTAATTTTCAGGTTGCCAAATGACTATCAGGAAAAAATTTTTAATCAAGCAAACGATGTAAGATTTATTTGACCTCACCTCACTCCAGTACTCTTGCCTGGAAAATCCCATGGACAGAGGCGCCTCATAGGTTGCAGTCCTTGAGGTCGCTGCAAGTCAGACACGACTGAGTGGCTTCGATTTCACTTTTCACTTTCATGCATTGAAGAAGGAAATGGCAACCCACTCCAGTGTTCTTGCCTGGAGAATCCCAGGGACGGGGGAGCCTGGTCGGCTGCCATCTGTGGGGTCGCACAGAATCGGACACAACTGAAGCGCCTCAGCAGCAGCTGTAGCATCTAGGCACATAAGTGAATGAGCAAAGGTGGGCTACAAACAAGATGAGCAACAAACCGTGGTTAAACCATTCATTCATTGGGACTTTCCTGGTGGTCCAGTGGTTAGGCCTGTTGGCTCCCAATGCAGGGGGCTGGGTTCCACCCTTGGTCAGGGGACTAGATCTCATATCCTGCAACTAAGATCTAGAGCAGCCAAATAAACAAATATTTTTTAAAAATTCACTCATCAAATGTACAGCAGACATTTGCTTGAGACAGGAATTTTTGGTACTATAAAAGAAACTGTAAGCAGGGAAAGGCAGACTCTTGATTCCGTCTAACACTGTAGTAGAGCATGTATGGGAACATACTGGTGAGGTACCAATCCTGATGTGAGCAGAGATAGTCCAGGAAGAATCTCAGGAGGAGGTGCCATTGAGCTAAAGGTGGAGGGATGGGTCAGTGTTAGGCAGACATGAAGGTAAAGGGAGCAGGAAAAATAAAAGCCTGGAGGCATGAGGGGGAGGGTGCAGGTTCCAGGACCTCAGAATCAGTATCACAGAGGCATGGGGGGGCAGTGGGGAGGGAGGAGATGATGGATGTGGGGGTCCAGGGGTTGGCTCCTGCAGAGCTGCATGTGCCTCATCAGACCAGACTGAATGCTGAGAGCAGTGAGAACTTTTGAAGACATCACTTCAAACAGATAAGATTTATTTATTTTAGATTTGTTTATATATTTATTTTGGGTTTACTGGCAGAGTAGGGAGGTTGGTGTTTGCCTGTATGGTTAAACTTGGTAAAGACAAATATAGTACAAGGTACCCAAGATGGAAAGTGCCAACACACTGTTGGAACATTCTCTTCATTCACATAGCACATGAGGATCAATGTATTTGCCTTGAATATTTCCTTCTTCTCTGACATGTGAGCAGAGTCACTGTTTTGTGAGAGAGGGCAAATGGAAAAGATGCCAAACTTCAATGACATTCTTTTTAAATTTCATTTTATTTTTGAGATTTCAAATTTTGCTTTTTTATTTTTTTAATTGCAGTATAATGTACATTATTAGTTTCAGGTGTGCACCATAGTAATTTGACACCTATACGCATGATGCATTAATCACCAGGCTAGATTTAGTAACCATCTATCACCATACAAAGTTATTGCAGTGCTACTGACTATGTTCCCCACAGTCTGTTACATCCCTGTGACTTATTTGTTTTACAAATGAAAGTGTGTACCTCTTCATCCTATTTTGCTCCTGTCCCCACCCACTTCCCCTCTGGCAGCTGCTGGTTTGTTCTCTGTATCTGAGTCTGTTTTGTCATGGCTTTGTGTTTTGTTTTTCAGATTCTACATATGAAGCCATATAATATTTATCTTTCTCTGTTCAGTGACCGCTATTTGTCTCAAATATGGTTTCACCACTGATGCTTCATCCCAGCATTTCACACTGGCTGCCTCAAACTTTTTTCATCAAAGTCTTAACAATCATCCTGTCAATGTGACCTTAAAAATAAACTGTACAAAAGGTGGCTTTTGGGGACAATATGTTCATGGGAAAAAAACTCTGTCTCCCTTCTACCCACCCATCTGTGCTTCTTCCTAAAGTCACTTGTACTTCAGAGCTTAACACTGTGTTTTTTAGATCTTAGGTGCCAATTATGACTTGCATGAGCCATACTAAAGAAATTGAGAAATCCCTCTTTTGACTTGACTCCTTGGAACTTTGGAAAGGATGAATAGTAAGATTTCCTGTCAGATTCAGGCTTTATTTAAACTCTGCTTTAGTGCATACAAGGGCAAATTCTGTTTATTTAAAATTTTAATCATTACATATCAAGAACCACCATAACGGGACTCAGTTATGGGACTCAGCAAAATCACCAAATGTATCCATTTTTCGTTGCATTCAACCTCAAACATCTTTTAGATTTTGCATTCAACCTCAGACATCATTTTTGGTTTTCTTACTGGTCACCACAGCCTTTAAAAAAAAAAAAAAAAAGGCAACAATACGTTGTATCCAGTAAGTTGATATTAGGAACTGTTCAGTACTCACATAGAGTGTGCTTTCATGTTGTAGGTATGAACATTCCCAAAATGTAACTATTTGTGTGTAGTCTTCTCTTAAGAAAATTTATCTGAAAGATGATCTTTTTTTATTTTGAATTCCATGAAAGAAAATCCTAGTTCCCATTCTGAGAATTTTTTTTTTTTTTTTTTAAGATTAGTAAAGGGAATTTCCTGGCAGTACAGTGATTAGGGATATACAGTCTCACTGCCAAGGGCCCAGGTTTGATCCCTTGTCTGGGAACTAGGATCCTGTGGGCCTTGTGGTGAGGCAAAGAAAAAAAAAAGATTAGTAAAGGATAATTTAACAAAAACAAACTACAGAATGAAATTAGATTTTTAAAAGTATTTTGTAGATTTATAATTTAATACTGACTTCACCTGCCTCTGCATTTTCATGACTGGACTTTAAATATAATCAAAGTTTTATCTCACAAGGTTCTCCCAAACAAGCCACTGTTCTGCAAACCTAATGGAGATGATTTCAGTAAGAGGAGTGGAGGTGGGGGCAGAAGATGGAGAGCTACGGGGTATGCGGCAGATTCAAAAAGATGAAAAAAAAAAGTCTGATTTCTGTTTGGGTTGAAAGTACATTTTTGCTTCTTGCTTCCCCAGAAACAATTAGAAGAGGAAGCATAGGTTAACCTTACGGAGTCACTAGGAGTTAATTACTCAGGGTACAGATGAAAGCAAGAAGGAATTCTAAAAATAATGCCTTCTTCAAAACTGAAGCTGTTGGCAAGAAGCAGGATGGGAGGGAGAGCTTATTAGCTTGACTCCTCTGCCCTCTGCAGCTCAGGCTCCCAGTTGATATCAGGCACTTTCTAAGATGAGAGTTCACTCTGCAAAGGTCAGAAGAACTGAGGACACGGATGAATAGGCATCGGGTGAGCCTGGTGGCACAAAAAACGAAGTGGCAAATCCACACTTGTGTTGGGGGCCCCTCTGACTCCTCAGCCTCGTGTGATCCACAGAGGTAACTGAAAAGCAGGCAGCCGGCCAGAGCCACTGTAGACGCACAGAGCCGCTGCCGACGCACAGAGCCGCTGCAGACAGCCATCCTCTTGGGCTGAGTTCTGTCATCCTGCCCGCTGTCATCCTCCGGTATCAGTTGCTCTGGGAGGAGCAGCGGAGGGTTGCCAAGGCATTCATTTGTCTGTCCGTGTCCATTCTATTTTCTGTGCCCTTTATGCAAAAGAAGCCCTGCTACAGCCCCACTTCCTCCTAAAAACTTGACACCTAGCCCCACCCTGTGCCTTTCTACAAACCCTGAGAACTGTTTTACTCCACATGGCGACCCCGTGACAGATGCTACATGGTAGATCCCTTCCTTCTTTCTTCCCCTCCTTCCTCCATCTTCCTGCCCTCAAATCGTCTCGGCCCTGTGCTGGATGATAGAGGTACAAGGAAGACCGGGATGTTCCCTGCCCTCGAGTATTTCTCAGTCCAGTGAAGGAGACAAAAACCGAGGTCCGAAAACTTTGACTAATGAAGCAGCATGTCGCAAGAGTTCCAGCTCATATGAAAAGGAGAACTTACCTCTTCAGATTCATAATGAAGGCCTCCGTGCTCAACACCACATATAAAACATGCTGTGTACACAAGGATGAGTTCCATCAACAAACAGATTGATCATTTCAGAAAAGGCCATTGTGCCCAAACAGCAGCATTTCAAGTGCTGCCGTTTCTTTCTCCCACTTGCTAAAGGAAGGCCTTATCTGAAAGAATATGTTCGCCCACGACTAGAGAGGCTGTCCGAAGGATGTAGGCCTTTCTTAGTGAAAGATTTGCAGTACAGGTAAGAAGGCCCTTCCCTCGTCACAGGGGTCACTCCCAGCGCTGTCACAAAGGAGCTCCTGAGGCAGATAGAGGCAAGGCCTGGCCGGCCAGGGCTGCCTTCTGGAGGGCCCTGCAAGTCCATGGCTGGTGGCCCAGCAGAAGTGGACATCAGGCCTTCTGGGAAATTCTTCCCTTGGTAGACAACAGATGTCCCGCTGCAGCTAGGCTTTTAGAGGGTGGTTACAAAGCCACTGGGCTTCCCTGGTGGCTCAGTCGGTAAAGAATCTGCCGGCAGTGCAGGAGACCCAGGTTCGAACCCTGGGCCGGGAAGATCCCCTGGAGAAGGAAATGGCAACCCACTCCAGTACTCTTGCCTGGGAAATCCCAGAGGAGCCGGGCATGCTGCAGTCCATGGGGTCGCAAGAGTTGGACATGACTTAGTGACTAAACCACATGGCAGCACCCAGAATTCAGGTTGCAGGGCTGGACACCAGAGACCAGGAGACGTACCAGAAGGGATGAGAAGCTTACAGGTTTACAGACAGCCTGGTCACACAAAATCAGAGAAAGCATTAGGGACCTTTATTTATTTCCTTATGAACAACTCTCAAATCTTTCTGCTTTCAGATGTTGCAAATTCAGCCCACCAACTTTGGACCCATAGGTCTCAGAAAAAAACAAGTCTCCACTGCTTGAGTGACTACTACTTTACTTCTTGTCTTTAAACCCTACCCTACTGTGAACTGCCAGGCCCCTTCCTCTTTCCCCACGAATCTGAAAATGGGTCTTTATTTATTTAGACCATGCCCCACTGCACATGGGATCTTAGTTCCCCAACCAGGGATTTAACGTGTACCCTCTTCACTGTAAGTGTGGAGTCTTAACCACTGAACTGCCAGGGATGTCCCCTGAAAATGGTTCTGTAAACACAATTTGAAAACCACTGCCGTGGTACAATATTGGAAAACTTGTTCATGTGCTGAAGCTGAAGCATCCATTCTATTTCAAAGGACGCCTCCTCGATGTTTTGGTTAGCTGCAGCTGTGTAACGAACTACCCAAAACATAGTGGTTGGAAGCAACAGGGATTTTATTTGCTCCCAGCACCGTCACTTACTAGCAGTGTCAATGTGAATGATTCTACAAAGCAGGAATTCAGGAAGCTCAGTGCAGTACTTCCAAACTACAAAGGGAGGAATGGCAGATCTCTTAGGTCCAGCCTCAGAAGTTACACAGCCTCATGTCTGCTGTATTTCTGCCTGTCAAAACTAGTCACAGAACCAGCCCAGATTCAAAGGGAGGGTAGGAGAAGGGCGCAGAATTAGCAGCCACCTTTAACCTACCACAGTGAGGGCAGCCTTTCCAGACTTCCAGCTGAAGCCTCAGAGTCTGTTATGGGTCGCTCCTTGCCCCTTGAATTTCTGTTCCATGACATTCATCATAAGTTAGCTATGTGGTGAGCTGGCTCCCTCATCAGGGCCCTTATGGCCAATGAGGGCAGGAATCTGTTAGACTAACCACCATATACTCACTGCCTGGTGCAGAACTGAAGCACTGCAGGCTTTTGGAAAATGTTCAGTGAATAGGATAAGCCATGATAAGGAAAATAGAAAATGCACACTTGGGGACAGTTAGAACAACACAGTGTAGCTCATGTGATACAGTTCTGTCGGAAGAAACAAGATAAGATAGTGCTCTGGGCCTTTGAAAGCCATCTTTTGGGGTACCAAATTTCTCATTAATCACCTAGAAATCTCATGCTTCCTATCTCTTCCACTACGGAGGAAAAATCTGACATATTCCATCTAAGTATACCTATATATCGAATATTCTGGAATATCTATATATATTTTTAAAAATTTTTAATTGTGGAAAATTACACAAACAGAAAATTTACCATCTTAACCATTTTTAAGTACCTATTTTGATAGTGTTAATAACTTCACATTGTTGTGCAATCATCTCCACCATCCATCTCCAGAACTTTTTTCATCTTGCAAAACTGAAACTTTACACCCATAAAACAACAACTCTCTGTTTCCCCATCTCACCAGCCCTCATTTCATTTCCTGTCTCCTTATCTCTACTCTATAGATACTTCATATAATATTTTTTTTTATGTCCGGCTTATTTCACTGAGTATAATGTCTTAAGTTTCATCCATTTTATGGTATGTGTTAGAATTTCCTCTTTTTTAAAGACTGAATGATTTTCATAACCATCTACATTTTAACCTTTTTTTTCTTGTAATTGTGAAATTAACAATATCTATCCTAAGAGGGTGTAAAAGAACGGCAGTGCTTCAAAACACTAAACTTATCTGCCCATGCACATCAGGTAGATTTATTCTTTTTTTTTTTTTTGAAGTACAGTTGGTTTACAATATTGCTAGCTTTTGGTGTACAGCAAAGTGATTCCATTACATGTATGTATTCTTTTTTCAGATTCTTTTCCTTTATAGGTTATTACAAAATGTTAAGTATAGTTCCAATGCATTTTAATTATTCCTCATCTTCTCCGGAAGATGTCGCTGGTCCTTGAAAATGGAGGGTCACATCTGGCCATTAGGCGATTAGGTGCTAGTTGTTCAGTTGCTCAGTCGTGTCTGACTCTGGGACCCCACGGACTGCAGCACGCCAGGCTTCCCGGTCTTTCACCATCTCCCGGAGCTTGCTCAAACTCATGTCCATTGAGTCAGTGATGCCATCCAACCATCTGGTCCTCTGTCATCCCCTGATAGATTTCCCTTCAAATAATTCCTACTCAGTTACCCTGACAAAGAGTCACTCAGACCCTGGACTGAGCATAGCCAGAGAGTGGTGCCCCTGACATCCTCCTGTTAGCCTTCCAATCTCTTTTCCTCTTGTTATTTAACACAACCTCCCTACATCACGCTACCCACCCCCCTCAACCCCCCTACCCCCATCTTTTAATACTAACCTGTTCCAGGAGTCTCTCTCCTGGGCAGTCACCTTGGAATTTAGTAATCCCTTTCTCACCCTGCAGACTCACCTGCCACGTCTCTTGTATTCTAGTTACCCTTCCCGGTAAACACCCAAGTGTGACTAGGATTGAAAAATGATATTTGTGAGTGGAAGATTTATAGCTGTTTTTTCCCCCCCTTTCTCTGTTTCCCAAACTTTTTTTGAATTGGTTACACATGTCATAATTTAAAATTAGTTTTTAAAAGTTAAGCCAAGTTTTTACTAGGTCAGCGATGCCATAATTCTGCTCTCAGTTCAGTCTTTGATACCTAGCCTTCCCGATTTTTGCCATTAGTGAGGACCACCTGTGCTATCTGCCTAATAACTTTAAAACAATTTTTAAATTTTTGTTATCGAAGTAAAATTGATTTAAAATGTTATGTTAGTTTCTGGTATACAGCAAAGTGATTATATATTTGTATGTATATATATATTCTTTTTCAGATTCTTTTTCATTATACATTATTACAACATATTGAATACAGTTCCTTGTGCTATACAATAGAACCTTGTTGTTTATCTATTTTATGGCTAGTAATGTGTATCCCTCTCCCACCTCCTATCCCCTTTGGTAACCATGTTTGTTTTTCTGTGTCTGTGAGTCTATTTCTGTTTTGTAAATAAGTTAATTTGTATCGTATTTTAAATTCGACATATAAGGGATATCATACGGTGTTTGCTTTTCTCTGTCTGGCTTACTTCACTAAGTGCAATAATCTCTAAATCCACCCATGTTGCTGCAAATGGCATTATTTCCTTCTTTTTATGGTTGTATTGTATATTTACACCACGTGTCTTTATCCACTCGTCTTTTGATGGACATTTAGGTAGCTTTCACGTCTTAGCTATTGTAAATAGTGCTGCCATGAACACTGGGGTGCAGGTATCTTTTTGAGCTGGAGTTTTCTCTGCAATCCCAGGAGTGGGATTGCAGGTCATATGGAAGGTTTATTTTTAGTTTTTTAAGGAAGCCCATATTGTTTTCAATAATTATTTGCCTAATGACTTCTATTAAACCTAATTATTTTTTACAGAGTTAAATAATTATATCCTAAAGGATAACTTTATGTGACATCTTAAAATAGAAAACGCATTTGGCACAAATATAAAGTAACCAGAAAAAAAAAATATGGCAGAAATAAAACAATATTCTCAAATCAACTTTAAACCTTGCCTGAGGGAAGCTGGGATCCTTTGCTAAAAGGGTGATTAGCAAGTGTTAGGGATGTTCTCCTAGGAGCATTGAGACATTGTGAATTAGTACAATGGACCTCATATCTCTTGAGGGTTCATTTGCACTTTAATGAAGTAATCTTGGAGACTACACCTTGGCTGGAGGGAAAGACTTTCTAAATTGTATTTCAGTTGCAGGGACTAATGGGGGTGGAAGAGGTATGTGAGCACCGTTAGGCTAGATGGACTGGTCCAGAAGGTAATACCCACTGTGTGTGCGTGCTCAGTCACTCAGCTGTGTCTGACTCTTTGCCCCATGAACTGTAGCCCACCAGGCTCCTCTGTCCATAGAATTTTCCAGGCAAGAATACTGGAGTGGGTTGCCATTTCTTACTCCAGGGCATCTTTCCCGCCCAGAGATCAAACCCCAGTCTCCTTTGTCTCCTGCACTGACAGGATTCTTCACCACAATGCCACCTGGGAAGCCCTTGGTGGCACTGAACTCTCTGGCCTGTGCCCAGGCCCCACACAGCAGGGATTAAGGAACTAAGATGATGGAGCATTCTACCAGGGCCTGACCATATCTCCTGTACTCACAGATATTCAAGCAGACAAAAACATAGTTTGTCTGTGTTTTTTCCTGCTGGGAACATTAATCACAGTTAGGGCAGAAGGAAACAAACGCAGAGCAACTGAGGGTAGTGGTGGTGGTTTAGTCGCTAAGTCGTGTCCGACTCTTGCGACCCCATGGACTGTAGCCCGCCAAGCTCCTCTGTCCATGAGATTCTCTAGGCAAGAAGACTGGAGCGGGTTGCCATTTCCTTCTCCACGGAATCTTCCTTGCCCAGGAAACGAACCCGGCTCCTGCATTGCAGGCAGATTCTTTACTGACTGAGCTACAAGGAAAGCCCTGAGAGTAGAGTAGAGTGCTGCAGAAATAGGCTTTCTGCAAAATTGTCTTTGCAACTTTTTCCCTCTTCAGTTTAGTCTTTACTCATTGCTACAGTTGTCAAGTCAACTGCAAGTGAAGACCCAAATGCTAGATAAATCCATAAATATTAGGCTGTAGTACAAAGACCTCTAGAGCTGGAAGTAGGAAACCTGAAATCCAACTCTCTTCCAACAGTTCTTAGCCCTATGATCACCAAGACCCACTTACCCATCGCTACTATTAAATCTTCAAATCTTTATTTGAATAAATTTTATTTGAATAAATAATTTTATTTCTTTATTTGAATAAATTAGGCTCTGAGGCTCCCTGTAAGATGAGAACAATATCTTATCCCATCCCTGAAAGTCTGAGGACTAGACCAAATAACCCATTGTACCCACAAGTTTGGGGGTCATAGAATCCCATGAAGTAGAGAAAATCAACTGTACACTTCTTGAGCATGAAGCAAATACAAGATATACCAGTGTCTGAGCAGCCAACAAAGACATATAGTTCTGTATAGACAGCCAACTATGCACAATAAGGATGATGAAGATGTGTAGTTTTTATTGAATATTCACTCCTCACAACAGCTCCCCATAAATTAGTTTTATTACTATCCCCACTTTAAAGGTGTAGAAACCAAGGCACAGGGAATCCAAGTCAATTGTTCATAGCCTGTCAGCCACATTCTGTAGAGATGCTTTTGAAGACACCGTCTCTCTGTCTCGGGAGCTGTGCTTTCAGTGCTAAAGTCACATCACTTAGGAAAATAGGAGGAAGAAGATACACAAACCACTGCCTTGCCCTCAGAGCCTTGTGGCCTAAAGGGAGCCGGCACAAATGCAAGCATGAAGCCAGGTAGAATGCAGAGGCAGATAGAGCTGTTAGAACAAAGGGTTCCTTCTGGATGGGAACTGTGGGCAGGAGTGAAGAGCAGCTGGCCCAGGCTTCCACCTCTGTGTGGGGACTCCCTGGGGAGGGTCACACAAGAGACCCTCACACAGAGAGGGTCACACAAATAGAGCAGCACAACTTTCAAAGGGGACTTGATGGTCCCTTTCACGCCTGGCCTTCCACTTGCATTCTGACATCGATAGAACTTAGCATCACCAATAGGGACAGTAGGCAAGAGGCCCTGATGGGGTGGACCTGAAGCCCACTGCCTCCCCAAGGAAGAAGTCTTGCTTCTGTTAAATCCATTAAACAAGGAAGCCAGAGAGCAGAGGTAGTTCTAAAGCCATGACGACCTTCATAAGCAAAGCAAAATCTAAGCCTGTGACTGCCTCAAGGTTATGAAATTGAAACGTAAGGACAACCAATTACAAACTAGGCTTTAAGTTACAGCCAATCAATAATTTCCTTGCTCTGTTTCTGTCTTCTCTCTCTAAGTCTCTCCCAGCTCCCTTTGGTGAAGGCCTCAAAGCCATTCCTGGTTTAACACTGCCCAACGTGGAATCAATTTTTGCTCAAACTCTTAAAAATTGTCGTGTGCCTCAATTTATTTTTTAACACGCCCAACAATCTAATGATGCCCTGAGAGCTAAGCTTACATGAAATGCAGGAAATAGAGGAGAAAGTTAAATGATGCCACATGGAAGCAAGATGACAAAGTCAGAATATGGAAACATTCTGCAGAAAAACAGATGTGTTTTCTGTAAGTCAGTCATGCAGGTCAAAGGAGAGGGACTAGTCTGGATGAAAACTCTAAAGAGCCATCACAACCTTGTGTAATACGGGCCCAAACTCTAAGAAACCAACTGTAAAAAGATATTTTTGATATAATCAAGGAAGTCTGACAAGGAGCAATAGAATGGATTTGTTGTTTTTCAGTCACTAAGTCACATCCGACTCTTTGTGACCCCATGAACTGCAGCACACTAGGCTTCCCTGTCCTTCACTATCTCCCGGAATTTGCTCAAATTCATGTCCATTGAGTCAATGATGCTATCTTACCACTTCATCCTCTGCTCCTCCCTTCTCCTTTTGCCCTCAATCTTTCCCAGCCTCAGAATCTTTTCAAATGAGTTGACACTTCATATCAGGTGGCCAAAATATTGGAGCTTCAGCTTCAGCATCAGTCCTTCCAATGAGAATTCAGGTTGATTTCCTTTAGGATTGACTGGTTTGACCTCCTTGCAGTCTAAGAGACTCTCAAGTGTCTGCTTCAGTACCATAGTTCGAAAGCATAATACTAAGAAAAAGTTATTTAGTTAGGAGTGAATTTGGAATTGTGAAATGCCATGCTTTAGAGATCTGTCATGCTTTTAGGGATTTGATATGATTTCTAGCATCTTCTTTAAAATATTTTAGCAAGAAAGAAAAATGGGGATCGATATAGAAGACACAGCATAATTTTGACACTGCTGAATTTCAAGGAATGGCTATGGGTGGGGTTTCACTACTGAATTCTCTCTACTTTTATGTATGTTTGAATATTCATAACAAACTAAGGAGTACAGAGAAAACTGTTTGCAGATATTGATAACAGCCTCACTCATAATGGCCCCAAACTGGAAACAGACTAAATGTCCATCAACAGACAAATCAATAAACCATCAGCCATACAATGGAATATTACTCAGCAATGGAAAGGAAGAGACTGCTAACACACACAACGTGGATGAATTACAAAGCTATTTGCTCTATGATTCCATTTATAGAACATTCTGAAAAGGACTAAAGGGACAGAAAGTTGATCAGTGGTTGACAAGGCCCAGGGTTGGAGGATGAGATTGACTACAAAGTGGCAAGGGGAACTGGGGGGGCGGGGGCGGGTGGATATCCTGGTGGAGCGGGGGCGGGTGGATATCCTGGTGGAAGTTATCTGTATCTTGGTGGTTATGTAAGTTTATGCTGTGTGCTGTGCTAAGTAGCTTCAGTTGTATCCGATTCTGTGCTACCCTATGGACTGTAGCCTGCCAGGTCCATGGGATTCTCCAGGCAAGATACTGGAGTGGGTCACCGTGCCCTCCTCCAGGAAATCTTCCTGACCCAGGATCAAAGCTGCAACTCATAAGTCTCCTGCGTTGGCAGGCAGCTTCTTTACCACTAGCACCAGAGGAAGCCCATGTAATTGTATTCATTTGTTAAAATTCATGGACGTGTGCACTGAAAAAAGGGTGAATTTTACTCTTAAGTAAAAATTATATTTTAATTAATCTGACCTTAAAAAAAAAACAAATAGAGTGAGACCAAGAGCTAAGGAGGAAAGGGAGGAAGGGCAGGAGGAAAAGAGCAGAGAGGGGTCCTCTGCAGGCTTGGAGTCTGGAGATGGAGCAAAACTCCTTGCATACAGGGACCTGTGCAAGGTCAGAGCCATCTTGAGACCACTGTCTCCCTGGGACTGTTGCCACAGCCTTGGGGAGTAAAACAAAAGTATAAATCCTGCTTCTCTTTTCCCTTTGTGTTCACTGGGCCGTGATGCTTTTCCTCTGATGTGGCCCCTTCTCCTCGCCTTATTCACACTCTTTTAGGAAGACGGTCCCTGCACAGACTCCGGGCTGGCTGATGAGAGCAGTGCTGAGACATTTGATCTCACCTTGATTAAACTAGAACAGCCTGTTCCGGGGCTGGAACAAGCAGTGACCCAGAGGTTTTGTTAGAGTCTGGCTGTATTGATCCAAGTAAATGAAAGAATAGATGAGTATTTTTACTGCCAGCCGTCTGGCTAAGAATGGATGGGGAAGCATTCAGGAAGAATTAAATAGAAAACAGTGATGTTTCCTTGTTAGCATCCTTTTCAGCTGGTGGGGAAATCATTTCAGATTTCCATTTTTGACAAATATGTCCCATATGTCCCTAGGCTGGAGCCCCAGACCCTCCTCAGGACGCCTTCAGACAAGGAGAGTTGCCTAATCACAACCCGTTTGTGTGTCCTGTGCTCGGGAGTTTGTGTGTCTGACTCTTTTGTGACCCTGTGAACTGTAGCCCCCCAGGCTCCTCTGTCCACAGGATTCTCCAGGCAAGAATACTGGAGTAGGTTGTCATTTCCTTCTCCAGAGGCCCTTTCCCACCCAAGAATGGAACCCAAGTCTCTAGTGCCACAGGCAGATTCTTTACCACTGAGCCATCTGGGAAGGCCCCTGTTTATTTCACCCTAAATTTTACAGTCCTAGGTCGTTTGCTGAGTTGTCATTTTCGTGAGATCAAAGTACATTTGCTTTAAGAGGTAAAAGCCACTATGAAGAAAATAAATAAGCTACAAGGATATATTGTACAGCATAGAGAATATAGCCAACATTTTATAACTATAAATGGAGTGTAATTTTTTTTTTTTTTTTTTGGGTGCAGCTTGTGGGATCTTAGTTCCCCAACCAGGAATCGAACCTGGGCTCTTGGCAGTGAGAGCATGGAGCCCTAACCACTGGATTTCCAGGGGAGTATAACTTTTAAAACTTGTGAATCACAAAGTTGTACACTGGAAACCTATATAATATTGTAACTCCAATATACCTCAAGAAAAAATTAATAAAAATAAAATAAATTCTCCTGCTAAAAAAAGTATGTTTGTGAACGACTGAAAGTTGATTGATTAGCAAAAATGAACTATCTTATCATTTGTTGATGAAGTATTATCTCTTGTAATAAGAATTTTGGTGACCATCAAGAAATCAAGCTATTAGAATTTTAGAAAAACATTATTTTCTCATTTGAGATCTCAAAATTTTATTTTTAAATTAAAAAAAATGTTTACAATGTTGTGTTGGTTTCTGCTGCACATCACAAATCAGCATAATTATACATACATCCCCTCCCGCATTCCCATCCCTCCAGTTCATCATAGAGTGCCAGACTGGGCACTCTGTGCTGCATAGCAACTTCTAGTCTAAATTTCATTCTTAAAAAAAAAATATATATATATATATTTATTTATTTAGTTTGACTGTGGCATGTGGAATCTAGTTCCCTGATCAAGAATCAAACCTGGGCCCCCTGCATCGGGAGCTAGGAGTCTTAGCCACTGGACCATATGGCAAGTCCCAAGTTTATTCTTCAACTATTAGAAGCATCTTCCATTCTGATAGTTGAAAAAATAAAAAATTAGAATGAGAAGCTTCTTTCCCACAGTTGTCCCCATTTTCCTAGCACCTCCTCCCCAAAAGAGTTTTTTTTGTAAATGGCAACCCACTCCAGTGCTCTTGCCTGGAGAATCCCAGGGACCGAGGAGCCTGGTAGGAGGCCGTCTATGGGATCGCACAGAGTTGGACATGACTGAAGCGACTTAGCAGCAGCAGCAGCAGGGACTTCAATGCATATGAGTGTGAATATTTACTTACTCCACTTCTAAAATCTAAACTTTCCATTAAAGTATACGTCTGAAGGAAAATGTACACAAATGATAAATGATCAGCTTAATATTTTTTCTCAAAGCAAACATACTCATGTCCTCCTAGAACAAGAAAGAAAATGTCCTCAAACTCTCATGGTCCATGAGGCTCTTACCATGAGCCTCTTAATAAACAGATATTCAGGTCTTTTGCTCATTAAAAGGAAAAAAAAAATCCACAGGACATTTATTTTGTTTTACTGATTAGTGGTTCTTTACATTTCTGGCTATGAGTCCGTCATTAATTATGTGTACTGCAAATAACTTTTCCTCTCTGTGGCCTCCTTTTGATCCTTTTAATGGTGTCTTTGAATGTACAGAGGTCCTTAGCTTTAATATACTCCAATTTGTAATTTTTTTTTTTAACCAAGCCTCACAGCCCGCGGGATCTTAGTTCCCTGACGGGCCTCCTGCGGTAGAAGCACCAAGTCCCAGTCACTGGACAGCCAGGGAATTCCCTACATTTTCTTATTTTATGGTTACCATTTGTTGTTTCCTGTTTAAGGAATCTTTGCCTTCTGCAAACTCACGAAGATATTTGTCTATGTTTCCTATTAGCTCAGTTGTTTTACGTTTTCAGATCTCCAGGCCATTGAATTGGTCTTTATGTACGTTGTAAGGTAGTGGTCTGGATTCATTTTTCTTTCCATTTGAATATCCTCTTCACTTAGCACCATGCTTTGAAAGGACTATATTTTCTCTACTATATACAGTAACACCTTCATTGTAAATTAGCCATTCATCCGTGTGCTTCTGGGCCCTGTTCTGTTTTATTGGTCTATTTGCCTTTCATTGCACCAAAAGACCACACTGATTTAACTACTAGAGCTTCATAAGTCTTTTTTTCCTCCAGATATATTGAGGTAGTATTGACAAATAAAATGATAAGATATTAAAGTGCACCAAGTCATGGTTTGTTATATGTTGTGAAGATATTCCCCCATCAAGTTAGTTAGCACATCCATCAATTCTTATATGCATATTATTTATATACATAATAGTAAACATGTATTATATAACTATAATAAACTCTATAAATGTGATTAGTTTTATGTTTACTCCTTCATGTATTCTTAAAAGATTCCTACCTATTTAAATACATTTATGTTTCTTAAACGTATGGATTATTTTAGGAACAGTGGAATGATAATTATGAGCAAGTGTCTAGTCCTAACTTTTCCTTTGCATTATTTTGGGAAATTCTGCTTTGGTTTACAGAGTTTTGCCTTCCTCATGGACTCTGAGAAATCATATACTTCATGAGCGCCTTTGTCATGCCTTGAACACGAGAGGAACAGGAACATGGGAGGCAGCCTTTGGAAAGCTGAGAACAACACTATTTATAGGAGGGAAAAAAGATTGAGGTCCTCGATTTCACTTTTCAAGTGAATATAATAACGTGTGATCTGTGCAAATTACTTACACTTTTAAAGTACTGTCCTCCTTACAGGTTATTACGATAGAAACTGAGGCATATTAAAATTCTGAAGAGTTTGTTTGAGCAGAGTGTATTAGTTGCTCAGTCGTGTCCAACTCTTTGTGACCCCATGGACTGCAGTCCACCAGGCTTCTCTGTTCATGGGATTCTCCAGGCAAGAATACTGGAGTGGGTTGCCATTTCTCTCTCCAGGGCATCTTCCTAATCCAGGGACTGAACCTCGGTCTCTTCTGTCTGCTGCAGGCCAATTGGCAGGCCGATTATTATTTTGAGGAAAAACTGATTCAAATCAGGCGGCACCAAACCGGACTTGGTTAGAACCGTTTTGTTGACAGGAGCAGGGGAAAGACATACAGAGAAAGTGCAAAGCATAGAAGGAAACTGTGGGATTGGCTGTAATTTACAGCCCTACTGACTGTTAGTGATGCTTTGCCTTTAGGCTTTGATTCTTAGACATTTCAGGCTTAGGTTTTGGTTTTCTTATTCTGTCCGCTTCATTCCAAGGACCTCCACGTTTAATGAATGCTGTGGGTAAAATGGAGATAACATATAACGTTCAATGTTGTTGAAAAATTAAGTACAAAACGAAGGCGAAATATCTAGCACATTGACATTCAGTTCATTCATTCAACAAACATTCATTGAGAGGATTTTAGTTTCACTTAGAACTAAATAATTGAAGTGGACAAAACAAAGATGTCTTGCCTTGTGGCGTGAGCATTGTAGTAACTGCATAATAAGTGCATGATAGAATATGTTGTGGAGAAGGAAATGGGACCCCACTCCAGTCTTCTTGCCTGGAGAATCCCACGGACAGAGGAGCCTGGGAGACGACAGTCCACGGGGTAGCAAAGAGTCGGATACGACTGAGCCACTGAACCGCCACCACCGTAATATGTTGCAAGTTACAGGGCAAGATCATACACGAGTGCAAGGCTGAGGGACCAAGAGGCCAGGCGGGACGCACTGCAAAGGCGACGTTCAAGCAGATTTGAAGGTGGCAGAGGTTCCCACACTGCTGTCTAAGGAAAAGCATTTGAGGCCGAGGAAACAGTCAGTGCAAAGGCCACAGGTGGGAGCAGCACAGTCTTGGCTCAGAAGCCACAAGCAGGCCATGTGTTGTGCAGAGCAGGTTAGCAGGAGATAACCAGAGAAGAGATCAGAGAGGTGGGGGTGGGGAGGCAAGATCAAGCACAGCTTTGTAGGCCATTCAGGGACACTGGCTTTTCTCTCTCTCCAACTCTCTGCAACCCCCTAGACTGTAGCCCACCCAGGCTTCTCTTCCATGGAATTTTCCAGGAAAGAATGATGGAGTAAGTTGGCCATCTCCTACTGCAGGGGAATTTCCCAAATCAGGGATCGAGCCCAGGTCTCTTTCATCTCTGGCATTAGCTGCAAATTCTTTACCACTGCACCATGTGGGGCTTCTCTTCTGAAGCGTACCTGATATAATCTCTGTTACAGGTATACAATATGGTGATTCACAATTTTTAAAGGTTATACTCTATTGATAGTTATTATAAAAAATCTCTGGCTTTTGCTCTGAATGAAACACAGAGCCAACACAGGGGTCTCTTGTGACTTCCATTTAACAGGAATTTTCTAGCCACTGGGTAGAGATAATATCTGATAAGGGTGGAAGAGAAGAAAACTGTTAGGAGGGTATTGCCATAATCTAGACAAGCTGATGAGACAGTGACACCTGTGAGAAATGGACAGAGATGCTAGATAAATTATAAATGGAAAGCCAACAGAAACTCCTGACCAAATCTAGGTGGAAATAAGAGGGTGATCAAAATAATGGCAAAGATTTAGGCTGAAAGGAAAGATGGGGTGACAGTAACCAAGGGAAGGAGGGCAGGCAGGGGATGGCAAGGGACTGGATCTCACTCTGGACTGCTGCTTGGACTGAGATGTTGATTCTCTTAGATGCTCCCGTGGTGACGCCAGGTGGACAGTGGGTAACAAAGCATGGCTCACAGGGGAGAGAGGCCTGAGTGGGGGTATTTATTGGGAGTCATAAGCCTAAGCTGAGTGTGGTGTTGGAGAAAACTCTTGAGAGTCCCTTGGACAGCAAGAAGATCTAATCAGTTCATCCTAAAGGAAATCAGTCCTGAATATCCATTGGAAGGACTGATGCTGAAGCTGAAATTCTAATACTTTGGCCACCTGATGCGAAGAACTGACTCACTTGAAACGACCCTGATCCTGGGAAAGATTGAAGGCAGGAGGAGAAGGAGACGACAGGAGGAGAAGGAGACGACAGAGGAGGAGATGGTTGGATGGCATCACCAACTCAATGGACATGAGTTGAGTAAGCTCCAGGAGTTGGTGATGGACAGGGAAGCCTGGTGTGCTGCAGTCCTTGGGGTCGCAAAGAATTGGACACGACTGAGTGATTGAACTGAACTGAACTAAATAAGCCTGAGAGATGAGCTTTAAGCTCTGAGACGGGAGAGGCAGGAACAGAGCGAGGAGGTCCTGGGGCTCAGCGATAAGACGGGAAAAGAGGAACCGAGGGAGGAGACTATGAGGAAGCATCCAAGAGGCAGGAGAAAAATCCTGAGGGTGTGGTGTCTTGGAAGCCAAGTGAAAGGAGAGCTTTGAGGCTGAGAATCATCCCCCATGTCACCGGCTGTGCAGCAACCAGGTAAGATGAGGCGGGGATGGGTCACTGGGTTAGCTGTTTGTGACTGATGGAAGCACTTTCAGTGGAGTGATGGGGATGGTTTAAGAGAGATCTGGGGAAGAATCGTGGCCTTAAAGTACAGATAATTTGGGCAGGATTTTGGCTGTGGATGAGAGCAGTTACTGATGGGAACAGAGGGAAGGACAGGAAGAGGTTTCTTTCTTTCTATTCTTTCTAGGATTGGAGAAATTACAAGTTTTTGGTGTGCAAATGGGAGCGATTTAGTAGACAGAAAAACTGACGGTGTCGAATTGGGTAGAAATAATAGGGCAAACATTTTGAGTACTGGAGAAGGGATGGGATTAAGTGGCTTTGAATTGGAGCACAGAAGGTGAGGGGTCAGAAAACTCTAGAAAGAACCAGATGGTAAATATTTCAGTATTTGTGGGTCCTATCGTCTCTATCTCAACTCTTCTGTTTTGGCTGTAAAGCCACTGTGGTTGGTACATAAATGAACCGGCATGGATTTGATCCAATAAAACTTTGTTTCAGCTCATCAAAATTTTAATTTCCTATATTCTTCATGTGTTGCAAATATATCCTTCTTTGGATTTCCCCCTCCTCCATTCATTAAAAAAAAAAAATGGCAGGCTGTGCAGAAATGGGCAGTGGGCTGGATTTGGGCCATGGGCCAGAGTCTGCAGACCCCTAATCTGTATAACTGGCAAGAGTAACCTAGATGGGTACAGAGAAATTGGACATAAGTGGTGAGGGGAATCTGAATTCTCTGGAGTGCTTCAATTTTCTCAGTGAAGTAGCACCTTGAGAATGAGGATGAGTGAGAAAATATAGACGATTTCAGGAGACAAGCAAAGGCATAAAATATAGAGCGTGGATTGACCTGAAACATCTAAGTAGAACGCATCTCCCCACTGCATTGACCCCTTTTGAGGTTGGCGGTCTTGCATCTGAAGTCAGAGCTGTTCAAGGGGGCTGAGTGTCTCTGCAGCCGTGACACAGAATAGTCACAAAGTTGGGCTCAGCAAACTGTGGTTCTGCTATTGAAGTGTCAGGTAGGAGGAGGCCAAGGTTGAGAGTTATTGCATAAGAGAGTGTTTGTAATGATTGTAGGAATAAGAGAGATTTATTAAACAATAATACAGGACACCCAATTAAATCTGAATTTCAATAAAGAACAAATAATTTTTAGTGTAAGCCTTTCCAGTGATTAGGAGAGGGAGAGAGACTATAAAGCAGTCAAAGGAGCTTTGCAAACTGGGGCATCAATGGATTGAGGTCTCCTGCAGGAACGGACATTGGGGAGGGGTACCAGAGAGGGCCAGGCAGAGTCAAACAGCTGCCCTTGGAGATCCCAGCAGGGGCAGCCACTGGTGACAAGGGTTAGGGTTCAACCATGGGAGGAGTGAGTGCCACTGGGTGGAGGAGGCGATCATGGGTCGTACGCCATTCAAGGAACTAGTGGCTCAGAGGGATTGAATGTCGTGACAGTATCAGCGGTGCCAAGGATGACAGATAATTCACACTCATCATCTGATCAGCGCTGTGTGGGACATGAAATAAAAATTGGTCAGGGTTCCAGTTCAGGGTGACCTAGAAAAGTCATTTAGAGCTATATCAGGGGTCCTTGAATGTGGTGCTAAGAACTTAGGACCATTCATTTATTTTCTTATTTTTTAATTTTTAAAATATAGATTTGGCTGCACCAGGTCTTAACTGGGGGCATGTGAATTCTTAGCTGTGGCATGTAGGATCCAGTTCGCTGACCAGGGATCATACATGGTCCCCCTGCATTGAAACCTTAGAGTCTTAGCCACTGGAAAACCAAGGAAGACCCAGGACTGCTGGTTTAACATTGCCTCCCTTTCGTGTGAAGAAAAGTAGTGAATCAATGAAGTCAGTACACCTCACTCGATTTGACATACCTGAATGTGAAAGTGTTTTAAATACACGAAACACATGTTATGGTATGTAAACGAGGGTTGGGTACGCTGAAGCTTTTTTTTTTTTAAGCTTTTATAATCTTCTGAGTATTTTTAAATGAAAGCAACTTAGAAAATACTTCAAGGACTTTTTTTTTTTTTTTTGGTCTGGAACAAGTGAGTAAAATTAGACTGAATAAAAAGAGAAAGGCTGACCCCTTAAAATATGCATTGGATGCTTGCATGGGCGCTGCAGGGTGGGCTTAAGGAGGAGTCTGGGAGGAGCCAGCGAGGAGGGTCCCGAACCGGGTGTAAGTTCTGACCTTCCAGAAGAGGGAAGAGGCACACAAGCATTTCCTGCGAAATCATGTCCCTCCCTGGCCCACTTCAGCGTGCACGACCCACTCCCCTTCTCCATCAACATCCAGGTTGTCACTAGGATCTGGAAACAAACAACTCCAAGGAGACACAGAGGGCCTTTCGAGTTTTCAAAGTACAGTCCACTGGGCAATGCTGGCTAAGATGTGTGGCCACCTCAGAAGAAGTGAGCTCTTGATACCCAATCAGAAATGAAAAATGCTTCAGTTCTTATGATTACGATAGAATAAGTTCAGGAGAACACAACAGAGTCAGTGGAGAAGCAGCAAACCCACAGCATCTACAGAAATCCTCCCTGGGGGCTGGAGGGGTTGGCAGAGCAGGACAGGAGAGAGACTGGGTGACAGTTAAAAACTCTACCCCACCTCTGGAGGCTAAGTTCCCAGGGAGCAGTGGGGGAGGTCTGTGCACAGCCTGTCCCCAATTCCTAGAGCAGCTCCTGACAGAGGAGATGAATAAACACTTGTGGAGTCAACAAATGAGTACAGAACAATGAAGGAAAACCTGGAGAAGCTCCTCGGCTGCCTTTGGCCTTGGGCAAATTAATTTGCATCTCTGAGCCTCAGTTTCCTCCACCTCCACACCTTTTGCAAAGAAGACATGAAATGGCTCTGAACTTTTAGGAGTAGTGACTCTTGCTGTTACTGAAAGGGAAAGAGGTGAGGAATCATCTTCGCCTGGTAGGAACATATTTTTAGAAATAACTTGAAAATTTTTAAGGGGGCCAGTGCTTTAACTACATTTTTGGGAAATCTGGGACTTTTCTGGAGGTCCAGTCGTTAAGACTCTGAGCTTTCACAGCAAGGGGCATGGATTCAGTTCCTGGTGCGGAACTAAGATCCCATGCCACACGATTCGGTCAAAAAAAAATTTTTTTTTTAATTGGAAACTCCTGAAACTTAGAAGAAAACTATGCAAGTAAAGGTGGAAAATTACTTTCTAATCTATGTCAATTCATATAGAAGACAGTTACATACAATATCTGCAGAAAATCCCTGGGAACAGACAACATCCTAGGAAAAAACATGACATGTAAATGGATAAACAGCAGCACGTAAATAGGGACCAGGGCGTCAACCCCAAATTCAGGCTTACGTATCTTGAAACGGGAAAGTCAAGTTTCGAGAGGGAGTCTCATCTCCCACGCAGAACCCAGATCTTCCCAGCAATAGTCAAATCTAGATCTGGAGCCAGAGTTTAACACCTCCTGCTGCTGCTGCTGCTGCTGCTGCTAAGTCGCTTCAGTCGTGTCCGACTCTGTGCGACCCCTGAGATGGAAGCCCACCAGGCTCCCCCGTCCCTGGGATTCTCCAGGCAAGAACACTGGAGTGGGTTGCCATTTCCTTTTCCAATGCGTGAAAGTGAAGTCGCTCAGTCGTGTCCAACTCTTAGCGACCCCATGGATTGCAGCCTACCAGGCTCCTCTGTCCACGGGATTTTCCAGGCAAGAATACTGGAGTGGGGTGTCGTTGCCTTCTCCGTAACACCTCCTAAGACAGTCCGATTCATTTTGAATTAGTCAAAGTTTTTTCCTTCCAAAAATTAGTCTCTAGCAATTCCCACCTCCCCACCCCTCCCTTGCTTTGGCACTAGCTCTGACCTCCGGAGCCTCCGGAGGAAATACAGGCCAGCCAGAAGGACAGGGCGTTGTGTCCTTCTGACCATTGTTACTGCTTCTCACAGCTGTGTACGCAGGGGACACCCCGGAAGTGTTCACTGCATTGAACCTGGCCTTGCCTTTTCTCGCAGTGACGTCTACCAGATGAAACAGCCCTGGTCTCCACCACTACAACATCAGGACTGCTGTTGCCCTCTGAGATGTCAGCTGCAAGCGTTGATCCGAAAACCCTTTGGGAAGATAGGTGTCTGCTCTGATTAACTCAGTCAGTCAAGAAGCAGCTGTTGAGGGCCTACCATATGCCAGGCCCTGTTGTAAGTGCTGGGAGCCTATCTCCTAACAAAATAGGCAGGTCACCCTCGTACCTTCTGTGTGAGAAAACAGAATGCATAAGGAATATCAGATCTTCCAAAGAGTGATAAGTGCTAAGGGAAAAAAAAATGGAAGCGGGTAAGAGGAATTAGGAGTGTTGAATGGAAGGTGTGGTGGTTCCAGTGTAAGCAGGACAGCCACTCAGCCAAGATGAAACAGTGATGAGAAGGTATCCGTGAGATCATTGAGGGGAGGAGAGCGTGGCAGGCTGCGTGAAGTCCTGCAGGGCCAGCCTGTGTGGTGGGAAGGACAGAGTGAGTTTAGGGGGAGAAGGGGGACCCATCACAGAGATGTTGTCAGGGAGATGGAGGGGAGGGCTGCAGGAGTCCCCAGCCACATGGGGCTACCGAGCTCTTGAAGAGTGGCTACGACCCACTCCATTTCAAAGACTTTGAATGGAAGCAAGAATGTGAACTTTCTCAATGTTTACATGGATCCCACGTTGAGACGGTAATATTGTAGAGATACTGTGTTAAATAAAATATACTACTACAGCCATGTCACTTGTTTCCTTCTACTTTTTTATCATGGTTACCAGGGAACTTAAAACTCCACATGTGACTCCTGTTCTGTGTCCACTGGATAGGGTTGGTTTCGGGTCTTGCACACCCTTCTAAGAACTTTGGCTTGTATTCCAGTTGAAATGGGGATCCCTTGGAGAGCTTAGAGCAGAGGAGTGACATGGTCAGGCTTTTTACAAAAGGACCCCTCCAGCTGCTGTACTGAGATTAAATTCCAGGAGGTCGCTCATGGACAAGAAAGTCCCGTTAGGAGGCTGTGGCCACGATACAGGGGAGATGCTGGTGGTTTAGCCTGGGGGTAGCAGTAAAGGCGACGAGATGTGGTTGGAACTGGATGTATTTTGAAGGTAGCGCTTACCAGGATTTCCTGCAGGATTAGATGTGGGATGTGAAGCAGTAGAAGGAGCCAAACGTGCCAGAAATGATTTTGGCCTGTGGGAGCTGGAAGGATGGGGCTGCCACTGCCTGAGCGAGGAAGACCATGGGCAGAGTAGGAGATTGTAAGGATGCCCATGAGTTTAAGAATAAGAGACTGGGGAGAAGAAGCGGAATCAGAAAAGGACTAAGAAGGGAGGAGGCAGAAGGTGGTGACCTGGAGCCAAAAGGAAGAATGTGTCTCCAGGGAAAGCAAAGACATCAATGTGTCTCTTGCCCCAAGAGACAGAGTTGAGAACAGAGAGCTGACCATTGGATTTAAATGATGGAGGTCAAGAGATTTTTCGGAATAGTCTGACCAAAAGCCTGATAGCAGTGGGTTTGCCTGAGAATGGACAGGAAAGACTTTGGACACAGCAAGCATGGAAAACTCCAGGAATTTTACTGGAAAAGGGAGGAGAGAGGTGAGGCATAGCTGACAGGCACTTGGGGCCAGAGAGGGATTCTAAATTATGATGGGGTCAATAGCAACAGGTTTGGGTGCTACTGAGAATAACACAGTAGAGAGGAAAACTGATGATGCAGCGTAAACGTGGACCACTGCTGGATTCCGGTTTCCCTGGAGATGAGACGGGATTCCATCCAGGGCACAGGCAGACTTGCCTGTAGGAACCAGGGCAGTTCCTCTTCACTGTAAGCATGTGGATGCTGGTGGGACATGGTGAAGGGTCTCTTCCAGCTGCTTCATTTGGTCAGTGAAGTGGGAAGCAAACCCATCAACAGTTGGAGGTCTTGCAGAGTGAGTTCAAAGTGTCAAATAGGCATCCAGGAGAGAGCTAGAGGCAATGAACGGGGGAAACAGAGGCTGGTAAGGGTCCCAATGGTACTTACGGGTGTGAGTTTAAAGCGAGACCAGTCAGCACGGTAGTGTGTTTTCTCTAGCCACTTTCCACTGCAAAGGGCCAGAAGTAGCCTACACCCAAGGCTGTGGCACCTGCCAAGCTTCTCTGGAGCTTCCCTGGTAGCCCATACGGTAAAGAATTTGCCTGCAATGCAGGAGACCCGGGTTCAATCCCCGGGTTCGATCCCCGGGTCAGGAAGATCCCCTGGAGAAGGGAATGTCACCCCTATTCAGTATTCTGACCTGGAGGATTCCATGGACAGAGGAGCCTGGCGGGCTGCAGTCCATGGGGTCGCAAACAGTTGGACACGCCTGAGCGTCTAACACTTCACACACATAGATTTGACCCTTTCAAACAAATATTTGCGGAATGGCCTCTGTAATCACAGCAGTAACGTTAATAAAACTGCTTTTGCGCTGAGAACCGCCAACTCAACCGCCTCTCAGGTGAGGCGGCGTGCTCTTGCACTGCCTCCCTGTGGCCCTGGTGGGAACTGCGGCTGCTGAGGCACCAGATCAAACAGTGCTGCCGCCTCCTGGCAAATTTCTGCTACTGCAAATACGCCAAGACCACATCTACAACGATTTTCTCACTGCCCTGGGCTGGTGAGCACTAAAAACAAGGACCCGTCCAAAGGCTAATCTTGGATGGCCAGATCATCCCCTCCATTTTCCATTCTTATTCTCAATACGGAGCAAAGTAATCCCTACTAAAGGACTCTTTTTTCCTGGGAAGGTTTCCATCTTAGCAGACAACTTTAAATATCCAATAGCCCTCAAGAGCCAAGGCAATTAGTCATTGAATTTTAAGCATCTGTGGAAGATCAATGCAAGAAATATTTTAGATGCAAAAATTTGCATTGTGGCTACTCCCTTGCATGCTGTCTTATAGATGGAATATTACTCATTTTGTTCTCTTTGACTTTTGGTTTAACTCTGGTAGTAGGTTTTGCTAGTTTTACTTTTCTCCTTGTTAGGTATTTTTCATTTGATTGTTATATTTACAGTTTCTCCGAGTCCTTTCTTGCTTTCTGATGTTCTTTTTTTCCGTGGTATTTTGCTTGTTCCATCCTCAAGGACTTTAACGTCATAGTTGCCTCATTTTCTTGCAGTCTTCTCCCTCCAAGGCTTGACTAGGGTTGATTGGTTGGTTTGAAATCTCTCTCTTTCATGTTTAGGGCTTTTGCCAAATGTGCAGCCATCCTTGACTATCATATTTAAAAGTGAGGCCACTTTTTAAAAAGCTGATTTGATGTTCTACACATATGGGTTAAACTTGTTGACTGGTGGGTTCTTTTTTATGGGTCTGGTCATTTTTATTATGGAACTCTGAACTATTTGCATTTCTTTTTTCTGAGGCTGTTAGATTTCTACAGAAAAAAAAAGGGTCATTCATTTGTTATAGCCAGAGTGGTATCCAAGCATAGGCTTTGTGGTTGAACTTCTGAAGGCAGGGTGGGGAAAAGGGCTGTGATCCTGACAATTAATTTGTAGACATTAATTGTGTTAATTTCAGCCTGGTGCTCATCCCAGTTTTTCCTTGTTCTTTATGTCCCCAAATTTCAAACTTCTTCAAATCCAAAGCTTTGGTTATTCAGTTTCCTAAGAGAACAGATCTCGGCTGTCTTATTGGTTGTGGCAGGAGGAGATGATTGTCTGATGAGTGCATGGGGGACAATGACCCAGCTGGTCAGTACTCAGACACTCAGCTAATGCTTTTCCCTCCTGACAGTCTTGCCTACCCAGGTCCCTAGGGTCTCCAGGCCCTGAGTCTGTGAACCAGTTGGCTTTCTTTTCTTCCAGATCCACCTCCACTTAGGTTGGAATGTACCCTCTTCCTAGGTTAGTTTCCCTGATGTCTATTTTGTGTCCCCAAAATTTTGGAAATCTCTCTTCTACTGTGTCCTTTTTTTTTTTTTTCAAATTTTTGTTCTAACTCCTTTTAAAATTCTTTTGCAGCTACTAGTCGGTTTGGGGAAGGTGGGGAAATAAGTGTCTATGGGCCATCTACCATTTTTAAACAGAAGGTTTTGGGGGTTTGAAAACTATTTATTTCATTGCCCCAGGTCTTACTTGCAGCTCGTGGGATCTTTAGCTGCAGCATGGGAACTCTTAGCTGTAGGGTGTGCAATCTAGTTCCCTGACCCCTGCACTGGAAGGCAGCTTTGTAACCTCTACACCACCAGGGAAGTCCTCTAAACAGAAGTTTTAAATGGGCAAGTTTTGAAGAGACAGAGGGAAAAGTACAGAGGATGGGGCCTTGTCTGGAAAGAGGGCTCAGATGGCGCCTGGTAGGGCTGGGTACGTGGGACAGTTTGAAGGGACTGAGCCTCTGGGCAGAGCTGAGAAAGGTCTGATCCAAAAGTTGCAGAGAGGAGACCGGAGGAGCCTGGAGCACTTGGGGGCAGCGAACATGACTATGTCATAGCTTTGCTCTAGAGAGTCCTGCTTGGGCCAAACCATCATACACGTAATCAACTTTATGCCAACCTTTCTAAGCTGAGCATTAGCGTCAAAGAGCAAGGCTCTTCCTACCCAACCTGTTCAACTCTACCTGCTTCTGTCATGTTTTTCTGAGTTCCTCCCATTATTGCAGCATCTCTAACAGAACTTGGCATTATTTCACTATTATCTAAATGTGAGCAGGCCTGATCTCACAGACCTATCTTCATATTTCAAAAGGAGTTATAAACAAACAACAGGAGCTTCCCTGATCACTCACAGTTGGTAAAGAATCTGCCTGCAATGCAGGAGACCTGGGTTCGATCCCTGGGATGGGAAGATTCCCCTAGAGAAGGGAACGGCTACCCATTCCAATATTCTGGCCTGGAGATTTCCATGGACTGTATAGTCCATGGGGTCCCAAAAAGTTGGACACAACTGAGCGACTTTCACTTTCACCTATAAACAACAAGGTCCTACTGTACAGCCAAGAGAACTATATTCACTATCCTATGATAAGACATAATGGAAAAGAATATTTATGTAAGAAAAAGAATGTATGTATACATATGAAAGTGAAAGTGAAGTCGCTCAGTCGTGTCTGACTCTTTGTGACCCCACGGACTGTACCTGCCAAGCTCTTCTGTCCATGGGGTTTTCCAAGCAAGATTACTGATTTGGGTTGCCGTTTCTTTCTCCAGGGGATCCTCCTGACTCAGGGAATGAACCTGGTCTCCAGCATTTCAGGCAGACTCTTTACCATCTGAGCCACCAAGGAATCCCTTTATGTGTAACTGAATCACTTTGCTATAAACCAGTAATTAATACAACATTGTAAATCAACTATACTTCAATAAAATATTTAAAATAAAAAAATAACAATAAAAATAGGGTTCACTGTTATGGAAAACTGTCACATAAAATATTAAGGTTAGAAGGACCTTAAGACATTGTCTAGCTTATACTTCTGTGCCTGGTGGTGGAACTGTACTCAGGAAGTGACTTGAAATGCTCATCACGACTACGGACAGGCCATGTGGACAAGGGACAGGGCTGGAGCTGGTGCTGTAAAACCCCTGGAGGAGTCCCCTGTACCACGTTGCCTGGTGGTGACCAGATGGCTGAAGCTCTCAGCTTCTCCACCTATAAAATTGCACAAGTAAATGCCCCTTAAAAATGGTTGTAAAGTCACATGTTGTAATTCAGATCAAAATAGATCATTAACAGCACACTACATTTTGTATTCAAAGATAAGGTAATGGAATTTGCTAGGAATTTTGCTACGAAGTATGTGGAATGTGCCGTACCTTCAACCCTTCTTAAACTCAGTACATTCCCTAATCTTATGAAACTTACAATTCAGTAATATCTCTTTAGAGAAGGGAACAGAACAAAGGCAGAAACCTGACTTTTTTTTAAACACTGGAATTTGCTTCTCAAATTAGAAATAATTCAGAGCATACTTCTCTGACCACGTCTGCTGCTGTTAGCTCAATTTTGCTCTTTTCTTGACTGATGTTGAGTTTCTCTACCCTGTATACACAGGCTTGAAAAGCTTAAATGCAGCGAGAACATTCCAAGTGACCATCGGTGGATGGATGGATAAACCCAGTGGGGTATATACATACAATGGAATATTATTCAGCCTTAAAAGAAAAGAAATTCTCATACATGTTACAACATAGGTGAACCTGAGGGTTTTCTTCTAAGTGAAATAAGCCAGTCACAAAAAGACGAACACTGTAGGAGTCCATTTAATGAGGTACTTAGTCCATTCATACAGACAGAAAGTAGAATGGTACTTACCAGGACTTGGAGGGGAAGGGGAGTTATTGTTTAACAGGTATGCAGTTTCAGTTTCGCAAGATGAAAAGTCTTTTGGAGATGGATGGTGGCAATGTTTGCAAACAGTGTGAACATACTTCATGCCACTGAACTGCACGATTAAACATGGTTAAACCAGTTGACCAAATGGTCTCATCTTTTTCATTTATATGCAAAAGAAATAGTTTTAAGTAACTTTTTAAACAGCAAGATGATAAAAATGGTATGAGTGTAACCTAAACTTTCTCCTCGAGGTATGACTTTGTATACTTATCTTATTCCTTATCACTGAGTCGCAGGGCAGGATTTAGTTTTCAGGGCAGACCCAGGGCCGGCGTGTCCATGGCCCTGATAGCTCACTCATCCATCACTGTCCTCCATCCTGCAGAACAAGCACTCTTAAACTTTCAGGGTTCCTTTTCTTCCTGCAAATTTTGAAGCAAAGTTTTGTTTCTGTTTTTGTCTGCCTCTAATGCTGGGACCCCAGGAGGTGGGGCAACAGCCCTCCTCTCCAATCTTCACACCTCATCCTGCACCCACCCGTCCAAGGAGCGCCTCTCACGCGGGCCTTGCTGACCACTCCCCCCCCACCCTACCTGGGACCTGGGCCTCAAATTTCCATGTCAGGGTGGAACAAGCGTGTAAATATTTACAATTTTTATACCTGCGGTAAGACAAGAAGGGTAGCTAATGCTGTTTTATATGGTGATGCAGGTATATATTTTGATAACAGCAATTACAGGCTCAGTATTGTAAGCAGTCAGAGAAGGCAATGGCACCCCACTCCAGTACTCTTGCCTGGAAAATCCCATGCATGGAGGAGCCTGGTAGGCTGCAGTCCATGGGGTCGCTAAGAGTCTGACACGACTGAGCGACTTCACTTTCAATTTTCACTTTCATGCATTGGAGCAGGAAATGGCAACCCACTCCAGTGTTCTTGCCTGGAGAATCCCAGGGATGGGGGAGCCTGGAGGGCTGCCGTCTCAGGGGTCACACAGAGTCGGACACGACTGAAGCGACTTAGCAGCAGCAGCAGCATTGTAAGCAGTACGGTAGGCCACTGCCCGCTGCAGGCTTGTTAACTCAGAAAGAACTGAACTAAAGCGATTTTATAACAACAACAACAAAAATGGTTAAAACAGTAAATGTTATGCTACGTGTATTTTACAAGTTTTTTTAAATGGGAAAAATAAAGGCGCTTCAGTGCATTGTAAGTGTGTAAATCCATTAGCATGTCCAGAATTGAAATCAGAAGTGGGGACTTCCCTAGTGGTCCAGTGGTTAAAAATCTGCCTTGCAATGCAGAAGACACAAGTTCGATCTCTGATCAGGGAACTAAGATCCCACATGCCAAGGAGATCTGAGTCTGAGCACCACAGCTAGAGAGTTTACGCACCACAGCAGAGATCTCTCATGCTGCAGCTAAGACGCACTGCAGCCAAATAAGTAAATAATTTAAAGTATCAGAAAAGAATTTTTAAAAAATCAGATGCTCGTGCTTCTACGGCCTTACACATCTGCCACACAAGAGCAGGCGTTCAGTCTACTTGTCAGGCTGGTTGAATTGCCATGAATTTCTACATATCAACTTGCAAGTGATTTCAGTGAATTATTCTCAAGATTGAAGATTTCTGGATGAAGTTTGAAGGCATTATAAGAAAGATACTTTCTCACAAGTATTCAGTGGGTTTCTCAGAGGTTACATGGCAGATGGTTTTGTAACAGTCTGAATGTGGGAGCAGAAATCAGGTGGCCAGCTTCAAAAGTTACTAAGTTTCAAGTATTAGAAAAAAGGAAAGAGTTACAGGGACTCACTTTTAAAATGAGTCCATTTCAGCAAGTCCTGTTTCCAGACTTCTAAATGACTGAGATGGGGGGTAAACGTCAGCCCTTCCATTAGCCAGGACCTTGGGCAATTGTCTGGGCCAGTCTGTGTCTTCAGGCAGCTAAGATACCATCATCCCATTTTGCAGATGTAGCAATCCTTGTGCCCAGAGAGGCAAAGAAATTTGTGTCAAGCCACACACAAAGTGTGTGGTCTGTGTCCAGGACTCAGGGGTCCCGTCTTTCTGAACCTGTACTTATTTCTGCTCTATCGTGCTCTGCTTTACGTAACTTCTCTGTTTGCCCACCACATTCTAGAGTGAAAATATTGTGTGTGTGTCAGTTGCTCAGTCGTGTCCGACTCTTTGAGACCCCATGGACTGTAGCCCACCAGGCTCCTCTGTCCATGGAATTCTCCAGGCAAGAATACTGGAGTGGGTTGCCATGCCCTTCTCCAGGGGATCTTCCAGACCTAAGGATTGAACCCAGGTCTTCCACATTGCAAGCAGATTCTTTCCTGCAATGTTTGACTACCTGGGAAGGTGAAAATGTTATCCTTTCTAATTATTGTGTAAAAAAGTCTTTGGGTGTCCCAGGCTGTTGCTTATCTGAGAAAAGGTGGATGGTTATCTGGATTCAGAGACTAAAGACAAGAATCTGAGTCTGTGATGTTGCATGAATTGGTTAACCTCTCTGAATCTGATTCCTTATCTGTTAAAATACATGCTCAATTCAAAGTGTTTTTGTCAAGTGGGATTTGTTGGTGCATGTATTTTTTATAGCATAAAGAAAAAGGGTTTTCAAAGAGTGGTCCAGAAAGACCTGGGGGTTTCCCAGGAAGGGTTCAAAGAACAAAACTATTTTCACGATAAAACTAAGCTCTTACTTGCCTTTCTTCACTGAAAATTTCTCACAAGTATTCAGTGGGGTTCTCAGAGGTTACATGGCAGTTGGTTTTGTAACAGCCTGAATGTGGGAGCAGAAATCAGGTGGCCAGCTGTCTTCGATTAGGTTAGATAGTAAAGACCCTTGCAAAAAATGGTAACTTTGTGATTGTGATTCTCCTCAATTTTTTGTTTTGAATATACAGTTATTTTCATGAAAATGTTATTTCTGTTAAAATACAATGAGTTATTCAACGGACATCACCAATTCAATGGACATGAATTTGGGCAAACTTCAGGAGATGGTGAGGGACAGGGAAGCCTGGCCTGCTGCAATCCCTGGGGTCTCAAAGAGTTGAACATGACTTGGCAACTGAATAACAACACAACATAATGCGTTATTACTGTTAATTGAGATGAATTAATAAATATTTCAAAATTTTTTCAGTTCTAATTTTAATATGATCAATCTGACAGACATAGCCACATACACAAAAGCTCTTTAAAATTTTTTTAAATTTTATTTGGAGGATAATTGTTTTACAATGTTAGTTTCTGCTGTGCGACAACATGAATCAGCTATAAATACATATATATCCCCTCTGTCTTGAACCTCCGTCCTACCAGTACCTCTCCACCCCACCCCTCTGGGATATCACAGAGCACAAAGCTGAGCATGAAAGCTCTTTGAGGGTCTCAATTTTTCAGAATGAAAAATGTCCTGAGATCCAAAATTCTGAGAACTATTACTACAAAGTCCCGTAGAAATAGTAGAATTTTTACTTTATATCATTGGCCTTTAAAGAAAATAATGTATCACATGATAAAAAGGATGCATTCCTTTGATGGAAAATTTAGAGAATTATAGATAAATATGAAGAAGGAAATGGTATCAATAATTCCATAATACAAAGAACTGTTATCATTTCTTTTTTTGCACTTTTCTCATCATCCTTTAATTGTGAATATCTAACCTGTGATTTTGCCAGGCTTCAGAGTTTAAATTGGGGGGCTCGAAGAGTTTTAGGCGGTTATTTGCTGGCCCTCGGACCCACCTGCAGGATCTCGATTCCACCCCAATCATCTGGTTTCTTCAAGGGGTGTCTTGTGTGTTCTGATTACTGACTCTTGGGTTATCATCTGTCCATCTTATCCTTCCTCTCTTGTTCTACCCGCATTGGAGCTGGGGCAGCTAAGATCCACACAACCCACCACCTCCTTCCAGTGTCTTCATTTTCTCGGGGTGCCCTGCCTGATATGGCAGGAACTCTGGGGACACAGAAGCAGGGCACTGAGCCCGCTGGAATTGGTCCTGGATGCCGAAAAGCCTTGCTGTGAGCGAGGCCTCCCTCCTCCAATAGTGTATGTCCTAAGGGCAGTTGATGAAGTACAGTTTTCCTAAAAGTATCTTTTTCCTCAACATCTCCTTTAAAAAAAAAAATGTTTTTTGGGGGTGTTTTTCTTGATGTGGACCATTTTTAAGGTCTTTATGGAATTTGTTACAATATTGTTTTTGTTTTATGTTTTGGGTTTTAGCCATGAGGCACGTAGAGTCTTAGCTCCCCAGCTAGGAATCAAACCTGCAGCCCCTGCCTTAGAAGGGGAAGTCAACCACTAAAGCCAGGAAAGTCCTGTCATCTTCTCCCTTTAACTCCTGCTCACTTCCTAGTCCTGAGCTGGGAGCCCATGGAGAGTTAGAGGTAGGGCAGTTCACACAGTGCTTACTGAATGTCACCAGAAACAGTTTCCCTGAGGTGCTCAGGGTTCAGAACTTTAAAGCTTAGCATTTTATAGCAACACTTCTCAAACTTTTGGGTCTCAGGACCACTTTTCTTAAAAATTAATGAAACCCTCAAAGAGCTTATGTGTATGTGTATCTATCAATATTTACCATTTTAGAAATTATTAGGCTGGTGCAAAAATAATTATGGTTTCAGACCCTGAATTTTAAATCATAAATAGGCTCAAATACATCTCTATTAATCAAAATAGGAACCATTGCAATCAATACATTTTTGCCAATGAGAAATGTTTATTTACTCCTGTAGCATAAAAAGCTGTGCTTCGGGATTTGACAACCACTTGGAAATCATTTCTGCGTCCTGCTGATTGTGGAAGCAGTTTCTCTGCCAAAAGTTGTGGAGATGCTTAAAGAAGTGGTAGTCAGTTGGTGAGAGGTCAGGTGAATATAGCAGATGAGGCAAAACTTTGTAGCAAAATTTGTTCAACTTTTGAAGTGTTGGTTGCACAATGAGCGGTGAGGCCTTGCAGTTTTTGACGCATCTCATCTATCTGCTGAGCATACTTCTCAGATGTTATGGTTTCTCTGGGACTCAGAAAGCTGTAGTGGATCAGAGGGGCAGCAGACCACCAAACAGTGACCGTGACTTATTTTTGGTGCAAATTTTGGCTTTGGGAAGTGCTTTGGAGCTTCTCCTCCATCCAACCAATGAGCTGGTCATCACTGATTGTCGTATAAAATCCATTTTTGTTGCACAACACAATCTAATCAAGGAATGGTTCGTTGTTGTTACGTAGAATAAGTGAAGATGACACTTCAAAACAAGAATCTTTTTGGTTTGTGGTCACTTGATGAGGCACCCACTCACTGCGCTTTTCCACATTTCCAATGTGCTTCAGATGCCAAACAACCATGGAATGGGTGATGCTGAATTCTCGGGAAACTTCTTGTGTAGTTGTATGTGGATCAGCTTCGGTGATCCTCTCAGTTGGTTGTTGTCAACTTCCAATGGCTGGCCACTGTGCTCCTCATCTCCAAGGTTCTAGTCTCCTTTGCAAAACTTCTTGAATTACCAGTCCACTGTACGTTCATTAGCAGCTCCTGGGCCAAATGCATTGTTGGTGTTACGAGTTGTCTCTGCTGCTTTATGACCCAACTTTAAACTCCAGTAAGAAAATCTCTCAAATTTGCTTTTTTGTCTAACATCATTTCCATAATCTAAAATACGTATAAAATAAATAGCAAGCAATAATTCATTATAAAAAACATAAAGCAAGAAGTGTGCATTAAAATGATATATAATGTAACCACATTTATTTAAGAAAGTATCCCAATATCAAATGGCAAAGTTCAGCAATGCAAAACTGAAATTACTTGAGCACCAACCTAATAAAGCAGAGATAATTTTGAAATATTTACTAATTTATCCAAAATAACAGTAACAACTCATTACATTTTAACAGAAATCTTATTTTGTGAAAATAAACTTAAAACCATGTTTTTCTGAACAGAACTATAAAACCTTTATTTTTTGTGAAAAAAGTGTGGTACCTCATCCCTTCATGGAAATGGTGGAATCATGTCCCTGCTTTGTTTAATCTGTGGTTCTTAAATTATTTTTTTTAAGTTGATGTTAATTTCCTAACTTGCAAAACTGTTGATGAAACAGAATAGTTTTCTCAGTCTTGTCATTACCCACAATGTTATCAGCCTGTAGGGCATCCCACTTCTCTTGCCTTTGAGACAAAAGCACAATAAAATATTTATAGGCATTTGGAAACAATCCACCACTATGAATTGGAGAGCTTGTTTGGTTTTGATTTTTTCTATTTGGAAGGGGATTAACATTGGGTTTGTGCTTGTGATTTATATATATATATATATATATATATGTTATTGTTTCTATTGGCAAAACAGTTCTCAAGCCTCATAGTTTAGTAAATATTTAAAAATTTCATAATGTTTTCCAAAAAGCACCATAACAGCCAACTATGGTTCTAAGCAGCTGACCGTGTTTGTCTTGTCTGCCCAGAGATTGGAAAGAGATGCTAAGCCTTTTCTTTCTCAGAAGAGATACAGCGCAGAATCTGCTTTAAGATGATGCAGGTTCTCTTTAGAACTGAGGTACTTAGACAGAACTGGGAGAAATCACAAATGGCTTAAAGGTTGAGAAACCCTAAAGGAAAAACCCAAAGTTCAGTTTTATGCAGCACAGAAAGTGATCGCTGAGAGGTCCCTCGGTCACCTGCTTGAAAGTTTCGTGTGTTACCTAAGTGTCTCGTTGGGTGGATGATGGCTGTTCTCTATGTCCTGCATGTTGACTCAGGTGAGACATTACCAAGCATTTTCTGATTTTAAGGGGTATCAGGTAAGTGCCTTTGGGTACTCACCTTTAGAAGCATAAATAAAAAGGAGAGTGGTTTATTTTGAAGTCTGGGCTAAGTTCAGGCTTACTTAGATGGGAGACGTGTTAGTAGATCTCTAATAATTGCAAGTTGGAGCCATTCACCTCTGAGGGGAAAGAGTGTAGATAGTCTCGAGGATCACGTAATTGGGAAGGAGAGGTTGGAGCTGGCTTCAGGCTTGTCTGTGCCCAGGTGTCTCTCCTCTCCCTTTGCCTGCCTCTCTCTTCTGCTTCTTGCTCCCTTGGTTGTTTCATCTCTCAGACCTGTTATATGGCCACACATGTGGCCACAGCAACTCTGAGGTCAGGCTTGCAATTTGGCATCTGAAATGAAAAAACAATACATCTACCTCTGATTTGGAAAATTCCAGGGAAGAACTGCATAAGTCAGACTGGGTCCCATGCCAGAAGGGACAGAAAATTCTGATAAACAGCCTTGGGGGAGGAAAGAAATGTTCTTTAAAATGACGAGGTAAGGAAGCAGTGGAATCTTTTTTTTAAAAACTGTTTAAACTTTTTGGCCACACCATGGAGCATGTGGGATCTGAGTTCCCCTACAAGGGATTGAACTTTCATCCCCTGCCTTGGAAACATGGAGTCTTAACCACTGGACCACCATTGAAGTCCCAAGAAGCTGTGGAATCTTGATGCCAGGAGTGGCTGGGGTGTCAGACAGGCTTACTCTGTCAGGAAGGGAATGTCTTTTAATGTCCTTCTTCTCTGATTGATTTCTTCTGTGACCAGGGTCAGTTTGCTGATGCTAAGAGATTGGTTACTTAACAATCTTATAAAGATCAAGTTACTTAACATTTCTGTGCCTATTTGCTCCTAGCAATATAGCTTAATGATACTGTATCTCAGGAGGTAGCTGTGAAGATTACAGAATAACATCTGCCTCCCAGGGATGCTCTAAGGACCAGTGTTTAGCATGGCCCCTGATATATAGTAAGTGTTTCGTCAAGGAAAGCTGTCATGATTACTGTTGTTATCGGTAACAATGCCAGAGATCCAATTAGGAGAGTTTGGGCAAGACTGTGGGGTATGGCCTTAAGAAAGCAGAAATGTCATCACTCATCTGGGACACATGGTCAGAGCTCAACCCGAGTGTGGAGACGGAGCACCTCAATTCATTCAGTTCACCCTGTGTCAGAATAGGGCTGGTTTTGTGGACAAGGATGGATCTGCTGTTGAGGCTGGAATTCCAGTAGATCTTTCTGTAAAGAGGAAGAGAGTAGAAGATACCAGCTTCACCTTGAGGGAGCTAGCAACTTAGTGGGGAGCCAGAACCAACACTCATGAACAGTTAAAGCAACAATATGTACAGTAGTATTATGATCGTGCAAAGTAAGACCTGCATTTGGTGATGTATGTAGGAAAACAACAGTCTGAAGTGACATGGGCAACATATAACCTGTGGGAGCCTCCAGGAACTTGGGAACATGAGGTGATTTTGTTTTTTTAAGATTATGAATTTGGGACTTCCCTGGTGGTACAGTGGTTAAGACACTGAGCTTCTACTGTGGGGAGAATGAGTTCAGTCCCTGGTCAGGAAATTAAAATTCCCCATGCTGCATAGCTCTGTCAAAAAATAGGAGAAGAGAGATTATGATTTTTTTTTTGTTACTAAGGGTAAAAAGTGCTGGTTTAAAGTGATGTAAGACAGCTTACAACCCAGAAGTGTTCTGGAATACCACTGAAGTGAGAAATCCTGTGTTGTAGATCTGTTGTGGGAAGGTATAACAGGTGGCATTTGGGGAGCTCCTGAGGGTTGGGTGGGGTGTAGCTGTATGGAGGGGAGAAGACACCCTAGCGAGGAACCCTGAGCAACTGGATGATCATGGCATGTGCAATTATCACCTTATTTCCTCTCAGCTCTACATCCACTCCTCATCCTGCTTACTGGTTCTGGAGCTAGACCCCAGAACATTTCTCTTTGGCCAGCTGGCACAATGCCAGGCTTTGTCATGCTACAGCTGTTTGGGGGATGGAGAAAGATCCTGACCAAAGAGGGTCTACAAAGAGCACACCAAGATTAACCAAATAAAATATAAGAAAACCATGCAGGGTCTTAAGTCCAGAGGGGGAAGAATTTCTTAATGAACTGAAAGCCTAATGAAATATCTTTCCAACATTGCCAAAGGTATCCCAGGGCATAACACAGCCGGTGAGGCTGCCCCAGCATCTTGCCTTCCAGCTTACTGATTCCTTCCTCTGATGACCTGGACCTTCCTCCAGGTACTGACTTCTCAGCAGGCTGAGCACACATACTCCTCATACCATTTTACCTTGCCGGTGGTGTCGCCACTATCTAGGGCTAAGTCTTATTCCTTGACACCTTCAAATGGTTTGTCCTTCAAAAGGCTGATCAGGCATCCTGTTGGTGGAAGAAGATTCCCCTGAGTCTCCTCCCTCCAGCTTAGTACCTTCCCCTCTACATCCTTCCAGACTACTTCTTTTCCATGCATCTTGTTATCTTAAGCTCAGTGTCTGCTCATCTTTTCCACTTCTACACTTCTTCAGGGCTTTAATGCTTCCTTGCTTATCTGCAGAGACTAGCAGACTGCTTGGGACACAGCAGGTGAGCTGAACCAATGTGGGCTGCACCCTGGCTGCTTAGGACACTTTTGAAGAAAGGATTATATTATTCTTTGCAGTTAAAACACTCAGAATTCATGGGGCAACCTTGTTAGGGGCAGGATGGCATTTTAGTGATTTTAGTAGCTTGGGAGGTGTTGGCTAACCAACATCTTGTCATTGTTGTTCAGCTGCTAAACATCTATTCCAATGAATTCCATCACTATGACATATCTTGCTGGTTGTCTGTCTTCTCTCTTTTGTACACATGCCGAGGTAAATGGTGAAGGAATTAGAATTCTACCGTTACTCAGTCTGCCTTGGGCCCAAACTTTGAAATTACAAGAAAGAAAACATCTGGACTTCCTCATGAGAATCTTAGCAATGTCCATTTCTGTTAAAACGCCTTTTTGACATAAACAAGGGGAATGTTCATAAGCGTACCATAGAATATTCATCACATTGCTGGCATTCTGTGAAGAATTGGGGCTGGGTAAGTGGCTCCCGGGTCACTCTTACCTATCCCAAGCTGAGAGCATCTAGATTTTGATTGGATTATTGCCAGAGCTCATTAGCATAGTGTACCTTGACCTGGATTAGGGAACAGCAGTCTCTGCGTAGAAAATGACCAGAACTTGCTGGGACCTGAATCAGAGAGGAGATTTTTCTGAAGCAGTTTTGTCTACATCTCCAGAAGTCAGAGGTGAGGAAACCATTATAAAGTTTCAGTTGTAAGATAAATAAATTATGGGGATATAATATACAGCATTAAAAATATAGTCAATAATTTTGTAATAATTGTATGGTAACAGATAGTAGCTTGTCTTTGCATGATGACAATGTGTGTTACACTTGAGGCTAATCTAATATTGTAAGTCAATTTATATATTAAAAAAAATGTAACAAAGCCAGAAATCCTAAGGAGAGACAAATGTAAGGGCGGCGACAATGGTCACCGCATTTCTACAGGGTTTTCATTTGTTCCGCTTGGTCTTCTGTGGAAATGGTGAGACATGAACACAGTTTGGCCCAAGTTGCTTTGAAAAAAGAGTCTGGACAAATGTTTTTTAATCCTGAGGAAAACGGAATTTGCTTGTTTATGTTTCAAAGACTGCAAACCATCTTTTCTTCTTCCTTGCGTTTTAGTGTTAGCTCTCAGAGAAATATTAAGCTCATGTTCATTTGGCAAAAATTCATATCAGAAAAAAATCGGAAAAGCAAGGTAGTTTTTCTGCACAAGATTTTTTATTTCCTTTTCCTTAATTTAAAAACAAAAGAATTATATTGACATTGCTTAGGCTTAAGGCAAAATCTTCTACTCTTTTGAAATGTGAATCTTGTTATTCTAATATACTTGTTTTTAAAGTCTGAATTAAAGTCAATCTGTGGCATCATTTATTCTGTAACTTAGGGTTTCTTTCCCAAACAGAATTTGCTTTACACTCAATGGATATTTAATCTTGCACATCAGTGTTTGAATTGGGAGTACTGAAGTTTCATCTTTTTGGATGACTAGGTTGTAGGTGAGTGTGGGTAGGTATGTTAGGGAGGGAAAAGACTCCTATTAACTTGTTACTTAGTGGCCAAGAGCTTCATTTACACGCTCAGGTCACAGTCATCTGTATCTATGCACTTTACTTCAGTACATCTCAGTGACTGCCAAGTGTTAGGGTTACATAAAGCTAAATTACTGAGGAACAGAGTACATGGGACTCTACGATTGAGATTATTTAACTTGTGGTTTGAGTGACTCTTAAGTGGTTCTGTGTAACATCATTATGGCTCTAGAGCACCAAGGCACGGAAATGTCACACATGTAAACATGTCTTACTTCATATTCTACTAGCAAGCACATGTCATCTCAAAATGATTTCCCCACCCCCCCCTCCCAGAGTTGAACACTTTAAATATCTTTCCTTCTTTTTACTTTTTTGGGGGGAGGGGAGGGTAAGTTCCTTTTATAGACATGAATTTGAGCAAACTTCGGGAGATGATGGAAGACAGAGGAGCCTGGTGTGCTACAGTCCAAGGGGTTGCAAAGAGTTGGACACAACTGAGCCACCGAACAACAAATCCCCTTAAACCAATTATAATTAGAAACTAGTATTTCTTGTGTGGAGGGGGTGGGATACAATTTGCACAAACATTTTTTAATACCTACTGCCGGGGTCCAGCCCCGGTGGATCCAGGGAATTCGAAGTGGGGATGGCGTCGGCGAGGATCAGGAAACAATTGCTTAATTAAACGTTAATTAAGGATATAAAGAGTGGTTAAATAAGGATAGCTCAGTGAGGAAATTCAGTGGAGAAAAGAGGCTGAACAATTTAATGAAAGTAAGATCAGACAGAATTTTCTTGTGGCGAGCAGGGAAGAGTGAGATTGCTGAAGTCAGAAAGTCTTGAAGGGTGCTTCGGATTAAACAACGGTGAGAAACACTATTTTAGAGCAGTAGTCCTCAGTTTTTCCCTCCGGGAGATATTTGGCAATGTCTGGAGATACGGTTGGTGGTCAACAAGGAGGGGTGGGTTGCTGCCAACACCTAATGGGCAGAGACCAAAGGATGCTGTTAAGTATCCTCCAATCCAAGCCCCACAACAAAGATTATAAAACAGGTTTTCAATGTCAATAGTGCCAAGGTTTTAGAGGAATCTGATAATCATTTGAGAATATTTGAAGATATAAAATATATGAGTGAAGTCGCTCAGTCGTGTCCGACTCTTTGTGACCCCGTGGACTGTAGCCTACCACACTCCTCCGTCCATGGGATTCTCTAGGCAAGAGTACTGGAGTGGGTTGCCATTTCCTTCTCCAATATATAAAATATATGCCGGATTATTAATCTCTATGGGAATTTAAATTTTAAAAAGACTTCTAGACACATCTGGCTGTGATGTTCCCCTCTTGTAACACACACACAGGGTAGCTAATTTTGAAGGTGTATCCATGGAAACAACTCCAAGCCAGGTATCCCTCCCTCCCCAACCCGATACATGGAGGAAAAGGTCCTAACCATTGGCTACAGGTGACCATGGTACTTATAGAGGCCTTTGCACTTGGGGCTAGCAACCAGGAAGGTAGCCCAAATCTGAGGGTGAAAGTGATGTTCTTCCGCATGGTCAAGCTTTACTCCAGCAGGCTCACTAATGGCTCCTACATTTTGTTTTTGTTTGTATGTTGGTACTTCCCAAAATATCAGTGAAACAGTCTTTTCTGGCAGACAAGCGCTGGTATTTTTAATGATATTTTCTTCTGAATTCCTTTTCTTAAAAGTCATTTTCAACTGGCGGATAACTGTTTTACAGAGTTGTCCTGGTTTTAGCCATACAACAATGCAAATCAGTCCCAAGTATACCTATGTCCTCTTCCTCTTGAACCTCCCTCCCCTCCCCCTCCACCCAAGAGCACTGATTTTTATCTCTTTAATGATCAGTATCATTGTCATTTATTTTTTAGTGTTGGAAAGCAGTCTCCTGGTCTAAACTGCTTGGGTGGACTGATCCAACTGTAAAAGCCTTTGAGAGCAAAATTCTCAAGTGCTTCTAGAGCAGCTGGATAGACGGAAACCTGTGGGTGACCTGACTTCATCATGGAACCTGAGAACGCGGATTCTGCAGACAAAGAACTAAGCTGGGATATTAATGATATGAAGCTGCCTCAGGTATGTACTTGTTCTCATGCTGTGCTCAGCATTTGGCTGTGAAGCCTTGAACGTAACTTGCCAAGACCTGGAAGGAACTTGGTGAGGGTCCCAGCTGAATAAATGCCTCTCCTACGGAGTTTCGTTTGGACATCCAATCAAGGACTTTTTTAATGTATATGACTTTGATGTATTTATTTTTGGCTGTGCCGGGTCTTCGTTGATGCATGGGCTTTTCTCTAGTTGCGGTGCCCAGGTGTCTCATTTTGGTGGCTTCTCTTGTTGCAGAGCACAGGCTCTAGGGCACCAGGCTTCAGTAGTTGCAGCTCCCAAGCTCCAGAGCACAGGCTTGATACTGGTGGTGCACAGGCTTAGCTGCTCTGTGGCACGAGGGATCGTCCTGGACCAGGGATGGAACCTGTGTCTCCTGCATTGGCAGGCAGATTCTTCACACTGAGTCACCAGGGAAGCCTCTGACTGAGGACTTTTAAGAGGAAATTCCTAAATCCATGATTTGAGAAGGCCCTCACAGACCAGACTCCCCTGGTTACAGACTGAAGCAAAGAAAGTGTTATTTCCCCTGCCTTTCGTAGTTGTTTTGGTTCCAATGCCACCCGCCTGGCTAGCTGGTAGAATGAAATCCATGATAATGTGTCTGTAGATTGACTCTCTGTAACACACGAGCTCCCATACAAACTTATTTGCTGGGAGTAATGGGTTTAACCTAAATCTGTCTTTGGGATGTCCCGGTGAGAGTTCTCTTCTAGAACTTCTGTGACTACTACACGGTCTGCGCACGTGGGGCTACTCTCCAGCTAACAGAGCGGCTTCCATTTCATGTTTTCTTTGCCTTCTTTGCCTTCATCTTTGGCAATGACATTTTAAAGTTTTTTTTATTTTGTTTATTTTTGGCTGCACTGGGTCTACCTTGCTTTGCGCGGACTTTCTCTAGTTACTGCAAGCCGGGGCTACGTTTCATTGCAGGGCTCGGGCCTCTCATTACAGTGGCTTCTCTTGTGGAGCACCGGCTCTAAGCACACAGGCTTCTGTAGTTGCAGCACACGGGCTTAGTTGTTCTGTGGAATCTTCCCAGACCAAGGATTGATCCCATGTCCCCTCCATCGACAGGCGGATTCCCGTCTACTGTGCCACCAGGGAAGGCCTGGCAACTGGCATTTTAAACTCTTAATTTGGTGGAAAACAGTTGTTTTATCTTTTTTTTTTTTTTTTTGCTGAGCCACATGGCTTGTGAGATCTTAGTTCCCCAACTGGGAACTGAATCCCAGGTCACAGCAGTGAAAGCATTGAGTCTTAACCACAGGACCACCAGGCAATTTCCAACATTAGTTGTTTAAAACTGCTTTCCTTGACTCCACGTTTTGGTCTTTCTTCCAGTGAAGAAGGTTTTCACTGGAAGTCATTGGGAAAGGTGCCTGGGAAAGCTAAGATGAGACTGCCAGAACCATCTAGTGGAAGGTCACGCTCATTTGCCTGATTCTGGGGAATGAGAAATTTGAATTATCCCAAGCAGAGGAGAGGGAATGGAGATTCCACAGTTATTGTTGGTTTTTTTTCCAGTAGTTTTGATTTATACTCATTCCAGATTTCACTCTAAAGAAGGCTTCCAGATCATTCCAAATTTCACTCTAGTGAAGTGCTTCTTTTTATGTTTCCTCTTAAACTTCCTCCCCCATTCTCTCCTGGTAGGTTTTGGAAGAGCTAGGAAGCACTAATATGCCTTACTTGCCATTCATTTAAGGATGGCTAAATATACCACAGCTAAATCATGCAAATATCTATTTTAAGGGTTTGTGTTTATAGTTGCTTGTAATTGGTTTGTAACAGTTGTAGCTGTTTTAGGGGAAACTTTAAGGTAAATTTTAATCACTGCTGTCTCAGAGACCCATAATCCTAATTCGTGATTGCAGGGCCCAAATAGAGAAACTGGACATCTTCAAAAACAAGAGTTGAAGGAAGCAGGTATATAGATGATTTCGCAAATTCCCATCCTAGAGCGGGACCTTTAATGGGGTCTAAGAACACTGTGCTAACATGTATTTTTTCTAGGGCAGAGGATTCATATCATTCATCAAATCTATAGACAAAAGAAAGAACCATGTCCCTGGAGGGGATCTCAGGGTTCATAAAGGTTCATGTTCCAACATGAATTTTCCAAAACTTAAGCCTTCTCAGATACCAGAGACATTTACAAGAAAAGTCCACATTCAATTCTGGAAATGTACCATTTTTAGTTTGTAGAAAAACTTTGGTTGCTCATGGAAATAGATAAGTGTTCTTCAGTTTGTTAAATATGCCAGGGAAATGATTAAAAGAGCAAATGGTGCCTTAGTATTTTGGAGAAGGAAATGGCAACCCACTCCAGTATTCTTGCCTGGAAAACCCCATGGACAGAGGAGTCTGGTGGGCCACAGTCCATGGGGCTGCAAAGAGTCAGACACGACTGAAGTGACCAAGCACGCACGCACATTTTCTGAGCAGAGTCGACATAGTCCTTATCTGGATTTATGGGGCTGTGGAATCGTACCAAGACCCAGCTGAGGCGAAAAATAGAAGGTGTTGAAGCCAAACACAGTAGATTTTACATTTTGAGAGTGTTTCTGAAGGCAGACCAGTGTATGATGAGAAGCACAAGGCTAGGAGACCAGGCCTAGGCTTTGAATTCCAGTCTTGCCTCCTTTTACCTGTAGAACTTCATAGAGTGGTTTAGCATTTCTGAGGTCCCCTTTCCTCTTCTGATAATGAAGTTGTTGCACTAAGTAGTCTCTTCCGGACTATTAGTTCTAACAGTCGAGGATCTGGTGACTCGAGATTCAGAAGGTGGCCTGTGCCCTCGGACAGGGACGGGGTGCCAAGCACAGGGCCTGGCACTTACTAAACAAGAAAGGACAAGTATGAAATCCATGAATGAGTGGGTCCGTGGCTTATCATCTGGGTGACTCTAAACAAATCCGTTTTCTTGTTTTCATTATCTCCTCTGTAAAAGTAAAATAGTAATTCTTCATATACCTTGCTTGAATCTCTAAGTTGTTTAGAGCAGATGTGTTCTCAAAATGTGTTCTGTAGTGTGTAAGTTACAAGGAATTTTAATGGATGTTATGAAGGAAGGAAAGCAGGACTAAGTTCAACCAAGTTAAGCCAATTTCTTCTTTTTTTTTCCCCATGCCATGCATCACGTGGAATCTTAGTTTTGAATGCATGCCCCCTGCAGTGGAGATGCAGAGTCCTAACCACTGGAGGATTCCCTAAGCCAATCTCTCTGCTGCAGACACAGTGTTTTTCTTACTGCATTATGGCTCTCCCAAGAGGAGGCTGTGTTGGCAATATCGCCCTAACTTATTTTTGACCACAAAGCTCTCTCTGTTTTTCCATGGAGCCCCTTAGGCAATGAGTGGTCCTCAGACCATCTGTTTGAGCATTAAAAAAAATGTTTCAAAGAATTCCATCTATAATAGCAATCACTGGCTTACTACTATTATACATTTCCCCAATTTCATTCTCTGTCCCCCCATACAAAGAACTTATAGTTTATTTTTCATATTTGCATGTTCTTGCCACGATTCCTACAAATTCCTGCAACTTGTAGATAAATTTCTTTCTTATTAATCCACTCACTTGCTTCAAGTTTCAAGATGGTTACCTGAGTTCTTGTTGCATCTTCTGGTCCTGGAAACTCCAAAGGCCCTTTCTACATCACAGATCAAGATCTATGAATTAATTTTTGGCAATAGTGAACGATGACATCCTCATCAGGACATCAGAGATTTTTGATGTCAATGGGATGTGTCAAATACCACTGGATGCAGAGGCTGTTACCCCATGTTAACTTTCATGGAAGGACTCATGATTTGGGCCAGTGGAACAAGATCAGTGTCGGAACAGAGAATCAATGCCATATAAAAAAAATGCCAGAGGCACTGAAGGAGGGCTTATATAATTTAGCATGACTCTGATATGTCTACAGCTGTATTACCCTGAACGCGCCCCATCTCATCTGATCTCAGAAGCTAAGCAGTGTCAGGCCTGGTTAGTACTTGGATGGAAGACTGACTGGGAATACTGAGTACTGTAGGCTTTGGCTTCCCTGGTGGCTCAGACAGTAAAGAACCTGCCTGCAATACAGAAGACTCAGGTTTGATCCCTGGGTTGGAACGATCTCCTGGAGAAGGAAATGGCAACCCACTCCAGTATTCTTGCCTGGGAAATCCCATGGACAGAGGGGCCTGGCGGGCTCCAGTCCACAGGGATCGTAAAGAGTCTGACCCGACTGAGCGACTAACACTTTCACTTACTTTCAGGCATGGGGATAAAGGCTGAGCATTTGGCAAAAGGGCTCTCTCTGGACAAGTATATTGTAAAAGGTGAGAGGATTAGGTCAGATGAAGATAAGACAAACAAGGCAAAGTAGAGCACTTTGAAGTTCAAAGGCTCCCTACAGGGGATCCATGCACAGGCATTCAGTAAGGAGATCTGGGAGACAAGCGGCCTGAAAGGTGGTTTGGAGGCAGGATTGTTTCATGTGTCCTCCTCCCTTCTTTCAGCTGCATGTTTGTCTTTATAAATCTTCCTGGAACTCATTTCTGATCACTTGTCTAACTTGTGGTTAATTTGATACCACTTCTACTTTATCCAGCCTCCACGGAGTCAGCCCAGAACTGCAGGCGCTTAACTTACTCAAAACCATCATTGATAAATGCCTCTTTATTCCAGTCCAACATAATACACTGATTTTGTTTTCCTTTTCTATTCCCTTAAACTACTTTGGAAGTTCAAATATAATTGCTGTAGGGTTTGCTTGATCCAAGCCGCAAAAGTCTGGGTTGGGTTAGTCTTAACCTCTGTTAAAAATGCTCACCACATGGTTCATTGGGCTTCCCAGGTGGCACTCATGGTAAAGAACCTGCCTTCCAATTGCAGGAGGTGTAAGAGATGCAGGTTTTATCCCTGGGCTGGGAAGATGTCCTGGAGGAGGGCATGGCAACCCACTCCAGTATTCTTGCCTGGAGAATCCTATGGACAGAAAAGCCTGGCGGGCTACTGTCCATAGGGTCACAAAAAGTCTGACACGACTGAAGCGACTTAGCATGTACATACATGGTTCATTACAAGGATGCTTCTCATTAACATTGATTGTAATACTTGAGGGCCTTGAATGATGAAGAAATCTCTTTCTTTTTTTTCTGGTTGAAAATCGGGAAGAAAACCAACTCGTTTTTCTTCTCAATAGTACCCACTGAACAGGGAGACGGGAGCGGTTGCTCTGCTCCCTGCACCTGCCAGATTCTCTGAGCAGAAGCACAAGGTATTGCAATAGCCCCACAGCAGACAAACACCCCGAATCATTTTGTTCCTTGAATATGAGCAGTTTGCCGATTAAACCCACAAGCAAAGCCACACGGAGCTATTAACTCACACAATTCCAAGGTTTAAATATACTTTTTGTAGAGAAAATCTTAAACTATACATAGGCTAAACATAAATACAGGGCCACCTGAAGCCTGGAGAATCAACCCCAACGAGGCAATGTCTCTGATGAGTTCGTTCCTGGACCATGGTTTTGACAAGCATTATTTCCTTTGCCTCAGTCTTCTGGGCAAAAGTGAATCTCTGAGCTCCTTCTGTGAATTTGTGTGGATACATGTAATCAGAACAAGCTAGTTATAATCAGATGTATCTTGGTGCTAGGGAGCTAAGGGGTAAATACGAGTCTGCATTTCTGGTGAATTATTATCTGACTGCATGGTCAGGTCACCTTGCTGTTGGTCTGGCGGGGACACTCGTGACTTCGTCCTCTTTGCCTGGCATTCTCCTTGTTCTCAGTGTCATTTGAACTCCCTGGGACATCTCCACATGTATGGACCCCGTGGTCATTGGGTCCCCCCACTTTGGAGGCCAGACTTCTTCTGCTGCCCTCTGCTTCTGGGGTGGTGGGGATGGCAGCAGAGACTCTCGTTGGGTGCCTGCCAGGAGGTCCCTTGCTTAGCCGCATGGAATTGGGAAGGAAAGGGAGAAAAGAAAAGGTAGAGGGTGACAGAATTTGAAAGCTGGGGCACTCTGTCCCACCTTAGTGTTGTCCAAGCAAATATGGAAGTTTTTGACCTGCATCTTGACCTTTAATAAAGGTAGGAAATTGCAAGATTACCCAAAGGCAGTAATGCTTAAGTTAACTCAAAAGCATTTAGTCGAATTGAATTTCTATCTTTGAAAACATTTGGGGTTGGGTTTCCAGTTGGTTCAGAGAGGTAAGTTCCCAAAAGGTTGAAGGTAAATCAAAATGCTGGATACATTTTTTTTTCTGTGCTCCATAGGTAATATCTAATTTTTCCCTCTCTCTGATTTATTTAAACATGTATCTGTTTGCTAACCCTGTTTTATTTGGAAACATTTACTTATGAGGAATTTATAAGCTATTCTTATTAAGGAAAACCTGGCAGATAATTGTTTTACACTAGAGTGGATTATATCCCAAGGGAAAATCATTTTTAATATAATAGCATGCTAATATCAATATTTTTGATATCTCATTTCAGAATTTTGATTTTAGCTCATTAGTTTTATGTAACAGTGTATATTTCTTAAGATACCCATTAAAACTTCAAGTAGTTAAATAAATGAGAATGAGGAAAGAATGATAGGTGCTATCATTGCACAGCCTCAAAGATTTTGAGTGACTTAGAAGACTAAGTCTCTTAGGGACAAAAATTACATACAGAAATCACAGAAATATTCATTAAACCACCAATGATATTACCCACAATATAATACAATATAAATTTGTTATATTTATATGTTGGAAACCTTAAGAATATTCCCTTTAAATTGTAAACTTCTTAACCAAGAGGGAAAACAAAGAGTTACTCATGAAAATTTAGAAATAAAAATAAACAGAAGATCTGAAAAGAGGGAAATGTTTTGTGAGGAATTGTTAAACAAGATTAAGAAATAATCGTTCTTCCTTTTGGCATCCCACTCCAGTGTTTTTGCCTGGAAAATCCCATGGACGGGGTAGCCTGGTGGGCTGCAGTCCATGGGGTCGCTGAGGGTCGGACATGACTGAGCGACTTCACTTTCACTTTTCACTTTCATGCGTTGGAGAAAGAAATGGCAACCCACTCCAGTGTTCTTGCCTGGAGAATCCCAGGGACGGGGGAGCCTGGTGGGCTGCGGTCTACAGGGTCGCATAGAGTCGGACACGACTGAAGCGACTTAGCAGCAGCAGCCTTAAATTTTAGTAGATTTTCAGAGTTCCCTATCATTCATTTGATACCTGGATTCCTTTGCATCACTGGAATCTGGGTTTTCTCATATTTGCAATGTCAAAAAATGTCAGAAATCCCGCAAAAGTCCAAGTCACAAGATTGGTCATATGTAAATAGCCAAGAAAATATCTTGACGTAAATACTCTTGCTCCTGGTATTTTTCTTGAGATTGTACGTTGTCAAACTTATTACTGGCTTATTAATGGAATTGGAAAACTAAGGTACCGGTGGAGGAGCTGATGGAAAAAAAAGCTTAACATACCGTGGAATGCAGAATAAACCATGTGGGCTTTAGAACGAACCTCAACAATATTAAAGTAATCGAAAACACAGAGTGTGTTCAACTACAGTGGATCCAAACCAGACAATAATAACAAAAGACAACAGGAAATTCTGTAAATACATGGAAACTAAACAATGTATTTCTAAATAATTCATCAAAGAGGAAACCTCATAGGGAAGCGAAAACATGGATTAAACTGAGAGAGAAAGAAAAGGCAGTTCAGAGTGCTTCTTGCTCCACTGGCAGGGAGTCCTTGCTTTAACTGGAGTATTTGAATTGCTCTCACAAACACTGTAGGTTCCTTCTGGTTTGTGGGGTCTATGCCATTGACCAGACTGAAGGGGCCCCTCACCTTTATTTTATTTATTTTAAAAAAAAAGTATTTATGTATTTACTTGGCTGCACTGGGTCTTATTTGCATCTTCGTTGAAGCATGGGACCTCTTAGTAGCAGTATGTAGGACCGAGTTCCCCAACCGGGGTTTGAATCCAGACCCCTTGCAGTGAGAGCTTGGCATCTTAGGCACTGGACCGCCAGGGAAGTCCCATCCCTCACCTTTAAATCACGGAAATCTCAGCTTTCCTTCAAGACCACCTGTTCTTGTTTCTGCTGCCTTGACATCTGTGCTTTGTATTGGAATAATTCAAATCCACTGGTAGATTTCTGCAGCCCAGATTGTTACAGGTCCACATTTTAACGTTTTAACCTACCTTGTTATTACTTGAGAAGATAAAATGTTATGCTTTTGGCGGCATGTCTGAGGCAGAAGAGAGCACTGTTTAGAGCTTTGGATCAGAAGGAAGAGAAGAGAAGGTGGGTGGAGGAAGCAGGAGGGGCGGAGGGGGCTGCCTCTGGGGGCTGCCCGAGGCTGTGTGTTGAATTAATACCACTCAGATTTACCAGAGAAGCTGGAGGGAGAACTGGAGAACACAGCTCACTCAGCATCTTGGCCCAGCTGGGCCTCTTTCCTAGAAACTAGACGCAGTCGCCTTTGGAGAGGGGAACCCCACCCCGAGACACCACCTCCTTTCCCCTGCCCTTCTGGAGCAGCGTCCCCTTTCCTCACCACTGGACGGCACAGCGGAGCTATCGTTGCACTGTTCTGAGAGAGAAGCTCAAACCCAGGAGCTGTGCCCACGAAGCTTTGGTTTTATAGGGGCCTGGACTCCTGTCTTACATTTGGCTAAACAAGGTTTAAAGTGTCAAGTGACTTCTCTGGGGGTCATCTCCTAAAAGCTGCTGGCCCTCACACCCAGTGGCTGGTGTGTGTTGCCCAAGATCAGAAGACTAACAGCTAACACTGATGTGGAACTTGCTGTGTGCCAGGTACTGGCTTTATTTTTTATTGATGTATAGTAGATTTGCCACGTTGCTTTAGTTTCTGGTATACAGCAAAGTGATTCAGTTATACATTTATCAATATATATTCTTTTCCATATTCCTTTCCATTACGGTTTATTACAGGAAATCAAATAGACGTCCCTGTGCTATACAGTAAGACCTTTTTTTTTTTCTTTTTAGTATATTTTACATATATAGTAGTTTGCATCTGCTAACTCCAAACTCCTAATTTAGCCCTCTCTGCTTTCCTCTTTGGTAAGCATAAGTTTGTTTTCTATGTCTGTGACTTTATTTTTATTTCGTAGATAAATTCGTTTGTATCATTAAAATTTTTTTTTCCTTTTTTTTCCCCCTGCTGCACACAACTTTCAGGATCCTAGTTTCTTGACCAGGGAATGAGCCCAGGGCCTCAGCAATGAAAGCACAGAGTCCTAACCACTGGACCACAAGTCAATTCCCTGTATCTTTTTTTTTTTTTTAGATTCTACATATAAGCGATATGATATTTGTCTTTTTTTTACTTGCTTCAACTTAGTATGATCATCTCTAGGTCCATCCACGCTGCCGCAAATGGTGTTATTTCATTCCTTTTCATGGCTGAATATTCCATGATATGTATGTACTACAACTTCTTTATCCATCCATCTGTCAGTGGACACTGAGGTTGCTTCCATGTCTTGGCTGCTGTGAGTAGCAAGCACTATTTTGAATGTTCTGTGTATGGTAACCTGTTCAGTCTTCAAACATCCCTGTCGGGCAGGTACTCGCACGGCCCCCATCTCACAGAGCAGAAAGTGGAGCCCTGCGCAGGAAGGAACCCTCTCAGGGTAAGGCCCGCACCCTGGCCGAGTGCCTCCACAAGCTGTGCTCCTGCTAGCAGTGGACAAGCTCTCTGTGAAGGGCCAGATAGTAAACAGTTTAGGTTTTGTGGGTCATACAGTCTTGACTGCACCTACTGGACTCTGTCATGGTGTGTAAACGTCTTCACAGACAACACATATGAATGAACATGGCTGGATTCCAATAAAACTTTATTTACGAAAACAGGCACTGGGGACATTCCTGGTGGTCCAGTGGCTAAGACTCTGTGCTCCCACAGCAGGGGCTTGGGTTCGATCCCTGGTCAGGAAACTAGATCCCACATACTGCAACTAAGAGTTCACATGTCAAAACTAAGACCTGATGCAGCCAAATAAATAAATATATTTAAAAAAAAAAGACACTGGACTGGATTTGGCCCATGGTCCTAGCTTGCAGATCCTAGCTCTTCACTGTTAATTAGTACTACCTCTCATGTACATAAAACCTCTCATTTTTATTTCCTCAGACCCATTTCAATCTCCATGAAATTCCATACAAATGACAACTATCATTAATAATATAAAACTTAGTTTACAACACATCTGCTTTTCCAAGTACTTTTGTGGAGAGTGTTTTATCAATATCCCCATTTAAGAGAAGAACAAAATGAGGCTTCAGAGACAGCTGCCTACCCAGAATCGCATGTTACAAAGTTCTTTGGCGTCTTCTACGCTTGAACTCCAACTTGGAGAGACATGACCTCCTGGAGCTGCCCTTCCATCCTGATGTTTGCTTCTCCTTCTCAAACGTCTTGTTTTTCCTTTCTCACATTCTATGCTATGTTTTCTTGCTTGAGGAGCAAAGGAGAAGCACCCTTCTGGAGCTTCTAGAATCTAAACCCTAACCTTCCAGAAGCTTCTTGTTGAAAATGTTTCTTATACCAAGTCTCTGGAAGCTGCAAGAATGGGCACTGCTTAAGTTTGACCACTGAAATTGCTAATGATTCTCACTCTAAGAACTGGCCAAACGTGGCCATGTGCCATAACTTCACTAACATTCAGCCAGAGCTCCCTGCCTGCTAGGTGATGTGCTAAGTACTTTTGATATGTTATCCTATGTAACTCTCAGACCCACTCGAGGTAGGTAGGTCTGGTTATTTCTATTATACACATGAAGAAACAGAGGCACAGAAAGTCAAATAACTTATGCTATGAGGATTAAGTGTCCCGTGTCCCTGCCCACTTAAAGAGGAGAGTTTTGTTTAGTTGGGTATCCATGGGCAGGGAACTGTGTCAGTCCCGGGCAGGAACATGAAAGTTTTCAATCAAGCTCAACTTGTCCTTACTCCTCCACCCCGTTTGAGGTTCACGAACATGAGAGTAGAGCAAAGGGGAGAGAGTTTCCGCAGAGGAGGAAGCGGCTCTCCAGCCTTCCACTGCGTTTCTCAGGTGGTTTTGCATTAAACTCTCCACTTTCTCAACAAGCTAACCACCACTGCCCTGCCCCAGTGCCGTCCACAGCCATTGTGCAAGAGTATCATTGTGTTGCTTCATCCTCCAACATCCTCAGTGAGCAGTGGTCCTCACTCTCATCACCAAAGGCTAGAGGAGCATCAGTCGCGCAGAGGGCTGCATCACAAGCCATTCTGGTCCAGGGGGCAGATGTGGGATGGACCCAGTGGTCACGTGGCTGCAGCCAGGCTGTGCATGCTCAGATCACGTGGTAAGATCCAGCTTGGTCTTTGCCAGAGATACAGCGCCCAGAAGAGCTGCGCACCAGGCCACCTTTATGCCCAGTGGTGACTTCAGCTCAAACTATAATAATCTCCTTTGTGTTTTCATCAGAACGTGAAAAAGACGGACTGGTTCCAGGAGTGGCCTGATGCCTACGAGAAACACATCTACAGCTCCGACGACAGGAACGCACAGCGCCACCTGAGCAGCTGGGCCATGCGCAACACCAACAACCACAACTCCCGCATCCTCAAGAAGTCCTGCCTGGGCGTGGTGGTGTGCGGCCGCGACTGCTCGGTCGCCGAGGGCCGCAAGGTCTACCTGAGGCCAGCCATCTGCGACAAGGCCCGGCAGAAGCAGCAGAGTGAGTAGTGTTCCCGCCCTGAGGGGCCTTAAAGTTCTCCCTCCTCCCAAGGGAGGGTGGAGGAGACCAGGGCTGTTTCTAGAGATCATTTTAAGGACAGCCAGCCAGTCCCCGGGGCCCCTGTATTCCCATAGATCTGCCGTGCCCGCTGCACCCACCGCTAACACTGCTCCCCAGGGTTAAGATCTGATTTGGGGCCTCTGTTAAATGGAAGATGCATCACTCAGGGGACAAACAATAATTCATCAGTGCAGTCACATACATGAATAGTGTAAGAGAAAGTTGTGCATCAGGCTTGCCACCCTACACCTTGGGGAATGGGGTCCCCCAAATGATCTCAGTGAGTGTTTTGATCCGAAGAGGGGACCCGGGACTAAATATGAGGTTAGGCTCAATTCCATGCCATTTAGGTTCAGGCCATCATCACATGCTAATTCTTCATTTTTTTTTATCATATTCATCAGATTGTGAAATAGATGCATTCAGCATTCCCTGTGCATTGCCCACTTCAGACCTCAAGTTCTTTCCTTGTCTTTTGTTTTCCAAACTTGCTCTCAGGGCAGGATGGTATCAGTCATTTACACTTTAGTGGAAATTTAGCAGCTGCATTCTCTCTGTCATGTGGTTTTGCTCCTTGACCCTTAGTTCAAATTGTGAAGTGAAAGGATTTTTTCCTCTTTACAAAGAATTTGAAGTATTGGTAAATAAGGAGAGAAGGATTTTTTTTTTTTTTTTGCTTAAAAGAGCTCCCACCCCCTGCCCACCCCCAACCTGTAAAATATTCCTCTCAGTAAGTAACTGCTTCCTCTACCACCTGTGAGACTGACCTGGGCTGCTTTAGTGGTCTGGTCTCCTAGGCCCAGGAGTCATGCCCAGTGGGTGAAGGTCTGTGAAACTGTGCCCAGGTGGACTCTTTGCTGTGCAGGAGTCAAGTCTGACACAGGCAGAGCTGCACAGACTCAGGGGTCCGCTGGCCGGGCTCTGCCGGGCGTGGTCACCTTCCTCTGCTCTTTTGTAGGAAAACGCTGTCCCAACTGCGACGGGCCCCTGAAGCTCATTCCCTGCCGGGGCCACGGGGGCTTTCCCGTCACCAACTTCTGGAGGCACGACGGACGCTTCATATTTTTCCAGGTTGGATTTACGTTAGCGATTCCGTTTCTCTTTACTTCAAGAACTGTTCACAGAGCACGAGGGAGACTTGCCTCCGTGAGAGGCACAAGTGGAGGGGAGTCTGCACCCTCCCTGGGGGAGCCCTCTGGGCAAATGAACGTCTGTACCTTGAACCTTGAGAGAGGATCCAAGGGCAGAGCCCAGGTTCCAAGGGGGTGACATGCTGTCGGCAACATGAGCCCCCGTGCACTGGCCTTCCGCAGACCAGTAAACGTGGACACATTGCGTTACTCCCCTAAGCCCCAGTTTTTGGTAAAATGTGGTATTAAGGGGTCCTCTCCAGGGAGGTGGTAGAAACAATGGACCCTGAGAGCTGGACTGTTTGGATCTGAGTCCTTCCTAAACCTGCCTCTGAAAAGAAAATGCTCTGAATGTACAGGGTTTGCCAACTTCTGGAATATAACTATTTTCATCATGGGTGATTTCAAGTTGGTTTTCTTTAAGTTAATTATTTTAGTATACATTTTTTCATAATACTTACATGATCATAAGGTTGAACACAGGGTTTCATGGCAAAAGCATATCAAAAATTAATATTGAAGGTAATAGAGAATGAAGATATTAAGCTTGACAGAAATTCTCTGGAAAGATCTCTTTGGTAGAACTGCGCAGGATGACCTGAAATTTTCTTTCCTTGCTTTCCTGTTTGTTCATTCAGTATCTCCAACAAATATATTTTTAAAAATTTTAATTCTATTGGAGTATAGTTGATTTGTGGGGAGCTTCCCAGGTGGTGCTAGTGTTAGAGAAGCTGCTTGCCAAAGCAGGAGACACAAGAGACATGGGTTTGATCCCTGGAGGAAGGTACCTTGGAGGAGGAAACGGCAACCCACTCCAGTATTCTTGCTTAGAAAATCCCATAGACAGAGAAGCCTAGTGGTCCATGGGGTCACAAAGAGTCAGACATGACTGAGCATGCACGCACACCCATAGTCGATTTACAGTGTTGTGTTAATTTCAGGTGTACAGCAAAGTGTCAAGCCATTTTTAACAACCAGCTCACAAAATACCTGAATGGCCAACAGTTGGCTCTCCAGCTGGCTGGCTCTGGCACACTCTGGATCCCAGTTTCCCCACTTTACTGGTGGAGGTTTCCCAGGTGGTAAATCTCTCCATGCCTCCATCGCCTCCTACTCTGTAAGCTGGGGGTGATGGTAATGGTGTGGCCCTCACAACATTGCGCTGAAGATTCAAGAATATGTATAATCAGTGTTACTCATTATCACTATGAATGTGACGTGGCAGGGCTGGGGAGAGGCACCGTGCAAAGAAGGCGTGCCATCAGCAAAGGCCGGCGGGTTGGTGGGCTTCTTGTTCAGTCACTAAGTTGTGTCCGACTCTTTTCAACCCCGTGGACTGCATATAGTATGCCAGGCTTCCCTGTCCCTCACTGTCTCCCGGAGTTTGCTCAACCTCATGTCCATTGAATCAGTGATGCTATCCAACCCTGGGAGGATATTAAAAGGTTGCTCTGATCTTGTGACAACAGTCAACTGCAACAGCACCCAGTCCGACAGCAGAGAACAGGATAAGAGTTTACATACCATAAAGTACGTCTAGTTGTTTATTTCACTGCTTCTTCTCCTTTAAGTCAAAGGGAGAGCATGACCATCCAAAGCCAGAAACCAAATTGGAAGCCGAGGCCAGAAGAGCAGTGAAGAAAACGCACTCGGCGTCTTCCTCAGTCTCCTCGAAGCTGAAACAGAGCCCAGAGATAAAGGTAACCTTGCTCCATGCATCTTCAAAATATATGGGGACTTGCCAGCCCTGTGGTGGCAGCAGTAGATTTCCCTGTCATCACCTACAAATGAGGGCTTCCCACATGCCGCTAGTGGTAAAGAATCCATCTGCTAATACAGGAGACCCAAGAGATATGGGTTCTACCCCTGGGTCAGGAAGATCCCCTGGAATAGGAAATGGCAACGCATTCCAATATGCCTACCTGGAAAATTCCATGGACAGAAGAGCCTAGAAGGTGCAGTCCATGGGGTTGCAAGTCAGACACGACTGAGCACAAATTCCTAGGCAGAATCTATAGCAGGTCTTTGAACCTACAAAGGAGAGCCCCAAATCATATATCTTCAGGCTCACCTATGAGCTAGCATCTGGCAAAGAAACTGAATATGTGACTATGAATACTTTTCCTCTTAATGTCTACCATCCTTGTAGCATGCCCTCAACCATAAAGTCCATATAATTTCAGAATCATCTTCCCTACTATAGTTAAAAAGAGACCTGAATTAGTACTTAACCTGTGTTTGGCACTCTCTGTATTTCTGCTAGAACCAAAAAGAAATGATCTGCATAAAATCTGAGCCTCATACTTCTTCATTCTCCCCCAAAGCCAATGATTTCCTTCGTGCACTTCACCAAGATGAAACAACCAGGCAGTTTTTGAAAACAGTGGTCATCTGGGGACGTGGGGATGCCCACTTCTCCCCACAGTCAAACTGTGCTGTGATGTTCATGGCTTTCTGGGTGTTATACTGTAGGTAGGGTTTGTCTGCTTAATAGTGTTTTACTAATTCCTATACTTTTTCCTAGGCTTCCCAGGTGCTGCTAGTGGTAAAGATCCCGCCTGCCAATGCAGGAGGCACAAGAGATGCAGGTTCAATCCTGGGGTGGGGAAGATCCCCTGGAGGAGGGCATGGCAACTCATTCCAGTATTCTTGCCTGGAGAATCCCATGAACAGAGGAGCCTGGTGGGCTAGAGTCCATAAGGTCACAAAGAGGTGGACACAACTGAAGTGACTGAACAAGCATGCAGCATACTTTTTCTACTGGTCAATGGTCCACGTTTCAGGAGTACAGAAATTGAGCCAGTCCATCCTTGGAGGTTCTAATGTACCTTAAGGGAAAAAAGTCATAATTTGAGTCACAATTTCAGGGAAATAGGAGCCCCTGAATCCCAGCAACGGGTCCCTTATCCCACCTACCAACCCTGGCAGAAGTTGCAGGAGGTTTCTTCTCACTCATCCTTCCTGGTCGGTCTTTCCAACTCCATCCTCTTATTCCTCAGTTGTTGTGGTTGTGTAGTTGCTAAGTTGTGTCCGACTCTTTTGTGACTCCATGGACTGTGGCCTGCCAGGCTCCTCTGTCCATAGCATTTTCCAGGCAAGACTATGGAGTGGGTTGCCATTTCTTTCCCAGGAGATCTTCTCAACCCAGGGGTCCAACTTGCGTCTCCTGCATTGGCAGGCACATTCTTTACCACTGAGCCACCAAGAAAGCCCTATTAGTCAATAGTTTTACATAAACAAGAAGATAACTTAGTCCTCAAGCAGATTCTTTTCTTGTGATTAACTGGAGAATGATATACTTTCTCCATTTAGAAAAAGAAGTTGACCACATCATATGCCAGAGGTCTGTGATTCAACAAAGTGAGCTTGGAGTTTTGAGAAAAAAAATAAACTCTTGGAATCCATTAAAAAGTAGAGAAGTCAAGGAGGAAGTTGAGATTCCTCTGAGGATAATGTAAAACTCTGAAGCTGTGGTTTGATTTGTCTTACATAGCCCCTTACAAGTTTCTCACAGAGGCAATCAGGGTTTCAGATTTGCATTTGAGGTGGAATGTTCTAAACATTCTCCGTTCAAGTAAAAGAAGGGCCATGCAGCCCTTCCTGGTTGGTCAGATTTCGCGTTGAAATGGCAGCAGCCTTGAGTTCTTGCAGGCCTTGTGTGCTTGTGCAAAGCCCTAAGTGTGTTTGTGCTTCGAGTATGTAGGGAATGAGGAAAATGCACAGAGCACTTACTTGTGCAGGGTCACTCATGAGTGCCTGGGGTAGGAGGGTGAGTTTAACTTATTAACACGAGCTTTTGTCTTTCCAGCCTCTTCCAGGTGAAACACAAAGTTGGGAAAATTTAACTTGGTCTTTCCAGGAAGCTGTCCAACTGCCTCCTGGTTACAGCGGACACGTGATAGGTTACACTCCCCAGCAGAAGGCATGGAATGACGGCTCATCCTTCACCGAGAGCTATGGTTTGGGGGGTACCTCTGAGCTGGCAAACCTCACTCCCACTCTGGGCCCCCCTCAGCTCTACGACAAATGGGATTTGTCCCACAGTCGGGTCTCCAGCAGTGGAGACCTGCTCCAGCCCTCCATCTCTGGAGTCTTCTCTGATTACAGTGATCTGCAGACATGGAATAAGAATGTGGCTTTGGGACGAAGTCCTCTGAATGACAATAGTTGCCCCAGTTACCCGTTTCCTCTGACCAGCTGGCCCTACGACTTCTCCCCTTCCCAGAGCTCTTCAGAACCCTTCCACCAGCCGGTTCCAGTGGAACCACCAGCAGTCAAATCCAGCTATCCACCCATATGGCCAAATCAAGGGGGTGAACTTTATGAAGAGAAGGTGCCTGTGGATTTTAACAGCTACCACCCTCCCACCACATGCCATTCACCCCAGGAAGACCCTCTTCTCCTCACCCACACCTCTCAGCCTTATCATCAATATGCCCTGCCTGGCAAGAGCAACAAATGGGATTTTGATGAAGAAATGGGGTGCCTGGGTTTGGATCACTGCAACAATGAGATGCTTCTAAACCTCTGTCCTTTAAGATGATCCAAATCAGAACCCTTGTGCACTGCTGGCGGGAGTGTCATTTGGTACAGCCACTGTGGAAAACAGTATGGAGGTTCCTCAAAAGATCAAAAGTAGAACTATACCAGATGATCCAGTAATCCCACTCCTAGACGAATAACGGAATGAAACCAAATCACTATCCTGAAGAGACATCTGCACCACTGTGCTCACTGCAGCATCATTTACAGTAGCCAAGACATGGAAGCGACCCAAGACAGGTGCACGGGCAAAGAAAATGTGGTGCATGTATATATATACAAATATATATATATATACCATTGAGCTGTAAAAAAGAAGGAAATCAAGTCATTTGCAACAATATGGATGGACCTTGAGGGCATTATGCTAAGCCAGAAAGAGAAAAACAAATATTGTATGATCTTGCTTACATGTGGAATATTAAAATACCCAGATTTATAAGAAATAGAGATCAGATTTGTGATTTTCAGAGGCGGAGGGTGAGGGGTGGGAAAACTGGGTGAAAGTGATCAAGAGGTAGAAACTTCCAGTTTTAATATAAATAAGTCCTGGAGATGTGAGGTACAACATGACTGTTAGCAAGTCTGTGCCATAGTTAACAAGACTGTACCATATATTTGAAAGTTAAGAGAATAGAGCTTAAAAAGTATTGCAAGGGAAAAAAAGCTATAACTGTCTGGTGATGAATATTAACCACTCGTAATGTGGTAAACATTTTGCAGTATATGCATGTATCAGGGCATTATGGTGTACACTTTAAACTTATACAATGTTATTTGTCAATTATATCAATAAAATTATATCTCAACAAAACTGGGGGAGAAAAATGGCTGAAATCTTTTATAGCCATTTAAAAAGCTGGAGGGGATAGTTGGAAGAATTTCTGTAGGAAGTAGTTTTCAAAAGGCAACCACAGATAAGTCAGAATGACAATGGCAAGCAGAAGGCAAGACTTATTTCTTAATGTGAGTAAAATCTTGGCCTGTCCTCCTCCACTCTAGTACTATAGGAGTATTAGAGGAGTCTTCAGGGGTGCTGGAGTACTAAGGGAGTCCTCAGGAGTACTAGAGTAGACTTCAGGAGTACTAGAGTGCTCCACAGTGAGGATTGAAAACTTGTCCAACCTGTGGCAGGCAATTTCCTCTGCTCTTTTTCCCCCCACAATATTTGGGAATCTCAGCATCTAAGCTGCATTATCTGTTCCATTTTCAATGTCCTTTAAATGACCTCAAACCAAGCAGACATGAAAAGCCAACTACCCAGGATCTCAGCTAAGCCTTCTTGGAATGAAGGACCAGAGAGAGTGAAAGAGCTTCAGAGGAGCAGAAAGATGAAGATGCTACCACTGAAGTAGTTAGCACTTTGTCTAGTATGAAACATACAGAGTTGGTTTATAAGATGTGTCCCCTAGTTGATTTCTAAGACTCATCAAGGCAAGGGATAAGACCCAACCCTATTTCCTAAAGACAAAGAGCAGCAAAATTAAACGGCTACACGAAGAGACATTCCAGGGGCACCAAACAGTCTCCTTTCCTTCCTCCTCTCCTCCCTATCTTCCCCTTCCACGAGGGCTCCAGTTTTGTCCCATTTATCTTTATTTTTACAGTGTTGAACAGCACAGTTTCCAAATATGTGCTTGAAAATGTTTGCTTAGAAGAGTCCTTGTATAATTAACATGGCCATGGTCAGGCAGTTTATTTGAATGCCAGTTCATTTTTTTGCTGAAGTACTTTACAATAAAGGTGCGCCCAGACATAAAATCAGGAAAGAACCATGCAATCAGCGAATATTTTCAAAATAAATGCTCTTTTCTATTTGAATAGTAACAAATGCATGTGATACAAAATTGGGCTCCTAGTGTCCTTCTTAAGGCAACGTGGACTATTTTCTTCTCTGCTTTCCAAAGATTAGAGATATTCTCTGCATACAGTAATCCTCCCTTATCCAGGGTGTGGGTATGTTCCAAAACCCCCAATGGATACCTGAAATCACAGAGAGTACTAAACTCTATATATACTAAGTTTTTCCTATATATATCCCTATGGAGGTTTAGTCATTAAGACGTGTCTGACTCTTGCGACCCCATAGACTGTAGTCCGCTAGGCTCCTCTATCCACAGGATTTCCCAGGCAAGAATACTGGAGTGGGTCACCATTTTCTACTCCAGGGGATCTTCCTGACCCAGGGAATGAATTTGGATCTCCTGCATTGCAAGTGGATTCTTTACCAACTGAGCTACCAGGGAAGCCCATACATAACTATGGCAAAACTTAAATCATAAATTAGGTTCAGTAAGATAATATCCGGAGAAGGCAATGGCACCCTACTCCAGTACTCTTGCCTGGAAAATCCCATGGGCGGAGGAGCCTGGTGGGCTGCAGTCCATGGGGTCGCTAAGAGTCGGACACGACTGAGTGACTTGACTTTCACTTTTCACTTTCTTGCACTGGAGAAGGAAATGGCAACTCCAGTGTTCTTGCCTGGAGAATCCCAGGGACGGGGGAGCCTGCTGGGCTGCCGTCTATGGGGTCGCACAGAGTCTGACATGACTGAAGTGACTTAGCAGTAGCAGCAGAAGAAAGATAATATCTGAATTGCTGGCATCATTATTATTACACTTTGGGACCATTATTAAGTAATGGGATTAAGTAATGGGATTCTCCAGGCAAGAACACTGGAGTGGGTTGCCATTTCCTTTTCCAATTATTAAGTAAAATAAGGGTTATTTGAACACAAGGACGGTGATGCTGTAACAGTTGTCTGATAACCAACATGGCCACCAAGTGACTACCGGGTGGGTAGCATATACAGTGTGGAGGCCCTGGACAGAGGGGTGATTCACATCCTGGCTGGGAAGCCAGAAGGATCATCATATTGCTGTGTGTAGCTGAACTTTGATATTTTCATTGCTGCATTAAATTTATTTATTAGTACCTAAAATGCCTTTCCTCCATGCTCTAAGACAGGTGTCTCTGCTCGCTAAACATTTTGGCTCAAACTTCTAGGAAGAAGTGTCTCATGAAATTCACTACTACTTGGAGAGTCCCAGGAGTTTGCAGCCCCCAATCCTGCCTGGTCCTTGAGTGTAAAAAACCAATTAGAGACATGTAACCGTTGGATCCAAGAGTTGGAACAAAGTTTAAAGGTTGCTTGTGCAAGTATCTGAACAGACATGAATCTACTTGATAACTTCTTAAATAGAAGCTTATCCAGCCTGTGTTTATATCTTTGCAGAGAAGAGAAATTCTTTCCTTTAGAGCACAATCAGAATCACAATTTCATCAGGTGCTTTGAATTCAGGTCATTTCAAGGATGCCTTACTGTTCCCTGAGGACAAGGACTAGGTCTTCAGTTGAAAAATATTACAAGCCTACTATATATACCCAAGTAGCAAGACATCTGAATCTGTGTAACTCACAGAAGCAAAGGAAGGCCCTGAATGCTAGTCCTTACTACAACGGTGCAGTGGTCAAAATAACCTAACACAGGCCCTGACCACAACGCATGGAATTTCAAACTTTTGCACAGGATCCAAAGTACGTTTTAGACTGGGGACTGTTTGGCAGCCACAGCGATCACAAAGACGGGCCTTTTAAATTAGGCTCCATTGAATATTCAAAAGGCAAAAAAGAAAAGACAGGCTTAGGGTGGAGCAGGCTATGTATGGGGTGAGGCCATGGGCATGGTGGACACTCCTGGGTCTGGGAGGCTCCCCCTGCACCTCAAGAAATTGTCAAGGAACAGCCCCTACCTGGGTGGGAACTTCAGTTTCTGTTTGGTCCAAGGCTTTCTGGATATTTCAGCTAGTTCACATGTGCCAAACTAGGCACACTGCCCACCCCCTGCCCCAAACCTTATCTCTAGAAATGACAATCTTGATATTTAGCAAAATAAGAACAGAGCCTGAAACATCAGACGGGACCAAAAAACCTTTTACAAATCACAGCCATCCCTACCCAGCCCTCCCCAATCCCAAGTCCTTTTCCCATGCTTCACTTTTAGTGATGGTAGTGGTTTAGTCGCTAAGTCGTGTCCAACTGTTTCGATCCCATGAACTGTAGCCTGTCAGGCTCCTCTGTCCATGGGATTCTCCAGGCAAGAATACTGGAGTGGGTTGCCATTTCCTTCTCCAGGGGATCTTCCCAACCCAGGAATCAAACCCGGGTCTCCTGCATTGCAGGGAGATGATTTACCAGCTGAGCTATGAGGGAAGCCCCATAGCTTTTAGTTATGTTTAGTTTAGTTTTAGGTGTTGCCTGCCTCTAAGTGGCCTTGACTCCTGACAATGTTTTATCAGTCATTGCTTTCTTTTGTCAGCCAGCCCTACCAGTAGAGGTCAAAGGTAAACTGGACCTGGACATCGGGGCTTGGTTGAAAGATGACTGTCTTGGTGGCCAGTTGGGTACCTCCAAGCTCACGGCATGAGTGAGATGCAGAGACTCTTCAGGAGTGGGTGAGGGAGACATAGAGATCAGACTTGTGTTTGTCAAGGAGGGAGAGGGATGGACTGGGTGTTTGGGGTTGGTAAACGCAAACGATTACTTTAGAATGGATAAACAGCAAGGTCCTACTGTATAGCACAGGGAACTATATTTAATCTCCTGGAATGAAACATATTAGAAAAGAATATTTTTAAAAAAGAATATATATGTGTGTGTCTGAGTCACTTTGCTGTACAATGGAGATTGGCACAACATTGTAAATCAACTATGAATGTAAAAGTGTGAGTAGCTCAGTCACATCCGACTCTTTGGCACCCCCTGGACTGTAGCCCACCAGGCTCCTCTATCCATGGGTTTCCCCAGGCAAGAATACTGGAGTGGGTAGCCATTCCCTTCTCCAGGAAATCTTTCCAACCCAGGGATCAAACCCAGGTCTCCTGCATTGGCAAGTGACTGGAGCTACTATAATTTCAATTAAAAGAGTGTGTGATGGGGAGGGTTAGAGGAGATGGAATGGAGGATGAATAATTGCATGTGGGATTCAGAAACAGAGGAGGGAATGAATTTTAAAACCAGAACCAACTCTCAAATTCTCATTCTGTTGTTCAAAATAGAAAGACTCATCGTGCGCATGGATTTTGACCAGAATCCCTCCCTCAAATTGAGAGCATTGTCCGATGAGAAGAGGAGGCTACTGGCCTAGGGGATTTCAGTGGTTTATCCTTCCATCCCACAAATGGATGGACACTTTCTCCAGGGAAGTTTTTCCCTTGACCAGGAGAGAAGAAACGTATCTGACCTAGCTTCCATTGCCTTGCGAAGAAAAAATTATTTTGGAAATCTGAGCTTCGTTTGCTCAGCCTCGGGGTTGTTTATCTAGCTGTCACAGAGAGCTTGTGCTCCTTCTGGCACAAAATAAAATACAGGAACTGGACAGTAACCGCGAGACACAGCGTCCTTCAGGCTGACGCAGGCTGAGATGCGCAGCCTGGCGTTCTCATTCCTTCGTGTTCCTTTTGTGTGACCTCATGTCAGCATTTTCCTCTTGTGCACACGATGGAGCAGAACCCTGTTCTCTTTTCCCCAAGAGAGTAAAGAGCTTGTGTCTAGTTTGCTATCAGCTCAGGCTCCTCATACGCCCCCAGCAGACCTTCCACGGACCTGCCTTTTCCCAGATCTTAGGAACCATTTGGTTTTGCTCCGGTTATAAGGCAGATGGAAAACTGCCTTGAGAGGAACTCAAGTCTGAACTGTCCAGACTCCATCCGACTCCATCCTAAGATGCTGAAAGCTTTTCATGAAGGCTGGGAGAGAAGGTTAAATACTCTGAGACTTTTAAACATAATTTTTATTTTTTTATACGATTTTAAAGGTTACATTCCATTTATAGGTACTGCAATATATTGGCTCTATTCCCCATGTTTTACAATATATCCTTGAACCTACCTTACACCGGATAGTTTGTACCACCCAGTCTCATACCCCTATTGCCTTTCCCCCTCCACTGGCAACCACTATTTTGTCCTCTATTATCTGTGAGTCTGCTTCTTTTTTGTTATATTCACTGGTTTGTTGTATTTTTTAGATTCCACATATAAATGATATCATATAGCACTTGTACTTTCCTTTCTGACTTACTTCACTTAGCACAATGCCCTCCAAGTCAGTCCATGTTGCTGCACATGGCAAGATTTCATTCTTTTTCATGGCTGCGTAGTATTTCACTGTGTGTGTTTGTATATACACCAGTGATGACTGAGTGACCGAAAAACAACATCTTATTTATCCATTCATCAATTGATAGAAATACTCTGAGATTTTTTTATTGAGAATGTAGAATGTGCCAGATATGGTCCCAAATGCTTTCTAGACATTATTTATTCCTTTAAACAACAATGCAGAAAGTATGATTGTCTTCATTTCACAAACAAGAGAACTGAGCTCTGAGATGTTTTGTAACTTAGAAGGACACCCAGGAGACAATGTTGAGTAAGCATCAGTCAGGAGAAGGAGCTTTCAAGGGGGGTGGAGGAATTGGGGAGATGTTGGTCATCCTTGCAGAGAAAGGATGGATAAGTTCTGGGGAGGCGACGCACAGCAGGCGAGATAGACTTCAGGGCAAACTGCTAATGTGATCAGCATCCTTGATACCCAAGCAGGTGAGCTTAAGGTGCATCAGGGCTGCGCCAGTCACTCAGTGCTTAGAGGACTCAGGGCTGCAGTTGAAAACTCACAACATCCAGTGACGTTCATTAAGGACCATGAGAACCTGGCAAAACCACCCCGACAGTACTCCTCTGTGTCCCCGAGGTTCCCACACAAACACACACACCTCTGCACATCAACTGTCATGCTGTCTGCTGTTTCATTGGAATCTCTGTGGCTCCTCCTTCAGCATTTTACTGGTTCTGTGGTAGCAAAAGCCACCAGGGCTTAACCATGGGATGGAGACAAGGCACTCCATGGGGTGAGGTGAAGAATTCTGGGCAGGGTGTGGAAACATGCTTCAGGTGAATGGAGATCAAAAGGATGACTCTTAATGATAGCTTTTTTTAGAAATGCTCGGCATTTCTCAGAAGCCATCAGAGCCTGCCATAGTTTGCATGGCTAAATGATTGTCTTATAAGCAAAAATATGAAGCTGTCTCTCTGGCTTTCAGTTTCTTTGGTCAAGTCACATCATCATGGCATAGATGAGATATAGGTGGAGCAGCGTGCTTTGGGCTCTTAGTAACCCTGAAAGATGCTGCTGGGAAACCCATGAAACACTGGCCATGGAGATCCAGGTCTTCATCTTCACCTCAAGAAACAAAGCATGTTTGGGGGAAGCATCTGGGGTGGTGACAAGGTCAGTTTTGGGTGAAAAAAGCAGATAAAGACTGAAGATTAAGTAACGGACCTGGGCACTCCCATTCTCCTGACTCAGGAGTATGGTGTCAGTGTATTGGAGAAGTAGAAAGAACACAGGACTGGGTGTCAGAGATTTCATGGGGGAGGGAAACTTTTTCCTCTACCCTCTCAGATCTTTGAGCTTCCCCGGTGGCTCAGACGGTAAAGTGTCTGCCTACAGTGCGGGAGACCTGGGTTCAATCCCTGGGTTGGGAAGATCTCCTGGAGAACGAAACGGCAACCCACTCCAGTACTCTTGCTGGGGGCTTTGAGATAAAACTGCTGAAGCCAGTTGAACTGAATAAAGTGATTTATTTCAAATGCATATTGAAGGCCTCACAGAATGAAAGGAAAACCCCACAGAGGTGGTCAGACCCAGAGGTTAATACAAAGGACAATACATCTGTGGAGAAGAGATGAGACAGAGAAGGCCTCTGAGCTTCCAGGTGCGGTGCATGATGGGGTGGTAGACATACAGGAAAACTCATGGAAGATGAGGGTCATTTTAGGAAGGTTTGTGATGTGGATTCCTCTCCGTGCCATCCCTGAACTAATGAGAGTCTAGAGTCCTTTCCAGTGATGAAAAGTCATTTGGCTCTTCCTGGTGCTGGAGGGGAGGGTGGCACCTTCACATGGGAAATTTATTCCCGACTTTTAGGTAATCAGGGGGAAGGCAGAGAGCTTTTCCTGCAGTCCATTGTTTCTCAACTGCATTCAGCTCAAAGCAATCTTTATGTCAAAGTGGCATATTTGGGGAGGCACAATCTGTGTCCCTTTAGCTTCCTGTAACTTACTGACAGTCTCTTCCCTGCTACTCTGGAAGCAAATTGAGGGTAGGACTGGGTCTGTTTGTTCTCCAGACCCCAGCACAGGGCCCGGCCCATTTGTTTGACTGCTAATTAATGGGTGAATGGCTTTGAGCTGCTCTGAGTCTCCGTTTCCTTGTCTGTAAGGTGATGATAGTGCTGCCCAGGTGGCTCAGCAGTAAAGAATCTGCCTGCCAAAGCAGGAGATGTGAGTTTGATCCCTGGGTCAGGAAGATCCCCTGGAGAAGGAAATGGCAACCCACTCCAGTGTTCTTGTCTGGGAAATCCCGTGGACAGAGGAGCCTGGCAGGCTCTGGTCCTTGGGGTCTCTGAGAGTCAAATACAACTTAGCAACTAAAACAAGAAGACAAACATAAAGGTCTTGTCTTAGCAACCAAAGATCCCTTCTTACATTGATTTACTCTGCAGCAAAGGTTCCCAGGTTGGTCATGAGAAGGCAACAGTTTAATCTTTTTTCTTGATTTAAATGGAAGCTCGTCCTTATATGGGGGCTTCTCTGGTGGCTCAGAGGGTGAAGAATCTGCCTATAATGCAGGAGACCTGGGTTCAATCCCTGGGTCAGGAAGTTCCCCTGGAGAAGGAAATGGCAACCCACTCCAGTATTCTTGCCTGGAGAATCCCATGTGCAGGGGAGCCTAGCAGGCTACGTGGGGTTGCAGAGTCGGACAAGACTAAGCAACTAACACTAACACACTTCTTCCTTATCTGAATGTTCCCAGGGAAACATGGCAAGATGTGATGGAGAGCAGAGCAAGACTCATCACAACAAAATACTTGGGAACATTTTCTCATTTCGTCCACTCTTGTGACCAAGGTTTGGCTCAGAGTTTCGACCATGTGGATGCAGACACGCCACACTCATATCCCTTCCGGTAAGGAGATGGCCCAAGGGTGGGGATGGCTGGGACAGCACAGGTTACTCTCCAAATGCTCCATTCACCAAGGCCAGAAGGCAAACCAGTGTCCCAGCTTTGCACAGCTGCAGAATGGACTCTTTGGAAAATGTGGCCTTGAAATATCTCACTTGTGTTTTTATCAGAACGTTTCAAACATTAGTGGCAAATCTCTGGCTCAGTGGAAAACAGTCCTCAAATTTGGAGTTAGGCATCCTGGATCCTCTTGAAGACACTCTCTGCCTTGTCCTTCTTCAAGCAAGCCACACTTCTCTGGGCCTCAGTTTCTTCCTTTGATCTTAATGTCTAGGGCCCTCTTGGGTCCAATTTTTTTTTTTTTTTTTGATTGTGCTGTATCTTCGTTGCTGCCCATGGGCTCTCTCTTGTTGCAGCCGGGGGGCTACTCTTCATTGCAGTGCATAGACTTCTCACTGTGGTAGCTTCTCTTGTTGCAGAGAACAGGCTCTAGGAGCATAGGTGTGTGGGTTTAGTTGCTCCAGCGAATGTGGAATCTTCCCAGACCAGGGATTGAACCCACATCCCTGTGTTGGCAGGCGGATTCTTATCCACAGTATCACGGAAGTCCAGGTGTAATGCTTTAAGGTGGTTGCATCAGTACTAATTTGAATGAACCAAATCCAGGATCTGCTCCCTCAGGCATCTCTTCCCATTCTTGATGATGCTGGTGTCCCACCATCAGTTCAGCAGGACTGGCACCTGGATCTACTTGCTGGGGTGTGGGGTGGTGCTTTGTTCAATCACCTTCCCTGGCCTGAGCCCCCGAGTGATCAAGGACACAGCTAAGAGATGCTGGCCATGGTAAAGGAGAGTGGAACACTGCGGAGGAATGGCAGAGAGATCGGGTGGAGGGGGTGACCAGTGAGTCAATCAGCCATGGTCTTCCAGGTTCAAGTTCAGCCTGGCTGGGATAAACTCAGTTTAGTCCCTCAAAGTTGAAGCTCTCAAGAAGACTTGACATTCATCTGGCACTCACATGGCAGATCTTGGGGTTTAATGGTGGTGGTGGTGGTTGGGGGGTGAGCTGGAGAAGGGAGCTCTGTCCATAAGTCGCTTATAATTATCAAACCTTTTCTCTGAAGCATTCTGATGGGTAGGTCATGCTTGAATGATAGAAACTACAACAGAGATGAAATATAACCCCTTGAGAGCATCCAGCACAAGTAGATTGTGTGTAATTATTTAATCATTCATTGGCTGGAGGCAAATCAGAGAAGACTTCCAGGAAGAGGACTAGAACTTTCAAGGTGGAGCTGCAGGAGCTGGGAGAAAAGGCGTTCCAGAGCCAGCAGAGCAGAGATGCAGAGGAAGGGAGCTGCCTGGAGTGTCCTGGGAACCGGAACTAGTCTTGGCTGGCCGAGGACGTAAGCAGGAAGGGCTCCTGGAAAGGTAGGTCACTGTGAAGTCATCTGAGCCTAGAGTGCAAAGCTCGTGATTTTGGATTTAGCCCCGAAGGTCAAACACTGGTTGCTTCCATTCATCCTGCAGATGGTTTTTGTTTGTGTGTGTCTTTTTAATTTGATACAAATTTTTAAGGTATAGATATTTCACAAATAACCCAGCTTCTTTAGTCATGGGAAGATCTGGCCTCTTGGAGACATTCAGCAGGAGTCCAATAGCTGATTCCTTTCAGACAAGCCACCCAGAGACCCACTAGCCAGTATATGCCCACCTGGCCCACTGTGGCTCATTCGTGCCCTCCTGGGGACCCTGCCAGAGAGAGGAGAGCCAAGCAAGTTTGCGTGATGCCAGCTGGTATCATGGGTGCTAAACATGTTTTTTCTTGTCTCTCTCAGGTCTCAGGCTCTTCTGCCTACCTCTTTTGGGCTGCTCCTGGGTAGAATTAGGAAACCACTGAAAATTTGCCCAGTACACTATCAAGGATTTCCTATGATCTTCATACCATTCCTTTTCTATCAGCCTCTGGAGCATCACGGCCCTCCATTTACTTCCCCTGAGCTGCCCAAAGCCTGAGTGCTGCTCTAGAAGTCCAGACTCTTGCCTGTGTTAAGAGCATTTTTATGCATCAGTCAGTGAGGAACAGGGGGTAACCACATGCCCCCCGGTCCTGCACCCAGGCAGGCATCACTAATCAGTCACAACATGCTTCCGAGTTCAGACTCAGCATCAAAATCTTTCTTGACCACACTCCAGGAAACCCCACCAACTGATCAAGACCAGTCATGGATTTGTCATAAGCTGACTTCCCCTAGGATAAGAGGATTTCTGATATAAACTGCCCAGTCTAGATTAGGTCACAAGTATAGTCTTTGGGCTTTATTTATTTGCTTGTTTCAAGATTGATGGTTTCAGAATCTTTCTGGGGGCTCACAATCGCAGAGCTATTTTCCCCGCCTATGTGAGTGTTACTGTTCTTTTAGATAATCCTAGGTAATAATAGTTTCCATTTATAAAAGCCTATTTTGTGCCAAGGCTTAAGATGTGTAGTACTTCATTGTCATGGCAACCCTGCAGGTTAGTTACCATTATCCCTAGTTTACAAATATGGCTTTAGGTGTTAAGTGTCTTTGACTAAGATAATAAATGCTGGTAAGAGTGATGTTCAAACTCAGAGCTATCCAGCTCCAAAGTCCAGGGCATTTCTACTGTTTTACGCTATTTCCTTACTTCTTCCTTTCAGTTCTGAATTAGGGAGAAACGTTATGCCTTCACATTTGATGGAATAAGATCCTTTCCCTCCTGTTGAGACCCCAGGGACCCAAAGCAATTGTTAAAGTCTGAAGGATACTTAACCAAAAGACCCTTAATCTAAGAAGCCTGGGTGTTTGTAACTGTCACTTGTTCTGAATGGTACGAGCATCTATTCCTGGAGGCTTGACTTGTGGGCCCTGGGCAGGGAACTCGTCCTCTGACACAGTGCTGGTAGAGATGCCAGAGAGGCCGCCCCTCCCCTGCTCCCCGGTCCTGCAGTGACGAGGGTGATCTGATGGGAGTTGGCTGTCGAGCACCTACATGCCTCAGGCTCTGGCCAGGTGCTCTGAGCTCAAGTCCTTCACCCAGTCTGTGGTCTGTGCTCCACACTATGTCACAGCGCTCCCAGTAAACCCACTCCTCCCCATGGTCATGCAGAGTAGGAGCGCACAGACGGGAACAAAGGGAGAAGAAGGCAGGGACAAGGCAGGAAACCTGGCTTCTAGCCGGACACTTGGAGGGAATTCGAGTCACAAGGCAAAGAGAAGACATCTTTTGGCAGCCGTCCACAGTAACCTGGGATTCTGAACAGAATCCTAGATGTGAGAAAAGTGGAAACGGACAAACAGACTCAGCACTTTTTCATGCGGTCAGTGATTCCTGCCCATCAATCAAATGCAGGCATTGGTGACATTCTGAGGGAAGTTATTAGAGCCCAAAGCGGTCACTTCACATACTAGGAAACCATTAGCATCTTTTCTGTCAAGAGGAAGAAAAAGAGATAAGGACAAATAAGCTCATTATAAGTGAAATCTGATGAAAAGCTGGTGGAAGAGCCTTGGCAATGCCTGGTATGTAGAATGACTGTCCATCCCCACTTGCCCAGAACAGTCTCAAGTTAGCTGGTTGTCTCAGCGTAATTACAAAACACACTCTCCTTTCCCCTGAAAAGTGTCCTGATTTTGACGATAAAATGACTACATAGTTACCTTTGCTTCCATAGTAGGTTTCAACTTCCTACCCCTTTGGCCTGTGCACAGTTAACTGGGTTGAATGTATTTCCAGCATTGCAATAAAAGTTAGTCTGCACAGAAATCCATTTCATTAGAAAGAAGCCTCGGGGACTTCTCTGATGGTCCAGTGGTTAAGACTACACGCGTCCATTGCAGGGGGCATGGGTTTGAGCCCTGGTCAGAGAACTAAGACCCCACACTCCGTGTGGTGCAACCAAAATAAATGCATATTAAAAAAAAAAAAAACAACCCATAAAGGAGAATAACAAAGGTCTGACCTAGGGGATTAACATCATTAAACACTAAACACACAAACACAACACACAAAGAAGCCTATACTGTTGAGGAAATTTTCACACTCTCCCCCTCACTCTGCTGCACCCACCCACCCACCCACCCACACACACACACACACACACACACACAGACTCTGGCATCAGTCAAATCTTCGATCAGTCTTGCAAGGTTTTGTGCATCTCAATTCCACAATCACATGTCTATCGGAGTCAGAAGCAGAAGGTGCAGCTATGGAAGCTTTGAGTGGATTTAGGGGTGATGCACTGGGCAGAAGACGTTGGGAAGTAGGGCTCAGGGCCTCCCAAGCACGCAATAATTATCAATCAGACCCTTTGTGTGTGAAATGGGGATAGGTTGGCCACTCTGTGCCCCTTCCCATCTTGCCTACCCCCCTAACCTGCCCCATGATGATTCATCCCAGGATCCTTTTTGTATTCATTCCAAATAGAATATTCAGTTTCCTCCAACAGCCAAGACAAACTGCCAGATAAACACTGGCCAAGAAAACGGGGTTCTTGTTGGTGATTGAGGAGTTATGCATAGCCGGAGTCAGGGCTCTGTCCTCAGGATGGAGTTTCATTCTGGACACACCCTTTAAGTCTTAGCTCCTATCTCATGAAGCTTTGGAGGCCAATCAGAAGGATTTGGGATGCCCCCGTTTTCCTGTGAATGTGTAAACCAGCTCCCTCCCTCACCCTGACTAGGAAAAAAAAACTAACAATGGGACAAGAGCGCCCCCTAGTGTCAAAAAGTGCATTCATTCATTTGAAAATCTAGAGCCCCATTGGAATGTGTACCATTTTCTAGGGATTATTTTATTTAATGTTCACAGCACAGGGGTGCTTTGCGATCAGGAATTTAAGAGAAATAGCCCTCTGTTCTCAAAGAACCCAGTTTTATGGAGGGAGGCTGACATGTTTAAAAAAAAAAAAACAAAAACAGTGTGATAACTGCTGGGATAGTGGGAATATGGGGTATTTTGGGAAAACAAAAAGGGGACGCGCCCTGGTAGAATCAGGGAATGTGTCACAAAGGCAGTGAGCCTAACTAAGTGTTAATTAGCTCCAGTCTTGGCTCACCCATTCCTGTGGAGGTTGAGCTTGGCACAGAATTCACTGGCTTGCACTTTCTTGCAATATGCCTGCATTCCTCATCTCTCAGACCGCTGCAGAAAGCCAACCTAAATGGAATGCTTTTCCCTAAACACATACTGGATGGATGGTTTTCATCTTTTTTTTTTTTCGGTTGTGCCTTGCAGCATGTTCATCTCAGTTCCCTGACCAGGGATTGAACCTGCATTGGAAGCATGAAGTCTCTGAAACACTGAACAGGCAGGGAAGTCCGGTTTTCACGTTTAATATTACATTAGCTTCTCAAAAGGCCGTCCCCACACTGAACTGTAGAACTCATGAAGAATCTTTTAATGCCACTCTGAACTTGGAAAGCAACCGTGGTGGCAGGTATCAACTTCTGAAAGTACACAATACTAGACTTGAGCTGTATTTGAGTCAAAACCAAATCTGAACCTGGTAGAACTGTGCCGGACACAAACTTTGAAATGAAATACTCAGCACTGCAGCTAAGGTGCTAATATACAGGTCAAGGCCAGCTCTTTTCTCAGCTTGAGATCTGGAGGAGCTAGCCCTGGGTTTATAGGATCCTTTCCTGCTCTTTCCCTGGTGCCTCAGACGGTAAAGAACCTGTCTGTAATGCAGGAGACCTGGGTTCGATCCCTGGGTTGGGAAGATCCCCTGGCAAAGGAAGTGGCTACCTACTCCAGTATTCTTGCCTGGAGAATTCCATGGACAGAGCCTGGTGGGCATGGGTTGCAGAGTCTGGACATGGCTGAGCAACTTTCACTTCACTTTCTGCTCTTTCAGAGTCTTGGCCCCAAGGGAGTCTTCTCTTCTCACCTAATGTCACACACATGTAGGGGGCCTGGATGGGGTCCTGGTACAGACACTACAGACTGTAGCTGCCTATAAAGACTGAGATGACTCCTTTATCTGTGAGCCTTCGCTGGCTGCCTTAGGACCGTTCATTACTCTGACGTTTGAAAAAGGCTATCCAAATACATTTTCTTGAAAGAAACCTTTTATTTATGATCTTCACTGGTCAAACAGTTTCAAACAAATTCAGAACAGGGATTCACATTTTGAGCTTTTAGTTAAAAGATGCTATGTCATGCGTGAAATAGATGCTGATCCCATGGGGGTGCTCCCCTGACGCGTTTCAATACTGGGCTGATTGGTCAGAAGACAGCCTATGGGACAGAAGCCTGCTCTGAGGTCTGCTTGCAAAAGGGCATGATTTAAAACCTCATGTGGTTTTTTACAACATAAGTGTCCTGAAACTTAAAATAATTTCAACTTAATTTCAAAACAAACACCCCAAGAATCAACTTTCCCTTTAAATAAAAAAAATAATCAATTTAATACTCTTCTTGAAAGAACTCCGACAATGTAAAATAAGTTCCAATTCCATATATATATATCATATATATATATACATTTATAACTTAGGTTGCTCTGCTTCTCTATATACTTTTACTCATGCAACGCAGTGGGGGCGGACGTGAGGGCTACAGCGGCCTCTCGGAGAACGCGGTGTAGCTCCTCACCCTGGCGAACAGCAGCGGCGTGTACATCTTGTCGATTTCGAACGCTGTGACCGCAGTCTCTCCAGTAGATCTGGAAAGAGAGCCCACAGTCACTCATCACAAGGAGATTTCAGCTCATTTAAAATTCCTGTCTACATTTAGGGGGGGAGTTTAATTTTAGGCATTAGCCTTTTTTTTCATTTTTAGTTCATCTTAGTCAATTCTAAATAATAGGTGCATTGTGGAAAATTCGAAAAACATTAGAAAAGTGTAAAGAAAAATCACTCATTCCCACTCAGACAGGGCCTCAACCTTGATACTGAGCTTCACTGCTGAGGGCATACTTCGCTGCTTTATACATCATGACATAAAGCACTGCCTCACATCATTAAATCTTCAGAAGCCATTTTTGTGGCTGCATATTTCACTGTCTGCTTTTACCACATTTACTTAATCCCCCCTTTGCTGGAGGATTTAGTTTTCAGTGTTTGGCAATTGTAAATGTTTTTGATATCTTTCCTTATGCCCTTTGAAAAGATTCCCAAGGAACAATTTCTAAGTCAAAGGCTCTAGATATTTTATGGCTCTTGTTAAAAAACATATTTTAGAAAGAATTATAATCCTAGAAGAGAATTTAATGATTTAATATTTGCATAATCAACAGCATAATTTCAGGTTGAGGGGGAAGGAGGTGATATATTACCACAGCCTTTTATTTTTCACCTAAAAAAAAAAAGAAAAGAAAAGAAATAAACAAAAACAGAAAATTCCAGTGACTTCATAAATATCATTTGCTTGGCTCTACTTCTGGGTTTAGTTTCTTTGGAAAGAAAAAAAAAAAAGAATTCTACTTCACAATTATTCAGAGAAGCAGAAAGAAGACAGGAGGACCAGTAGATAATGGAGAGAAGCAAGAAAAAAATGGTCTTTTTGTCAAGACCTCCCAGATGAGTAGGAAGAATTACTCCTAAGGTGGAAACGTGACTGAGGAAGCTTTCAGCAACCTGTTTGAGGTCATCAGAGAGGCTGATGGAAGGCGACCGACCTCCAACCTGCCTCTCAGAACTCTGGACTCAACTGGCATGGAATGACCCTCGGGCACACACCAATATTCTTCCAAACCTCACAACAGCTAACATCAGTATCTACATGAACTGAAATTTCACTTTCCTAATTCTTACATTTTACTCATTTCAGTACTGTTCCTTTCTCACACTCTCTCATCTGTTCATTCACTGTTTCACACTAGTAAATCCTAACTCACAGGATAAAAAGTTTAAAATAGGAACCACTAATGGCTTTAAACAGGAACCACTAATTTGGCTTTGAAACACTGGTGATCATCTCAGCAGACTTCCTTTCCTAACTACAATTTACTTTAAAATCTGTGTATAATCCCTGGGGATAAACCAAATGGAAATAAGGTGAAAAATGATGAGACTGAAACATGGAGAAGAAAGAAGTTCAGGTGTTTCACAACTGCCTTGGAAAGCCAATGACTGCAGTCACACTCGTGCAGCTTAGTGGCCAGGCCCCGACAGACTCATGGGGGCTGCTCTCAACCTTACAGGGGAGGTGCCCACCTACGTGTCCATGGACCCTTAGGGGGAGCTCTGGACACTCCACCGGGCCCACTTTTAGTTTTCTTCAGGTTGGCTATTTCTTTGGTTTGCAGAAGATTATACTGTGGTTTTCCTTTGTGATCGAACATTAACTCTGAGGAATCAAACCCTACCTGAGTCCTCAGCTGGACAGGAAGGGCACACGGCGTCTGTACCCTTGAGGTTTTTACGGCATTCACCTACTTGTAAGTAATGTGACAAGAGTGGTGTATCCAGATGAGTTTGTTGAAGCTCTGGTGGCCACTGGAACACAGCTGTAGCCCCACATGAAAGTTCTGATCGGCTTCTTGCACAGGGGCACGGCGAAAATACCGGTATTTATGGTCAAGTGCTTTCTGTAAGAGGGGAGATGTGTGAGCAACAGTGGGGCCTCACTTCCCGGACAGACAGAGAGACAGATGGAGCTGCATCTATGCGGAAATACCTGAGCAATGTATTATCACATAGTTATCTGCACACAGGATAGACAGCTATACTGGTTTATCAACTGCCAACGTGTATCAGTTTGGTTCAGTCGCTCAGTCATGTCTTACTCTGTGACTCCACGGACTGCAGCATGCCAGGTTTCCCTGTCCATCACCAACTCCCGGAGCTTGTTCAAACTCATGTCCATCGAGTCAGTGATACCACCCAACCATCTCATCCTCTGTCATCCCCTTCTCCTCCTGCCTTCAATCTTTCCCAGCATCAGGGTCTTTTCAAATGAGTCAATTCTTCTTATCAGATGGCTAAAGTATTGGAGCTTCAGCTTCAGTCCTTCCAATGAATATTCAGGACTGATCTCCTTTAGAATTGACTGGCTGGATCTTCTTGCAGTCCAAGGGACACTCAGGAGGCTTCTCCAACACCACAGTTCAAAAGCATCAATTCTTCGGTGCTCAGCATTCCTTATGGTCCAACTCTCACATCCATACATGGCTACTGGAAAAACCATAGCTTTGACTAGACAGACTTTTGTGTATGAGTGTATATGTATGAGTGCCTGGAAATACATGAGAGCCTCTAAAAGCAGAAGACTTTTTCCTTTATCACATTATCTCAATCGGGATGACAACCTTAGGTATGACATGTAACCGCATGGTAGCTGTGTGACGGTTGAGGGGATGAGGATCCAGGATGGGCAGCCCAGGGTCAGTGTCGGAGATGGGAACTCAAACTCCCGTCCATCTCTAGGCCTAATATTTTCTTCTACTCGAAAACAGTGGGGCAGAAAGAGCAGAGTATGACTTATCTTTTGCAATAACGGAAAACTAGTCTACGGAGAAACAGATGTGACAAGGTTCACTGGAACCACACTTCTGTGAATGTTGCTAAAACATAAGAATGTCGACACTACATATGGTTTCACTGCGCCAGTCTGGAGTGAAAACTGGGCGTAGGTTGCGAGTGCCTAAACCCTCTTATTAGGTAACATTTTAACAGTGGGGGCCTCACAACTCCCCAGCTCTGATCTCAAGAAACTCAAGGCTATGATCACCATGATAGTAAGAATCTCTGCCCTTCAGATTGTAGCCCCTGATTCCAGGAGCCAGAGGGAGCTGGAGAAGCCACAGCCAAGGGCCACAGGACTCACAGATGAAGGACTAACTATTCCCATTGGAAGGACTGATGCTGAAGCTCCAATACTTTGGCCACCTGATCCGAAGACTGACTCACTGGAAAAGACCCTGTTGCTGGGAAAGATTGAGGGCAGGAGGAGAAGGGGGTGACAAAGGATGAGATGGTTGGATGGTATCACTGACTCAATGGACATGAGTCTGAACAAAGGCCAGGAGACAGTGAAGGGCAGGGAAGCTTGAAGTCCATGGGGTCGCAGAGTTGGACAAGACTGAGCAACTGAACAAAAAACAACAACTATTCCCTATGTGGTCACTGGGAGTGGGGAGTGGACTCAACACAAGACAAACCTCGTTCAGAAACTATATTCATTACAAGAACAACACAGAAATATTTATTCTAACTACCTCACAACTTCTTGGGTCCACATTGTGGTTTTTAACCAGGGTTAAAAAAAATGCACATGGAGAAAAGCTGGAAAATATCAGTCCCTTAATCTGATGAGAGAGTTTAAAATACTCTGGAATGTCACGATTCTGCCATTGTATTTGCTTGGCATTTTTTTTCCTTTTGCAAGAACAAGAAGAAGGAAATTATCTCACTTTAGCTTATTTCCAGGAGAAACTGAAATTCTAAAAATATCTCTGAAAGAATTACCCATATGAGACAATTTAGAAAGAAAATCTCCTATGATTCAAAATGAGAAAAGCCAAAAATACAGTCATATATAATCATACTAGTTATTTCACAGGAAATCCTGGCTTTACATTTTCACATGTAAAAAACCTGGGCCAAAATAGGAAACCTGGAGGACAAATAAGTTGATTTGATAAAAAATAACCACATTTTAGAAACCTTCCAGTTCTCTTCAGAGATACGCTGTTAAGTCAACGCCCGTTTTGTTTAACAGTATAATTTACAAAAGAGTACGTTTCATCCTTTCTAATTGAGAATGATTGAATGATTAAATACAACACTGTAAATCAACTATACTTTAAGAAAGAAATTTTAAGAAGACTCTTGAATGAGCAGGGTATGGAAATTAAAAGAAAACTGCCAATTCTGCCTTGCATACTTACTTCTTCTTTTTTCTTAGTTATCACAGCAAATACTTTGGTCTGATTGTCTGTATCTTGTGACAAGCGATAATGACCCAGTAGAATTGCATCCGTTCTAAAAGCAAAATCAAAAAAACACTTTAAATCTTTTTATCCGTTATGTGTATTTAAGTAACTGAGAAAGTAATGGGTTAGAAGTATTCACTCAATTAGCCTGAGGACAATCAGGTACGATGTGAGTAAACCTAGTTTCCAAGGCCCCAGACTTACTGAAGGAGGGCTTTAGGGAGAGGCCCAGGGGTTGGTATTTGTTGTTGTTTGGGGGGCGGGGGGTGGCGGGGAACTACACTGTGCAGTCTGTGGGATCCTAGCTCCCTGACCAGGGATCAAACACAGGCCCTTAGCAGTGAAAACACCAAGTCCCAGCCACGGGACTGCCAGATAAGTCCCAGGATCAGTTATTTTTCACAAGTGCCCCAGATGATTGCTTCTTTAATCATCCAGTAATAAGTTACATAATCTGCAAGCTACCACCTAGAATGTGAAGCGGACAGGAAACTGCAGAAGGCCACCACCTGGTATTCCTGGTGCGTAAGCGTGGAACAATGGACTGGGGCTCCTCGGGCGTGGTGAGCATCATCACGTGGCCATCCGGGAAGAACCTTACGTACCTGCGGGACAAGGCAGACACCAGAACGCCATGCGCGAATATGAAACGCGTCCCTACTTCCTGGTCCCCAGACCTACTTATGCACGGCTGTGAAACCGAAAGGGAGATGCCGCGGGCCAGAGGACTGGCACACATCACTGACACGGACGTGGCCCGTGAGGCCAGCAGCAGAGAAACAGAGCAGTGTGTTACCTTCCTTAGAGGGAGCCATGGGACTTTTAGTGTCACTCACCGAATAGAAATAAATTGGATTAAACATTGCTCTGTTAAAGTTCTGCATGTTTCTCCCTAAAGCACTACCTAACGTCATACAAAACAGAGGCCCAATGCTGTCTACCCCACAGTAGTCAGCACAGCCGACTTGTTCCTCGGTGACGTGGATACCTGGTGAGGATGAGCCTGAATAGCAGCCCAAGCGCTCTGATAAGACAGAAGACAAGGAGGAGCTCCAAAATACAAAGTAATTCTAGATCTAGAGCCAAGGGGAATTCCCTGATCTATCTTAATCTGTTGGCTCTTTGTCTGCAGTTCCTGTTAGAAACTGGATAAAAACACCAGGGGCCATTTTGTCTATAAACGCAAAAGCCACGTGAAATCAATGTCTGATAACTAATGCACTAACACTTGGAGAGAGAAAATTTTCACTCACTGAGTTACTACAGTTGTACCTGTAATATTCCACTTGGTGCCACGCTCTATAGAAACCATCAAGAGACTGCTCCCCTTGACGAATATAGGTGGTTTTACTGATATACACGCCTACAGAAAGAAATAGATTTTTTAAAAAGAACTTAATAAAAAACTTTTACCATCATGTAACATGTTTCCAGCTTTATTTTTATTGAGGTTTCCTCTAAATATGCTTACAGTACTCAGGTCTGGTATAGAAAAATGAAGACTTATGTATTTATCAAAATCAGCACAACAGATCTCTGTTGCTCTAAAGAGTTCAACTCACCATCAAATCGAACACGGGGCCTTTCCAAAAACATCTCTCTCCAGGATGTGTACGGAACAAGTTTAATACAGCTTCTGCCCCAAACTTTCAAGCAGGCCAAACGCCATATTTCAGGGTCTCTAGGGAATAAAAGCACATCAATATATTTAACAGGTAAGCCCTATCTGCACTCAGACAAGAGGAGCATTTCTGCCAACAGGCATCTTCTATTCAGCAACTTCAGCTACGCACCAGCCAGGCACTGTGCCGAGCACTGGGACAGACGGATGGGCAGGGCAGGGGCCCTGCTTTTTTACAGGGAAAGCAAACGAAAAACAAGAAAATGAGAGAAAAGTTTTAGGCAGTGTGCTCAGTGTGAGAAGAAACAAAGCTGGGTAAAGGACCAGGACCAGGTGGGTGGGAAACAGACTCTCTTTTCCGGGCAGGTGTCTACAGTGACAAGGAAGGGCATCCTGGCAGACGCCACAGCAGGTGAGGCCCAAGGGCTGGAGTGTGGCCAGCATGCTCAACAAGGGGCAAGAAGGATGATGTGGCTGCGGCAAAGTGACCTGGTGAAGTGCAGACGGCATCTGTGGAGAGGTGGTTGGGGACAGGTGAGGTGGAAATTTTGCAGGTGGCGGTGGCTGTTTGAGCGAAGAGGAGGCCACTAGAAGGTTCTAAGTACCACTGATGGTTTTAAAAGATGACTCTGCTGGTCTATGGAGAATGAGCTCAAGTGTAAGAGTGGAAGTTCAGAGACCACACGGGATGCCAATGCCATAATCCAGAGCAGGCCTAGGTGGCTGAGCCAAAATGATACTTAGAGAAACAGTGAAACAATCAGACCGGAGGCAGATTTTGAAGATGGCACCAACCCTAACCGTAACAAGACTTTGTTACAGGATTACTGCAAAAAGCAAAGCAACTGACTTGATTCTAACACAACACAAAATAATTTTAAATTCATCTGTAACTTGAAATAAGACAGAGGAACTATTTATACGGAAGCCAGACTGCAAAAAGAGACATCCCCCAAACAAACACGGCAATGTATTTTTTTTTTAATGAATACTTCTGCAACCAAGTTTTATCCTACCCCTGAAGATCTGTTTTAATTCCCTTTTTACAATGTTTTCTCATATATAATTAAAAGAAAAATTAATGGAGTAACTAGAGAGCTTGACAGGTACTTGTTAAATAGAAATACACACAGAACTATCAAAAAACAAAGCCGTCAAGCAATTCAAATGTTTTACCCAAAAGACAGGACTTCAACTGAAATTAGGTTATTTTAAAACAATGCATTTGAATTTTAAGAACCAAAATTATAAAAAGTTCTAGGGATTTCTTGGTGATCCAGTGGCCAAGACTCTGAGCTCTCAATGCAGGGGGCCCAGGATCGATCCCTGGTCAGGGAACTAGATCCACATGCCTCAACTAACACCTGGCATGGCCAAATAAATAAAGTAAAATAAATAAATATCTAAAAAATGTTCTAGATGCTAAGGATAAAGTATATATTTTTACATAAGGCACCCAGCCCTCATAAAACATTACCTGTCTTAAATGTTATACTAAACTACAATTATTCTTCACATGCAAGATTTTAAATGTATAGGATAACTTTTCCCCAGTTTCATTGAAAAGTATTTGACATACATCACTGTAAAAATTTAAGGTATACAGCATGATGGTTTGATTAACATCTATTGTGAAATAAATCACCATTGGTTTAGTGACCATCCATCATCTCATAGAGCTACAAGGAAAAGAAAAGGTCTCCTGTGATTACAACTCTTAAGGTCCACTCTCTCTTAACAGCCTTCTATCATAGAGTGATGGTAACCACAGCCAGCAGGTTGTACATCACATCCCTAGTACTTACCTTCAAACTGGAAGTTTGTACCTTTTAACCATCTTCCTCTAATCCCTATTCCCTCACCTCTGGTAGCCACAAATCCACAAATTCTCTTTTTCTATGTAGATTACTATATGTAAGATCATATAGTATTTGTCTTTCTCTGACTTAATTTCACTTAACATAAAGCCTTAGAAGTCCATCCATGACCATACATGGTGGCTCAATAATATTCCATTTTATATATGTGGATCTTCTTTATCCATTCATCCATCCGTGCACACTTTGGTTGTTTCCAAGTCTTGGTTACTATAAATAATGTTTCTATGAACAAGAGGCGCAGACGCCTTTTAGAATTAGTGTTTTCATTTCCTTTTTATATATACTCAGAAGTGGAATTGCTGGCTCACATGGTAAATCTATTTTTAATTTTTTGAGGAACTTCCATACTGTTTCCCATAGTAGCTATACCAACTTACAATCATACCAACATCCATGTTTATCTCGTCTTTTGAATGATGGCCATTCAAACAGGCGTGAACTAATATCTCACTATGGTTTTGACTTGCATTTCCCTAATGACGTTGAGCAACTTCTCGTATACCTGTTGGCCATGGAATATCTTTTTTTGAAAAAAACATCTAAGGTCTTTTGTCTATTTTTTAATTAGGTTCCTTGGGGATTTTTGCAACTGTTGTATGAGTTCTTCATATGTTTTGGATATCAATCCCCATCAGATATCTGGTGTGAAAATATTTTTCCCCAGTTCACTGGTTGCTTTTTCATGGTTTCCACCACAGCCAGAGTTGCTTAAAAAAAAGGAAAAAAAAGTAAATACCTGGCACAGATATAGAATCCTCTGCACACCTGTGACAACTGCTCTAATGATCTGAGGTCCAGGTCGCTGGACACCACCCAACGGAAGACGTACATCAGGACCTCCATTGGCAGAGCTGCAAAGGAAACCATCCTCAGTGACTCTCCTCTCCTTCCTACCTGTCACTTGACTGTCACATTCTCAGTGCAGATATTTTTATTCCTAAAATTTTATAAACCACCCTTCAGATCGTCTGGGAGCTGATAAGTGTATTTAACTACCCAAAAGAAATAATGGCTCCTAACATCAAAACACAAATATCTTTGTCTTTTCAGTACAAAACATCTCTGAAGCTACTTTCCCCTTTCCAGTGGAAGATCATTTCATTGTCAAGATATATAAAAATACTAGAAAAAATAATCTAGAATGTACACATATGTATGATCTGCACTGCATTATGTAACATTAAAAGATTATTTTCACCTCCTTGAAAATTTTCAATTGTCCTCCTTTGAAAAGTTCCCAGAGCAAATTAAACAACACTAAACACATGAAAAGAAAGAGAAAACATTCATTTTTAAACACTCAGCCTGTTTCAGGACTACTGTCCAACTTGGCTGAAGTGCCTGAAGATACCAGCATTTCTCCAGTTTTCTTAGGGCTGCCCCACCAACTCAAGATATTCACCCTCTTAGACCATCACTGTAAAGAAGATGGCATCCTCGACCAACTACACTACAAATTCCACTCTACTTCAGACCCTGAGAAGCTTGTCTACACAAATTAATTATAATTAGACCCCCCACTATACTTGGAACTAAAGCTACTGTATGACAGTTATCTGACCTTATAAGTTTGGAAAACTTAAATCTAAGGAAAAGTATTTCTAAGTTACAAGGAGCAAGAAGTCACACCTGATATATGAGTCTGACTGCTCTCAAGTTCAGGCTGACACAGTTTGAGCACAGACTCCTGAAACGTGAGCTGCTGTTGGAAGTAGGACAGGAGGTCTGCCATCTTGCTGTCATCATCAGTATCTTCAATGCTAAGAAAAGAAGGGAGGTGAATAAACCCAGTGCCCCAGTCTATACAACACAGCTTTGAAACTGATTTTTCACAGGACTTTCAAATTTGCTTTAGAAAAAGTCATCTAAAAGCAAACTTCTTACTACTCTTTTTCAAAAACATGGTAAAAGTTTACCCTGCCCTGCAAAGGGGTACCATACCAACTTTTTGAAGGAAAAAGCCTCAGCAATTTTAATTCCCACAGAGGAAGAATTAAAAATTTTTGGATATAGGTGTTGAGATTTAATTAATTAGTTTTATGATAAGGTAGAGATTTCATGAATTAGTAAAAAAGATAATTTCAAATGATTTTTTAAAAATCATATGTAAATATATCCTTTTAAGTGAACATAATCCATTCGAATTGAATAAAAATAAAATATACAGATGTCATCTGAGGTACTTACTTACCAAGAAGGCTTTCTAATATATGTACTTTATAACCCTTCCTTTAGAGGAAAATATATAATTTTAAAAAGCAGGGTCCATGAGTAATCTATTAGCATAAACAAATGTGTAGTTAAGAATTCTAGAAAAATATCTAGCTTTCCAGTTTTGCTGAGGGTAACATTAAAAATGATCAGACTTACAAAAAAGCTGGATGAGGATGAAGTTAGAAAACCAGGAAGGGCTTATTAAAAGACAACAAAATGGACATGTGGCTGAGGCTGGAGGGACTGCAGGGCTCTGCTACCAGCTCTTTACAGGAGGCAAAAAACCAGCAGAGGCTTTTAGGGCCTATTAGGTCTGATAAGAAACAACTATTATTTTGAAGGAATTTTCAGAATACCTGGGTCTGTATGACAGGATGGGAGAGAAAGAAATGCTGTTTTAATACAACCTTTCTTAACAGCACCTGGCATCTATTTATAAAACTGGCTAAGACCTGGGTCTAAACGACTCTCCCTAAATTTCAAGAAGGTTTAGAAAATCCTTGAACAAGTCTTTTTGAGTATGAACTACCTCATGTTGTTAAATCTAATTTGGTGAACAATTATTATTAGCACCAAAGTTCAAACAGGCAACAAATGCTGACTTCAATGGGATATTTTTAATATGGCTTAGTCAAAGCTTAAGTGTTAATACTATAAGCAGTTAAAAAAGGCAGTCAGTATAAGTTATCAATAAAGGTAACTTCTTAACTATTTCATGCCATAGGTTTTGTAAGACTGACTGATATAATATCTTATTACAAAAATTCTACTTTTCTAGGTTTCTTTTATGAGCAACGTCAAAGTATTGGCTTACAAATATGTTAATTTACTCCTTTCAGTAATTACTGCTTTTATTACAAGGAAAAAAAAAAAACTCTTTCATCACCTTATTTTTGTTATATCTGTTTAAAATGTGCATTTCTATATTTTAATCTTAAAATTTCCCTAATTAAAAAATTTCTACAACTTTATAAACAAGTCTTCATACTAAAGCACTTATATCTGGCCCTTATACTTTTAAAGAGATGTTAGTCTTAACAATATTCTATCTACAACCCAGTCTGACTAGAGTCTAGCATTTTCCTAATAAAAAACCTTTTAAAAAATGTATGGTTTCAAACAGATACAAAAGGAGAAAGTCTAATTACTAGTGTAATAAAACCCCATGTACCCAATTTCAACCATTATTAAACCATTATTAACCTTTTTCAGCTTTGGCCTGATTACACTTTAATCATTTTGACTTTATAGATTTCAGAAAGTTGAAACACGTCCATTAATTTACTCTTTTCAGTAATCACCGCTTTTATTAAAAGAAAAAAAAAATCCTCTTTCATTACCTTATTTTTGTTATATCTGTTTAAAATGTGCATTTCTATAATCTTAAAATTTCCCTAATTAAAAAATGTCTACAACTTTATAAACAAGTCTTCATACTAAAGACTATGAAACTTAACAGAATTAGCACTGTCTTCTTATCATACTAAGAGTCAACAGGGCAAAGACGCTTAACTTTAACAAATTCTATATATTACTGTCTATCAAATTATATACGCACTAGCTGTTTCCAACGCCATCACCATCTGGAGACCGGGTATAAGTAATCTTGAACTCTATATCAGGTACAAGTTGCATAGCCCTACGATAAAACTTGATGGCTAAAAGAAGAAATAAAGCTAAATTAGCTATGACCACACATTTTCGTCATTTCCTTTGATTACACTGATCGTGGTTTAATTTGGTAACTTTCTTTACAAACAACCAAATTCCCCTTTTCTATACGCAACATGAGCAGTGAGCAAACCCATTTTCAAACCCTACTAGTTCAGAAATAGTCTTTTTTCTGAAGCACTCACGTTACAGAAACTTAAGATGTTGCATTTTACCCTTATCTTTTAGCCCATCTTTTTCCTCAGCCTCTCACATACTGTCAGAAGTGATTTTATATGTAGTTGTCTTTCTCTGGGCTTTGAAAATGTCACTGCTGTAGCCCCAGCAAAAACAACTTTAAGCAAACTTCTTTCTGGTGTGCAGAGCTTAGGAAAATCAAATACTTCCTCCTGAGTAGAATAAGGTTTCTTTTTTTTTTTTTTTGGAATTTATCCTTCAACTTCATCTTCCTTTACTCCAGCTGCCTGTTACTTAGCTGCTGCTGCTAAGTCACTTCAGTCGTGTCTGACTCCATGTGACCCCATAGGTGGCAGCCCACCAGGCTCCCCCATCCCTGGGAGTCTCCAGGCAAGAACACTGGAGTGGGTTGCCATTTCCTTCTCCAATGCATGAAAGTAAAAAGTGAAAGTGAAGTCACTCAGTCGTGTCTGACTCTTAGCAACCCCATGGACTGCAGCCCACCAGGCTCCTCTACCCATGGGATTTTCCAGGCAAGAGTACTAGAGTGGGCTGCCATTGCCTTCTCCAAATAACCTATAAAACTTGTTTTTAAATAAATCTCCTGGCCAGGTGGTTTAGAACCAGACCAGTGAGAGATCATATAACTTGGGGCTGCAGAAGCTGATTAGTTCTTTTCCCTCAGGCCAAGCCCATTCAGTCCATCCACTCTGCCATGTTCTGCCACTTGGGGTGAGTTACTGAACACCACATGGAGACAGGACTCTCACAGGCTAATAACGACTGAGGAGGGATGTCATCATTTGGGCCCTTTTCGAATGTCAGAGTAAAAACACCACTAGAAGAAACTTGCAAATAAATGCAACAATTCTGAAAATGTTATCTGAGGGGCATTTTCCAATGACTCCAGCGCTAGCATTTTTTCCATGCCCCAATTAATAGCTTTTCTATCACGAAATGAAAGCCTAATTATAAACCTAATCTGGTAAACAGCCTCATCTCTTGGTTTACTTACATATTTCTACGGACCCAACAAAACAGACAATAAAGGCTGAAGGGTATTCCTTCTTGTATAATGTAAATTAAAATTGAGAAAAAATGTACATGTTCTTCAACCTGTCCTATGTATTTTCCTCCTCCAAAGAAACACTGACCTATAAAAAGAGCATATCCTATTTTTTAGTAAGTAACAATATTTTTAAGACTTTAATAATTAATAAATGTTAAATTCTAAATTAGAAAAGGTTATTTTACTCATTCTACCCCCATGACAATGTTTCTTAGCAATATTTTTGGAAAGAGATGGGTTATATAAAAGTACAATTTTTATTTTTCATGCCTTAAAAAAAAAATCTCAAATTTACAGAGACTGATGTTCTCATTTATTCCAGTTTTTAAAAAAAACTGGTCAGTAACAAAGAGCAAATATATTTCAGTTTTTAAAAAACTGGTCAGTAATGAGATGTTATTTAGAAATGTCATGACAAGATGACATTGGCAACCTCTACTCTGGCCTCTATTTCTGTAATATTCAGAATATTACAGAATATTCTGTAATAAAAAATCTGAGTTTTTTACCTTCATAAAGAGCTCCATTTTGTTCTTCTTCTACTGCTTTTAGGAAGAGTTCTCGAGCCTATAAAAACAAACAGTGAAAAACAATATTTGAAAATCTGTATTAAAAATGAGTTTGAGTAGTGTACGGATGGCCTTTTCAACGATCATGCTACAGCAGTTACATATCTACTAGCCAAACAGTGAATTTCAAGATCAACTTCACAGCTTACAGAAAAAAGTAACTCAAAAACGGATCAAGGACTCAAAAGTAAAACTTTAAAAACCTTTAGAAAGAAAAAGAAAAAAAAAACCTGGGAGACTTGGGTGAGGAGTTCTTATATTTGGACACCAAAAGCACAATCCATAAAAGGAAAAGTTGATAAATTGAGCCTCATCAAAATTAGAAACTTTTGCTCTGTGAAGCTCTCTTAAGAAAATGAAAAGACAAGCTACAAAGTGAAAGAACTTACAAGCCACATATTCAACAAAGGACTTGTACTTGGCATGCATAAAGAACTCTTAAAATCCAACAGTAAAAACATGAGCAAATCTGATTAGAAAAGACAAACATTTTTCACAGAGGGGCCTATAAAGATGGGAAACAGCACATGAAGAGTTTTGTAACATCATTAGCCATTAGGGAGACACAAGGACCTATCAGAAAGGCTAATATTAAAAAGTAAAGACAACAAAGGGTGACGGGGATGCGGAGCCACTGAGTCACTCATACACTGCTGGAGGGAACACGAAACGGTGCAGAAGCCCTGGAAAACAGTGCAGTTTCTTTTCACCAAATTGGCACTTACCGTGAAACTCAGCAACTGCACTTACTTAGGCCAGAGAGATGAAACCTTATGTTCATGCTAAAACCTGCACATGAATATTCATAGTGGCTCCAGTAAGAGCAGCCCCCAACTTGAAACCCACGAGTCCCTCAACAGGTGAGTGGTCCCACAAAGTGGGGTATGTACATGCCATGCAACACGAGTGAGCAGTAAAAAAGTGACAAACGACTGACACATACAACAACTGGGAGGGATCTCAAAGGAATTGCACGTTTTCTTGAATATCATATGAATATTACAGAAATAGAGGCCAGAGTAGAGGTTGCCAATGGTTAGGAAGGGCTGTGGAGGAGGTGAGGAAGAGAGCATATAACTAAGGAGGTAGGGGAAGGGGGCCTTGTGGTGACAGAACAGTTCTGTATCTTGATTTTGATGGTAGCTACATCAAGTGACATGTGTAATAAAGTTGCAGAGAACTGTTTATATACACTCCCACAGTCAAGTGCCTGGAAATCTGAATAAGCTCTGGATTGTACCAAGGTTCTATCTACTTCCAAAAAGTCTAGCTGAGGAAGGCATCATCATCAAGGGAGGATGGGAGGCGTGCACAAGACTGTCCTGGGTCATGAACCTGTGAGTATGTCCAAACTAAACTGAAATAAAGCAAATATAGACGTCTTTTGTTGTCACAGTAATGTCAATTATTTAACGGCAAATTTTTGTAAATGAAAACTTGGGTCTAATGGTGTGAAGGTGACAGCCCCTGTGGAGGAAAGGATTTGGTAACCTCCCCACATCCCTGGGCTCAGCATTCTCAGGCTCAACCATCTGCAGATCAGAAATGTTTGAAAAGAATTCCAGAAAGTTTTGAAAAGCAAGACTTGAATTTGCTGCACACTAGCAACTATTTATGTAGTGCTGACATTGTACTTGTGACTATTTACAGAGCATTTACATTGCACTGGGTATTACAAGTCAGCTAGAAAGGATTTAACGTGTACTAGAGGATGTACAAGCTTACACACAAACACTACACTGTATCATACAAGGAAGGTGAGCAGCCAAGGACACAGAGGGACCAGTGTGGTGAAATCTGAAACGGTGGGCTGTGTGTGCTTTGTGTGATCAAGCATGAGAAAGAGGTGAACCACTAGAAAGCATCTGCAATTTTCCAGGATAAGGAAGTAATCACTGCATCACTAAATTTATTCAACTCAAAATATAACCAAATACTACAGTAAGGCTTTTGGGAAAGTGTTAACATTTGAACAAATTTTTCCTCTTTGGGGCTTCTATTAATAAATTCAAAGGAATCTATCTTTTAGAGACCAAATGAACCTCAGGGGTGTTTGCATTACTAAAGAGTCCCAGCAAGACTGTGTACCTGTAGCAAAGGAGGAGTAACATATCATCCAAAGACCTATAAGAAGTCCTGAGGGATGGAGACACTGGCACACTTGTCCACATCTTTCCATGTACAACGCCCATAACACTTAACTTTTCTTCTTTCGCCAGCTCCTGCTTTCCTCTGGTGTCCGCTGCCCTCAGCAAAGAGCCTCGCGCTGCTCTGCACGGTCGAGATTCTAAATTGCCTGAGCCTCCACCCGGGGCAAGTTCAAACATCCACTGAGCTCGGAACCTCTGGAGTTGTGCCTGGGAGGGGGAGAAGGATGCCTTAAGACCTGCCAAGGAAGAGGACCTCACCTCTGGAACAATCTGTCAATAGTCCAACACCAATGTCCACACACATACATATTCTTGGATGAGAAAACACGGTCTTTAAATTACTACCACCAAATACTTGTTATCTTCCAAGATAATTTTTGCTTAAGACTTTGAAGAAACAGTGAAAGTTTGCTAAAATAAGATTTTCTATACAGGAGAAATCTAATGGTACAGGGAAATCAAATTTTAATTGGAATTGAAAATATAAGCCATCACTTAAGAGTCTAAACTTAGATGTTTTCAAGCTTTCTACTTGGAATACATCATCTCAAAATTCTGTGGGTAAGCATCAACTCTGTAATAACCATTCTTTTTTTTTTTTTTTTAAGAAATTATTTTTTTCTAAATATGCATCATTAAAAAATTTTTAAAATACAGAATAAGTGAAGCCTTCCAGTGTGGTGGGCTCTGGTGTGCTGCTTAGATACCCACCTCCACATCTGAACTGTTGGTAGTGCTACCAAACAGCCTTCAGCTGTCTGCCCTGTGGTTAAGGCCTCAGCAAGACCACACTTTCTTCCCAGGTGGGCCCCACCCAAAGACTAATCAATAAAAGTGATCAGTGACTGATAAAATTCTTCTTGTGGCTGATTATCTCTTAAAATGTTTAATTAATAAATGTTTAATATATTACTTATATATTATATATATTATGAATTAATTATATATTAATTTTTTCCATTAGTTGTCCATTTTTATCTATCTTATGTTCTTACTAATTTTATAAGGATATTATATTTACATGAGAGATATCAACCCTCTCTCTCTACATGGTAAATAGTTTTCCCAGCTAATTATTTCTCTTGATTTAGAAGATCTTTTGCTATACATAGATCTCAAACTTTTAGACGGTCAAATCTGTCAATTTTTTTAAGGTGATGGGTGTTACTCATGCTTATGCCTTGAACACTTTAAATCCATAACTGAATGACATAGTAGCTACTGATACTCCTTTTTACAGGAAAAGAAATCCGTAACATAGTTATAATTGAAGCATTTCAAAAACCAGTATGAAAACACAGCTATAGTCAATGCAAATAAGGACCTAAGAATCTTCGTAAGTATGACCAACTCCTGCTTATGTATGGAAACCAACAGAAAAAGAACTGAAGCACAAATGAAGAAACATACCTGCAAATCCGTCTCAGCAGGGCTTTCATTTTCATCATCATCATCTCCTTCCCTGACAGCTTCGGAATGACAATCTTCCTCAGCTTCTGCCTAAGAAGAAGGGAAACAAACAAACGCTGAAGAACATGCAGACACCAGTTTCCCTGGGTAACCTACACTGCCTACTGAGCTGCCTGCCCAGCGAAACACATAGTTGTCTCTCTCCATATAAATTCTTCACAGATGAGGAAAATGATTCCAGTTGGAAAAATCTGGTACTTCAACTTTTTAATACTGTAGAATACACTACTTCACTGATCTCCAGCTTAAAATGTTTGGTAGGTGGTTAAAAAGAACACTTTGTTTCAGATTTGTTTCAGAAAGTAACAGTGAGTGGCAGGACAGAGTTCAAATAGCTTTTGTTTCATGGATCATTTAAGAGAGGATATATAGCCCTCCAATATTTTGATCATCTGAGGCAAAGAGCCAACTCATTGGAAAAGACCCTGATGCTGGGAAAGATTGAGGGCAGGAGGAGAAGAGGGCATCAGAGGATGAGATGGCTGGATGGCATCCCTGACGCAATGGACATGAACTTGGGCAAACTCCAGGAGACGGTGAAGGACAGGGAGGCCTGTTGTGCTGCAGTCCACGGGGTCGCGAAGAGTCAGACACCACTGGGTGACTGGACAACAACATATAGCCCATATATGATTGTCCTTTCTTTATATAAACGGGAATGTTATTAATGTGTGAATGACTTTGTTAATATCTTAAATGTACTAGAAAAACTCATTAAAATCAAAGACATGTTAACAGTGAAGGTTTTTATAAAGAAGTCTCTTCCTTTTAAAAAAAAATAAATCCAGGTTTTTTATATATTGGATTGACTTAAAGTGGAATAAAGGGCTGGAATTACTGTGCATGGCTTAGGACTTAATAGAGGCCCCAGGTCAGTATCCTTCCATTTTATCCTTTTAGTCTCCATAAACGTTTGCTAAATAAAACTGAATCCTACCTTCCACTGAAAATGAAATGCTGCCCAGGTGCAGTCTGTTACCTAACACACCTCTTAGCAAGTAAGACTTGCTCAACACTTTTAAGTGTTCAATCCTATAAAGAAATGCTGCAATCAGGGAAGTGATCTAGAAGGTCAGTTAGAAATAAAAATAATACAATCTATTTAATGTTACTCATTCCAAACACAGGAAGTTTTACAGTTGACAGTTTGGGTTCTAACTTGCTCCTGGGACTAAGATGTTTGTATTAGCACCTATCTTTAAGCACAGCAACCAGATACACTTGCACTACTTCACAGCACAACACAAACAAGCCTGGCTTCCCATCTTATCTCTTGCAAGCAGACTTACCACAGAGGGGCCTGTAAGAGGTGAACTAGTTAGTATATGCTAAAGTGTTTGGCACTCTGGGAAGGCTGAGTGGTGAAGAAATAAACGCGAAAGGCCAGAGACTCAGAGGAACTTCCAGAAAACTGGAAAATATAAGTATTATCAAACACATTTTTTTTTTTTTTTTTGTCTCTTTAAGCTGAGAACTTGCTCAGTCATGTCTGACTTTGCAATCCCATGGACTGTAGTCTACCAGGCTTCTCTGTCCATGGGATTTTCCAGGCAAGAGTACCGGAGTGGGTTGCCATTTCCTTCTCCAGGGGATCTTTCTGACCCAGGGATCAAACCCAGGTCTCCTGCATTGCAGGCAGACGCTTTACCCTCTGAGCCACAAGGGAAGCCCCTTACTAAGAACATCACTAATGCAAATTACACAATAAAAGAGTTTGAATTTATAGATCTAACAAGTGTATTTCTCACCCAAATAAGGGTCTGCTTTATTACTGTAAACGTTAAGGACGGCTAATGGAAGGGGACCTTAGTCCCTGATGTATCTCAGTAATTCAGCCTCCACCTCTAACCCAACAGTCCTCCCAAACTGCCCTCAAGAGCGCCCCCTGCTCTCTCTCCTGCCACCTCCCACCCAATTTTTGCACATGCTACTTCTCTCAGCATCTGGAATGCCAGTGTCCTCTTCCTCCCACTTGGTGACTGCTGCTCATCCTTCAAGACTCAGCTCAGGGACTACCCCAGGAGGAAACATTTTCTGACCCCTTTACTTGCCTCTTTTGTTTTCCCATTACACATGTACTGGTATCACAGCACTGAAGAATTTTGTTGAGCTTTCATCTCTTTCACTAGAATTAGTGCACTGGCAACAAGATCTGGGGTCTGGCACTATGCCAGGCTGATAAGTGCTCAAAAAATTGGCTGAATTAACAAATAAAATGCCATGATAATATATAATGCATATCTCAAGAATGAGGTAAGGAGACAGGAAACGGATAATACAGACAGCATCTTTCTTCTTCCCTGAGTTGTGTGATAATAGAGCTCTAATCCACTGTGACTTTGATTTTGACAGTACGATGACAAAAACAAATCAAATTTGGGGTTTTACTGCATTTTTCAACTCAAATACCACTTGAAATAAGTAGGTCTTCGGCTGTCATGCAGAGATTTTCACTTTGTTTTACATAATTGAGTTTGACCTAACACTTTTCACCAGAGTAGCTTCATGTGTTCATCATTTTACTGTTTCACAGATGGAGTTAATACCCAAAGTTAAGTGCTTAATCCTGGTCAGAGAACTCTAAAAGTTTAGAAGCAGAGTTAGTGTTTTTTACTCTCCAAATTGACTTCATAAACTCATTCAACCATTCATACATTCATAAACACTCGGGTGTTTACTATAAACTAATGAGTTTGGCATCATTTCACTCTTGAAGATTCAACTTGGCCAGAGATTAGTTTCTCGCATCGACAATTTATTGGAAGCCAAAGCAAAGTAGCATGGGGCACAGACGACCTGTGCCAGCACGCAATAGCTCCATGGAACTTGCTTTGTCAATTTCTGGAGCTTTTCAGTCTCTCCACTTGGACTACTCGGGCTTTCAGGGCCCTGAAATGCGACAGAATCCCTCAAACCGCCAGCCAAAACCCTGCCCCGGGCACCACCGCGTCCTGGGACAAGTGCGTCCTAAACTCAGGACGCCTTAAAAGGCCAGAACGGCGGCTCCCTGGGCAGGTTTTGTTTTTGGTTTTTTGCAGGGAGGGGCGGCGATCAACAAGTGTCTCCACTTGCCAAAGCTCCCTCCCGATTTCAAATACTGCGACGGCTCACCTCAATCTATGTTTGCTGCTTTTAATAAAGGCAAGAGATTGGTTAAATATCCTCAGAAGGCCGAAGAGAGGCATTTTTCTCGGCCGTCCAGCAATCACTCTCTGCTAAACTGGAGCCCCCACCGGGGGTGGGGGTGGGCGGTCCGCAGGAAGTAACTCCGGGGATCCGGCAAGGTTGGCACCATCCTCTCCCTCAGGCCAGGACCCCAGGATGGTGGTAGCCTTGCAGACCCCACCCCTCGCAGGTTCCTCCTCCCCACTTCCCGGGGGCTCCCCGCAGGCCCGGGTCCTCCCGTCCGCCGCTCGCCCGAGCCCCTAGGCGCTTTACCATGCTGGCTGGCCGGCCGGCCGCGGCCGAGGGGCTCTCGGCGCCCCCTCGGCACCGCCCCCGCGAGGAGGTGCGCTGGGAGTCCGGTGTCTACTCCTGCCGTCTGCTGCAGCGGGGCTTAGCAGAGTTCTCGGTCGGAGAAGCGCACCAGGCATCGGCAGTAACTGCGGGCCCGGCGTACGGCAGCCATCTTCGCGGGGCAGAGGGCCAGATCGTGGCGCGCTGGGCGGCGGCCGGGGACTCGCGGAGCGCAGGGACGCCGGGGGCCCGCCGAGAGGCCAAGGACTCTGCGCGAACCGGAGCGCCGGCCCTGCTGGAAACCCCGGACGCCGCAGCGGAGCTGCTAGTCTGCTGCGGAAACCTGCGCCGGCGCGGCGAGCATGCGCACTGCCGACCCGCCGTCGCACGGCTCCGCGGCCCCCTTGCTGCCCGGTGGAGGGCGAGGGACATTCACTGGGTTTGCGCGCGAGGCACAGGCCGGGTTAGGTCATCGGGTGTCCAAAGGCCAAACTCGACGTAGTGTTCGGTTCAGTGAACTTATGCAAACTTGCTGCTGCTGCTGCTGCTAAGTCGCTTCAGTCGTGTCCGACTGTATGCGACCCCATAGGCGGCAGCCCACCAGGCTCGCCCGTCCCTGGGATTCTCAAGGCAAGAACACTGGAGTGGGTTGCCATTTCCTTCTCCAATGCGTGAAAGTGAAGTCGCTCAGTCGTGTCCGACTCTTAGCGACCCCATGGACTGTAACCCATCAGGCTCCTCCATCCATTGGGATTTTCCAGGCAAGAGTACTGGAGTGGGGTGCTCAAACTTCGAGTTAAGACCCTCAGGCAAGCGGTCCTAAGGTATCGAATTGGGTGCTCGGGATGGTCGCTACACGGTTCTCGGCGACAGTGGCTAGAATCCCAATCCAGGACTACAAGGAAACAGTGGAATTCCACTATCGTAAGGCTGTTATAATTACTAAGCTTCTCAAAAACACCTTTTTCTGGAGGCTGAGAAAAAGAGGCGCTCAGGAAAAAGCAGGAGAGAAAACTTAGCCCCCGACCCCCTGCAACGCAAGTCGCACTGCAAACCCCATCATGCAACGCGAGGAGGACGCTGGGGCTCTACGGCCCCGATAGACTGCAGCGACGGCTCCCGTGGCACACTGGGATTTGTAGTCAGCCGTTCCACGTAGAGCGCCGGTACTCACACGCTGTTCTGGCCCCGCCTCTTAAAGTCCAAACACCTGGTTTCACTTCCGCAGAAGGCATTCCGGTTTGGCTGGCAGTATATTACTTTCCAACACTGGACATTGTTTAAAATGCTGACTTTGGCATGCTGTGTGTAAACCTATCCTTGGAGCTTCTTACCTTCTTTAAGGAAACATTTATGGAGTTTCTGAGGTTTCTACTAGGTGTGGGTTACTAATAGTCACCAGGTTTTCAAGACCCTACTCGTGATTCCACGAATTCACAAGAGTTTAAATCTCTTATCCGTTATTTTATTCTGTTTATTTAGATCTTAGTAATGCAGTACATTTTTCTGCAGAAAAACAAAGGCAAAAGAAAGGGAGGGGTGCAGAATGGTGAGCTATATTATGGAAGCCCCAAGTACTATCTTTTAATATTAGGATCCATCGTTCTCATGGGTATGTTTTCATTTGCCTAAGTCAGCCACCTGTAAAAAGTACATTCTTACTTGAGAGACTAAAAATTTACCGGTTTGTAGTTTTTAAAGGAGACTGTAGAGCTTAGGTCTTTTAATAATGATTTTCCTCCCAATGGCCTCTTCTAAATCATATTTTGAAATTAAAACGGGGGAAAGACTAGATGTAGTCTAAAAGTAGAAGGAAATGCTATGTGTGATTTATGAATACAAAAGATCGGTTTTGCAAATGAGGAATAGGGTATTGAAATATTTTCAGAACTAGTCTATTTCATTAAACTGGTTGAATGCTCATGACATTATTTCTATTCTAATAAATGAACAACAAAGTTTAATAAAATAATTAGTATTTGTAACAATAAATTGAGCATCTACTTTATTAAAATGCTGTCATCTAAAATTTTAGAGAAGTATCCACTCTATCCACTGGACCCTTTTACATGGTTGTATTATTTCATCATATTATGTAATACTCACATGGTTATAATTTTCCCTAGGCTAGGACTACTGACCTAAGCCACTTACTAGCCCAGTGGACCCTTGTTAAAGGTAGATCAGGACAGTCCATTTGCCAATTGCTTGATCAACTGAGTTTGACTAAAACTGATCATTTTAAATACTTCAAAAATCACTTTTCATAGGGGTGATTATATGATTTGTTAGGCTGCTTCCTGTCTCCATATCTTTTCATTGATAATGACTTTCAATTCTCATTTGCCATATGGTTTGGGTGTTATGTAGGTAAACATGAATGTAGATAATTGTTATACAATTGCCAAGTGGACAGATGACCCTTTCCCATTTGGGACAGGAAGTCTAAGGAAGCTTGGCAGTCTTGTATCTTGTTTCTTCAACAGAAGCAAGGGAAAAGAGGGATTCGGGCCTTTTGCATAGATTCTTTTTGGAAATAATTTTTTCAGTTCTTAGAATTTAAAAACAAAGACAGTGAGAGAAAACTGGTATGAGCTGGGAGATCTAAACTCAGAGAAAGGATTACTGCTTTATTAATTTAAATTGTGTTGTTTAGGGCAATGTGTTTCTCCTGACCAGTAGTATTAGCACCAGAATTCTGGGGGAGAGGCCCCAGCAATCTGTTTTCACAGGCTCTTGGGGGTGATTCTGATGCCTCCAGCTAAAGTGTGAGAACCCTTGGCTTGGGGCAATTATGTGAATTTAAATCGAGGACCTCGATGCAATTTATTTTTTCAAAGCGGTTCAGAGCCAGGCCTCATAGGGATGATTTACCTTTGCAATATAACCAAGGACACAAGTGATGGCGTTTAAGCAGTGTTAAATTTCAAATAACTAGTTACACCCTGAGACCGATCTGTAGAGCGTTACCTAGAGTGTTCTCCACCTGAGTAACAATCCAGTTTTCCAAACTAAAGTTGCTCACAACATAAAAACTCTTGAAGTTCCAATGGATGCTAACACGCAGTCTGGTTTTTATTTTAAATATTTTTTATTATGGTTAAGTATGATGCAATTTGCTATCTTTAACCACGTTTCAGTGGCATTACAGATATGTTTTTTAAAGCCAGGAAAGCGTGTCCACCATGATCATCTGTAATGGGATGTCCTTTGAACGTGTATCCTCGGCCTGCATCTCTCCATCCTGATGCCCTAGACGGCCGTGTGGAGCTGGAGAGCTCCTCGGCGGTAGGCGGGACACAGGGCCCCTGGGCTACCGCGGGGCCGGGGTGGAGAGCCGAGCGCGGGGCTCGGCGCCCCAGGCGGTCTGGCCGCGGTGCAGGGACGCGCGGGGCCAGCGAGGGGAGCTGCAGGGTAACTTTTCCCAGGGAAAGCGACCGGTCGTCCCCACCACAAGCCTCTGAGCCTTTTGTTTGTTTTCCTGCCGGAGGCTGGAGAGCGGCCGGATCCCCGCTGCTCACCATGCGCCGGGCGGCCCGCGCCCCTCGCCGGCGCCCCCGGGCGTCTCTGCGCGGACCCCTCGGCCCGTCCTAGCGGGGGTCGCCCTGCCCCGGCTTCAGCTCCCTGGCCGGCCCCGTGCCCGCCCTCCGAGGAACCGCGCTCCCCGCAGGGGCGGGCCCTCGCCTGTGCCGCGGCGCCGGTAAGTGGGGTCGGAGATGAGGGGCTTCCGCCGGGTGACCTGTCACTGGGGGTGATGGACCCGAGCCGCGAGGGTCTCCCCCACCCCCTGCGGTGGCCCCACGAGGGAATGGAGGGCGAGAAGGAGGCTCTCGGGTTGTAGTTTCTCTCGGCGGTCCTGTGGGTCTCTCCTTGGCAGAAAAACTCCCATTTCCTCCGAGTCGGGAAGATTTTGCTGGCTGTTTACCTTTTAGCGTCAAAGGAGGGGAAAGATCCCGGCCGGATTTGAAGCCCCTTTAGTAGAAGGTGGAGGGACTTGCTTTTGGAATTTACCCGACTAGGCCTTTGGCTGTCCCGCAAGGGGTCTGAGCAAATCTTCACACATTTCTGTGCAACCATTTTTCACTGGGTTTCTTTCTGCTCTGATTTCTTTCTTACTAATCTGAGTAGATGTTATGAGAGAGATGTTGAAGGATTTTTCAGAACCGCCGTTTCTTTTGTTAATGCACCTTTTAAAGTTTGACAGTAGCATTGAGGGCTTTTACTTTTAAATATAAAAGTGGCTGAATGCCTTATTTTTCGGAAAAGAGTATTCGTTTCCACTTATAACTAAATAAAGAACTGCTCTTGCTGAAGCTGGATTATAGAGAGAAAATATCACCCTGAATTTTGCATCCAGGGCTAGATTTCTCTAAGGTATTGACACTTGTGTTCTTTATTTTAGCCTGGAGCACTTTTTGTACTGTTTGATAGCTATAGTTTTCATTTCTCACATTTTCCAGTGAGTGGGTTTTCAGGATGTGCCTCCAAAGTGAATTGTACTATTGCCGAATATAAAATTAAACCGAGTTTTAAACTTGTGTAGTTAACATATAAATTATTAAGAAGAATTTGTGCCTCAACCATATGTTAGCTGTGCTAGAAGTTAATGTATTCATAAATATGCACATTTGAAATAGTTTCCGAACAAAGCACTGCAATTTGGTAAAGAATTTGGCCTTCCTGTCTGTTTGAGAACAAGTAATTGTGGGTGTAGAAATAAGAACCATGTTGGGATTCTTTATTTAAAATAATATACCACTGCTTGTTCCCTAAGGTCCAGCCCTCTACAGTGACCCTGCCTGTCCATTTTGCCTTGTCCCCTTCTCCAAAGTTAAAACTAGTGGCAGGGCAGGAATGGGCAGCCACATTTCTAAGTGAGACCAGTTTAATTTCAGGTGATGGAAGATGTGTTGGAGGGTTGATGGAGCCTATCTGAGTGGGCAGAGGGCTGTCCTAGCTAAGGGAACTCAACATTCAGTCACAGAGAAATGCTTTTTCTCACTGAGACTTCTTACCTATAGACTGTGTGTAAAGAAGCTAAAAAAAACCCAGCCTTTGGGGGTTTTATTTGTTGACTGTTTGACATCATCAAAGCTCTTTTTTCTATTTTCATTGTTTTCTTCTTGTTGTTTTTTGAGGTTCCTAGTTATGGTGGAAATCCTGTCAGTCTTGAACCTTTGGAATTATCTTTAGCCATCTTTTCCTTCATTTCCTTCATCCTTTCTGTCAGTGAGTCAACAAGACCTTTGACCTGTGGTTTACATAGAACCCTTCCTGCATATTCTAATCCAGAGCCTCACCCTTCCACCCCACAGTTGGGGGCAGCCTCCCAAGCTGGCTCAGTAAAGTAAAAGTGAGAGTCACTCAGTTGACTCTCTGCAACCCCATGGACTATACAGTCCGTGGAATTTTCCAGGCCAGAATACTGGAGTGGGTAGCCTTTCCCTTCTCCACAGGACCTTCCCAACCCAGGGATTGAACCCAGGTCTCCCACATTACAGGCGGGTTCTTTACCGGCGGAGCCACAAGGGAAGCCTGGCTCTTAGTAAGTCCTCATTAAATGTTTGCTGAGTGAGTGGATGGTTAGGTGGGTGGATGGATAAATGAATGAATGAATGAATGAGACACACCACCCCCTTTCTGGTCTCTTCAGCTTCTTGTCCATCTAGTCTCTTAAAACTGTCACTTTCTCATGTCTCTCTTTGCCTTGCAACCCTCAGGTTATCTCCCTTCTCAGCTATCCCAAGTCTAAAATAATTTGCCTGATTTTTTGAAGCCTTTCATAACCAGGCCTCACCCCTCCCATCTAAGTCTGATTTTCAGGTCAGCATACATCTTTGCACTCTGTGGGCGTAGTCTTCTTGCTGGTCTGTTCTACTAAAAGGGGCCAGGATGGTCCCTGCTCAGATCACTGACCTAGAAACCCCCACACTTCTCCCCTCTTTCCTGTGAAAATCTTACCCTTCTTCGGGGAAAGAACCTAAGTCCTCACTTCTTTTATAACATCTTCTCTGTTCATTTCTCTAGCAAGTTTCCAGATATTTGTTTGTTAGGCCCTTGTTATTTTAACTGTATTGATCTCTAATTGATTTAGGTTATTTTAAGCCTCTTTAGGGTTAGTTTTAGTTTAGTCACTCAGTCATGTCCATCTCTTTGCAACCCCATGGACTGTAGCCTACCAGGCTCCTCCGTCCATGGGATTTTCCAGGCAAGAATACTGGAGTGGGTTGCCACTTCTTTCTCCAGAGGATCTTCCCCACCTAGGAATCGAACCCGGGTCTCCCATGTTGTAGGCAGATGCTTTACCGTCTGAGCCACCAGGGAAGTCTCTTTAGGGTTGGAGTGGTATTTTTCTGCATGGTAATGTGGGGCTGTGGGCTTTGAACTCAAGCAGAATTGAGATTGGGGCTCATCCTCTGTACTCATGTGGCCTTATGGATTCTTCAAGCATTAGGTTGGTTGCATGTTCATGCTCAATCGCTAAGTCGTGTTGGACTCTTTGTGACTTCATGGGCTGTAGCCCTCCAGGCTCCTCTGTCCCTGGGATTTTCCTGGCAAGAATACAGGAGCAGGTTGCTACTTCCTCCTCCATGGGATCTTCTGGACGCAGGGATCAAACCCGGGTCTCCTGCGTATCCTGCCCTGGCAGGCAGATTTTTTATCACTGAGCTACCTGGGAAGCCAGTCGTCGTATGTAAGATAGGGGAGATGCCTCCCCATCTGGCTGCAGTATGGAGATGGTCTAGGTACCTGAACAGTGCCTGGAGCACACCTGACAAAAAATCTGTTCATCCCTCCAGAGTGACTTGAAGAGCCCTGAACACAGCAGATATTTGGTAGATGTTTGTCGACTGACTTGGAGTCAAGTCATGGCTCAGCTTGGAGGCCTAGATGATGGCAACCATGTAGAATCCTTAGTAAGTGTTATCCTGCCCTTACTTAAAACGGCTTGAGCTTGGGTTATTCCTGGCTACAGCTCTGCTTCTGGGATCTGCTGCTGTTTTTCCATGTGAACCTTGCCAGGAACAAGGACGCCTTCAAATTTTTTTCTTCTTTTTCACTGCTTCTTTGCAGCAAGCTCCTCCATTTCATTTTGCAGGATCTTGCTGAGTTGGAGTTGTACATAGCACTTCTGTCTTTCTGATCGTGGGGGTATGTGTGAGTGTGTGTATTTATGGAAGGACGAGTTGCCTAGCGGTTTCTGGGCAGAATTCTGGGCACAGTGACCTTTCTGTGCATGTTGATCTGTCAGCCTGTGGATAGTGTCTTACTTAACCATAAATTGTTCCATCAGCTCTCTTGGATGACCATGGCCTTCTGAGAAAGGCCTGTAACTAGAGCATCAGAAACCTCCTATCTGCGGACCTCAGTGCCTGTGGTTTCTGTGGGTGCCTGGGAAGATGTACAGAGATGTGTGCCAGGTGACTTACACACATATCTACAGTGTAACTGGGTCCTAGACTGACTGTGCTTACCCTGAAACAGTTTTAACATCTTGATGTGTACAGAGTGTTTGAGAAAATTACCTGGTGAAAACAATTTACTGAAGCAAATCAATTTCAGGGGCAAATTACATTGAAGTGCTAAGTGTTATGGCAGGTAGAAATCAGAAACACCTTTACCGGTAGCCAAGAAGTAGAAGCAGCAGCAGAGGGTCCTCTCAAGATGGTAACCAAGGCTGATGTAAAATTCACACTCACTGTCTCTGCTCTTGGTGAGGTGCTGTCTGATGCTAGGAAAATTCTGCTGCTTACGAGAATCCAAGGGAAACACTCAGTCCAAGCAGAGAGCTTCCTTTCTTGATTCCTTCCAAGGAAACAAGCATCCTTGTGCATTAAGTACCTGGCTCGCTGTGCTTTGAGAGTTGAAACTTTCATAGAAAGGGTGCCTGGGTTTGAACTCACGGGTGCAGCTGGCTTCAGACCCTGGGAGCGCTGACTTGTGAAGCCAACTCAGAGTTTGAAAAAAGCACATCTTTGGAGAGCTGTCACTTTTTTTGTATGTCATTTCAGGGTTAGTAGCCTTCCTATCCGGAGAAGGCGATGGCAACCCACTCCAGTACTCTTGACTGGAAAATCCCATGGATGGAGGAGCCTGGAAGGCTGCAGTCCATGGGATTGCTGAGGGTTGGACACAACTGAGTGACTTCACTTTCAATTTTCACTTTCATGCATTGGAAAAGGAAATGCAACCCACTCCAGTGTTCTTGCCTGGAGAATCCCAGGGACGGGGGAGCCTGGTGGGCTGCCATCTGTGGGGTCGCACAGAGTCGGACACGACTGAAGTGACTTAGCAGTAGTAGCAGCAGCAGCCTTCCTATCTGAGACGGCAATGGCACACTCCAGTCCTCTTCCCTGGGAAATCCCACGGACGGAGGAGCCTGGTAGGCTACAGTCCATGGAGTCGCACAGAGTCGGACACGACTGACGTGACTTAGCAGCAGCAGCAGCCTTCCTATACTTTTTACAAAAGGGGAAGTGGGCATCTTTAATCGAATATGGAAACAGTGTCCAAGTGTTCTCCTGGACACCCTTTGCTTTGAAAGTGAATTTATTAATGATTGATTTAACTCACAAAAGTGAGTGAGGAAAAAGTAAGCCATATATACCTACGTATTACCTTGGCTGTTAAAAAGCACATGTTTTCCTAAATTGTTGTTAAACTTTTGAGAAGGATTCATAATTTTTATGCCCTGGTCACTATAGAGCTGTTCAGTTTTGCAAATTATATATGAGGGATGGCGGCAGAAGTGGGGTTGATGGTATAGGAAAATTGTGTTAAGTTGCTTCAGTCGTGTCCAACTCTTCGACAGCCAACTCTTCGAGACTCTTATGGACTGTAGCCACCAGGTTCCTCTGTCCATAGGACTCTCCAGGCAAGAATACTGGAGTGGGTTGCCATTTCCTCCTCCAGGGAATCTCCCTGACCCAGGGATTGAACCCGCATCTCTTACGTCTCCTACAGGGGCTGGAGGGTTCTTTACCACTGTGACCTGTGCTTGGTCACTTATTGTGTTCCACTCTTTGCGACACCATAGACTGTACCCCTCCAGGTTCCTCTGTCCATGGGGATTTTTCAAGCAAAAATACTGGAGTGGGTTGCCATGCCCTCCTCCAGGGGATCTTCCCAACCCAGGGATCAAACCAGGTCTCCCACATTGCAGGCAGATTGTTTACTGTCTGAGCAACCAGGGAAGCCACTAGCGCCCCCAAATTGACAACAGTCAAAATGACCCTTTACAAACTCATAAGTTATTCATTCATTCATTCATTCATTCAACATCTTTATTATGGGCACCTATTCAGGCCAACTGGATGCCAGGTATCTATCTGGGTTCTAGGAATACAGTTGTGAAAGGAACAAAACCTCTGCCCTTAGGGAGCTTGTATTCCCAAGATACACACAGTCTGTATATGTAACCCTGTGACTCAGGGGTAAATGCGGGTTATGCAAAAAAAGCTCGAGTGCTTCTGCCTCTTTGCGGGGTTTCCCTGTGTTTAAAGGGTCCGCACACCATGCCCTGCATGTCCTGCCTGCCGCCTGTTTTTGAAAACAGACTGGTACTGGATGTAGCCATGCCCATTGGTTTGCGTGTCATCTGTGATGGCTTTTGTGCTACAGCAGAGGACTTGAGTAGTTGTGACAGAGACATGTCACCCTCACAGCCCAACGAGTTTACTGGCCCTTTACAGAAAACATTTGCTGACCACTGCTCTGTTTTATTTTTATGTTAAGCATTTTCTTCCTTAATGTGTCATTGATTTGTTTTGTTATTATGCATGATTGTGAAGCATCTTAATGTTGCATGAGCTCTGCTGTGATTTAAATGTGCGCTGATATTTGAGTAGCACTTGAATATGAGACATGTTATGACTACCTCCCTCATCTTCACCTCAACCTCTCTTGCCCACCCTTAGGACAGAGGGTGGTCAACAGGTGAGCAGCTGAGGCCCAGACCACGACCACCGCCTCCATGAAGCTGGGAGACTCTCACCCGGGCTCATACGCAATTTCCCATTAGTCAGCGGCAAGTTATTCTTCCTCTGGGTCTTCAATATTTCCTTTCTCTTTGGTTCTTCACAGCCCTCAACCTACATAGAATGAAGGTTCCTGTTGTTCAGTTGCTAAGTCATGTCCAACTCTCTGCAACCCTGTGGACTGCATCACACCAGGCTCCTTTTTCTTTCACTGTCTTCCAGAGTTTGCTTAGATTCATGTCCATTGGGTAGGTGATGCCATCCAACCATCCCATCCTCTGCCGCCCTCTTCTCCTTTTGCCTTCAATCTTTCCCAGCATCAGGGTCTTTTCCAATGAGTCGGCTCTTTGCATCAGGTGGCCAAAGTATTGGAGCTTCTATGGGTCCTAGTCTAGAAATAATCTACAAGCAGTGGAAGACTTTCCTTTGGGATCAAGGCATCTGGCCCTTTGCAGGAGAAGTGATAGAAGGTTCTAGAACTTTCTCCTGGGACCCAAGACCTGGTGTTTGAGTTCTTCTCTCAGGAGCTCAGGCTGAAGGAGGAGAGGGAGGTCAGGGTATGAAACAGCCTCTGTGAAATAGCAGAGGGCAACCCAGGTAACGGTTTTCTTCTTCCATCCTTTCAGTTAAAGGCAATGTGTGCATGATCGGTCGCTCAGCCGTGTCTGACTTTTGTGACCTCATGGACTGGAGCTTACAAAGCTTCTCTGTCCATGGGATTTTCCAGGCAAGAATACTGGAGCAGGTTCCCATTTCCTTCTCCAGGGGGTCTTCCCAACCCAGATATCGAACCCACATTTCCTGCACTGTAGGTGGATTCTTTACCACTGAGCGACCAGGGAGGCCCAAGACAGTAGCCAGAAGCATCTCTAATATGCTCCTTGGCACAGGAATGGCACAGCAAGACCCACAACAAAGAAGGCTCTTTTGGCCTTGTAGCTGCTGCCCCCAGTGCAGAAAAAAGCACTAGTCCAAGAGGCCAAATACTCAAAGGACATTTTTGCTTGAAATATGTATGGGGAGCAGAATTAGGTCCCAGAAAAAAGAAAAAAAAGAACGAAATAGATGTACTACTTTTAGTACCCTTTTAAAAGAAGTGTAACAGTATTAACTTTACTCTTGTAAAGTTAGGACACCTGTGAACCTAGATTTCATGCCACTTGAGGTAAAACGGAACTCAGAGGTAGCAGAAGAAGGGCCCTTGAGTAATTTTGCACATGATCCAGTTTTCCTATGAGGACAGGTGAAAGCAGTGGCATCTTTTCAGTGGAAAACAATCAAGGCTCAGAGAGACAAGCGTGCCATACAAGTCTGAATGGGGGAAGAGGGGCTGGTAAACTGCAATTTCCAAAGATGCCCACTTGTACATACAATTATGGGAATACCAGACCACCTGATCTGCCTCTTGGGAAATTTGTATGCAGGTCAAGAAGCAACAGTTAGAACTGGACATAGAACAACAGACTGGTTCCAAATAGGAAAAGGAGTTCGTCAAGGCTGTATATTGTCACCCTGTTTATTTAACTTATATGCAGAGTACATCATGAGAAACGCTGGACTGGAAGAAACACAAGCTGGAATCAAGGTTGCCGGGAGAAATATCAATAACCTCAGATATGCAGATGACACCAGCCTTATGGCAGAAAGTAAAGAGGAACTAAAAAGCCTCTTGATGAAACTGAAAGTGGAGAGTGAAAAAGTTGGCTTAAAGCTCAACATTCAGAGAACGAAGATCATGGCATCCGGTCCCACCACTTCATGGGAAATGGATGGGGAAACAGTGGAAACAGTGTCAGACTTTATTTTTCTGGGCTCCAAAATCACTGCAGATGGTGACTGCAGCCATGAAATTAAAAGACGCTTACTCCTTGGAAGGAAAGTTATGACCAACCTAGATAGCATATTCAAAAGCAGAGACGTTACTTTGCCAGCAAAGGTTTGTCTAGTCAAGGCTATGGTTTTTCCTGTGGTCATGTATGGATGTGAGAGTTGGACTGTGAAGAAGGCTGAGTGCCGAAGAATTGATGCTTTTGAACTGTGGTGTTGGAGAAGACTCTTGAGAGTCCCTTGGACTGCAAGGAGATCCAACCAGTCCATTCTGAAGGAGATCAGCCCTGGGATTTCTTTGGAAGGAATGATGCTAAAGCTGAAATTCCAGTACTTTGGCCACCTCATGCAAAGAGTTGACTCATTGGAAAAGACTCTGATGCTGGGAGGGATTGGGGGCAGGAGGAGAAGGGGACGACAGAGGATGAGATGGCTGGATGGCATCACTGACTCGATGGACGTGAGTCTCAGTGAACTCCCGGAGTTCGTGATGGACAGGGCGGCCTGGCATGCTGCGATTTATGGGGTCGCAAAAAGTCGGACACGACTGAGCGACTGATCTGATCTGATCTTTAAAAAAGTAATTGTGTCATTTACTCAGTGGCTCTCAAGTTTTCAAAAATAAAGAGTGGACCACCCTGTGTCCAGACGGGTTCCCAGGCTGGGGATGAGCAGGGCACCCAGCATGCACTGCTGGCCATGAGCAGATGGGAGTGTCCCTCTGAGGACGGAACCGGGAGTGAGGGGCAGTTGGGACAGACTGCAGGGAGGTTTCCCCAAAGTCACCTAGCCCCCAGATCCATAGCATTCATTTCAAAGTTTGACTGGAACCCTGTGAAATTGAAATATAGCTGTATCACTCTGTGAGTTGGGTACAGCCTAGCCCAGAGGCCACAGGCCTGATCTGACTACCCTGCGGGGGCTTTGCTGTGATTCTCTGTGACCCAGTAATTCCAGCACTGTGGTGGGAGGTCTCAGGCAGCCTGCCTGCTTTAATCTTTCTGCAGTATTTACTATTCTCCTGTCTCAGAACTTCAGAACATTTCTGCTCAGGGCAGACCCTCTGGTTGCCATGACTTTGCACATGAAGAAATAGAAGCACTGTGTTTTGAGGTACTTACCAAGGGTGGTATAAGACATACCTAGCAACAACTGAAATTCATATTCTGACCATTCAAACCATGAGAACCTGCTGGTGAAAGCAAACCAGGAGGTGTGAGAACAGAGATGAAGGGAGTATGGTGAGTGTCTGGGGTGGGGCTGTATGTCACTGACCACTGAGGAGGTGGGGTCAGGGCGCTGTGACCTCTCGTGGAGAGAGCTGTTGGCTGTGTCTGCGTGTGTTGGGACAGGAGGCCCTGAGGAGGTGATGTAAACAGTCCACCTGCAATGCAGAAGACTCAGTAGACGTGGGTTCGATCCCTGGGTCGGGAAGATCCTCTGGAGGAGGAAATGGCAACCCACTGCAGTATTTTTGCCTGGAGAATCCCATGGACAGAGGAGCCTGGCAGGCTACCGTCCATGGGGTCGCAAAGAGTCAGACACAACTGAGCTACTGAGCACGAACATCTCAAAGTTCATTCATGTTGTAGCATATGACAGGAGTCTCAGGACTCAGAGGGAGAGAAGGAGTAGATTCGGAGCTTTGGGGTCTGGCTGAGGCAGTGGGACTCTTGTCCCGCTCTGGGCGGGAGATGATGTACAGCACATGGGGTCCCTCTGGGAAATCATCTGCCCTTCGCTAGCTTTTGTGCGTGTGATTGGAAAGGTGGAAATGTCGATCCTTTTTTTTCCCCCTAGCCAAGTGCTAGCTTGATTCCTGACCCAGAGAGTCACAGAACCACAGAGCATTAGAGCAGGAAACAACCTCACTTCATCAAGTCTCTCTTCCTAACTTCACGGAAATTAACCCGAGGACCGAGAGATGCTCTGAGGCACAGGGGGTCTGAGCCAAGTGCAAACTGGGACTTCGTCCCTTTTTGTCCACAATCAGTCGCCTCCGCTGTAGGCAGTGGGTGCAGGCAAGGTCCCTGCTGGGTCCGCCGAAGCTTGATTGTAGAATGAGGCCAACTGGAGCATGGCCACATCAGTGGTTTCCGTATTTGAACTTTGAGCTACAAAGTACTCCTTTTAATTCCTCTCGTTTTCAGATCCTCAAAAGATTTCATGACCTTTGGATCTTTTGCAATCGCTCCCTTGAGTTTGGTGCAGTGGGCCTGGGTTCCTGTCTCAGTGCCATCGCTGATTAGTTGCATAACCTTGAACAAGTAGCTGTGTCTCCGGTTCCTTATCTGTAAAGTAGGGTAATAATAATAGTACCTACTGGGCACCATTGTGAGGACTGAATAGATTAATATATACAAAGCACTTATCATACTACTGTGTACATAGTAAGTTCTAGAATTATTATTACCACCTTTTTGGCTTATTTGAAGATGTGATTAAATTATTTGAGATGGGGAGATAAACCTCGGTTATCTGAGTGGGTGACTGTGTGTGCTTAGTTGCTTCAGTCATGTCCGACTCTTTGCAACCCTATGGGCTGTAGCCCTCCAGGCTCCTCTGACTGGGATTCTCCAGGCAAAAATACAGTGGAGTGGGTTGCCAAGCCCTCCTCCAGGGGACCTTCCTGACCCAGGGATTAAACGTGCCTCTCCTGTGTCTCCTGCACTGACAGGCAGATTCGTTACCACTGAGCCACCGAAGAAGCCCTACCTGAGTGAGCCCTAAATGCAAACACTAGTCTTCATAAGAGAGAAGCAAAGGGAGATTTGACACAGAGAGTGAAGGCAGTGTGGCCACAGAGGCAGGGACTGGCTGATGTGGCCATGCGCCGAGGAGCACCAGCAGCCACCAGTTGCCGGAAGAGACAATGAATGAATTCCTCCATCAGCCTCTAGAGAAAGTGCTAATACCTTGACCTCAGTCCAGTGATCCTGGTTGCAGCCTTTGGCCTCCAGAAACATGAGAGAATAAATTTCTGTTGTTTTAAGTCACCAAATTTACGGTAATTTGTGAACAGCCGCTGTGGGAAACTAACATCATTGGTAAGGAAAATTTTAAAAACTTGGTTTTTGTCAGTGATGCGTGGATCAGTAACTGACATGTCCTTGACAAGAGAAATTAGCCATTATTTAGAAACCAGTGGCTCTAAGCCTTCTTTGAGATTCCTGGCCAGTGGTCCACACGGTGACTTCTTCCTTGTGCAGCTGTAGCACTGTGGTCGTCTCCACCCCGCCAGGAACTTACCCCAGCTGCCGTGTCCCGGTCACTGTACGTGTTCCACAGGAATGCTTTCATTTGTCCTTGATGGAATACCTGATGGTGGAAGACTTTTGAGTAGGCCATAGAACAAGAAATCTACAGCAGATATTTTCAGGGATCATGCAGCAGCCCAGTGATGTCATCCAGGACTCAGCTTCTTTCTTTGCGTCCATCCTCAGCAGTTGGGATTCTCATCTTGAGACCTGGCATTTCATCATCACCAGAAGACTGTCTCAGCTCTAAACATCACAGCTTTATACAACCATGTTCAAGGCAGAAACACAGGCCAACCTCTTGGCCAACTGCCTCTGCTGCTGCTGCTGCTTAGTCGCTTCAGTCGTGTCCAACTCTGTGCGACCCCATGGACTGTAGCCCGCCAGGCTCCTCTGTCCATGGGGATTCTCCAGGCAAGAAGACTGGAGTGGGTTGCCATGCCCTCCTCCAGGGGATCTTCCTGACCCAGGGATCAAACCCGGGTCTCCTGCATTGCAAGCAGATTCTTTACCGCTGAGCCACGAGGGAAGCCCCAACTGTGTCTATCAGGGAGTAGATTCCCCCTCAGAAGACTTTCTCTTCCGTTGCCGGCTCACTTTTCCCTTCCCATCGTCCCACTCCTAAATAGTATTCAATAGGAAGTAGAATTGCTTGGCTTGGCTTCGAGTGATCCTAGTTCATGCCTTGAGGCTGTAGTAGGTGGCTGCCATCCCTGATTATATTGAATCCTGAATAAAATTAAGCAGCAAGAGGAGCATGGCTGTCGGGCGTTGACATCTCATATGGTCCTTCTTTCTCCTAGTGTGTTGTCCATCACCCTGTTGCTTTCCCAGAGCGGCAGTGAGTTTTTGTTGTTTCCTTTCAGAGCATAACATGAGTCATTACATTCAGGCCACCACAAAAATGATGAACAGCTGAACAATACTGATCTCAAATGTCATTAACCACTTCTTGCTAGGTTATGTTCTGAATTGACTGTGGTCAAGTGATACTTTTTGTCTAATGTTAATTTTCATAATGCCACTTCTTTTCTTTTTAGGCTAGAAAGTAATTTACTAGAGCATAGACAACTCAGATAGCTGTCCTGGTTCTGTCCTCTGGATTCATATATAATGTAACTAATCCTTCTCTCCAGTACCCCTCTGTATACTTGAAATAATCAACATGGCTTCCTAAGTCTCCTTTTCTTCCTGTATTCTGTTGTTTTTTCAGCTACTCTTCTTATGCTTTCATTTAGACCCTTAGTATGTTCTTTAATTTCTTTCTTGAAGTTTGTCATCCAGAGTTGAACAGTAATTCAGGTGTATGTTGAGACTGTCCCATGTCCCTTATTCTGGATGCACAGCTGCCATGTTGCAAAACTCCAGTGGATACCATTCATGTAGTGTTCTATGATACCCCAGAGTTTTGCAATATATTAGCCCTGTCTGAATGCTGTCCTCCTAATAAGAACTCCAATAATGCACTATCTTTGGGGGAGAAAAATAGAACAGCTTAAGAGTATCTCCAATGAGAGGTTTTGTACACACTTCAAATTCAACCCCATAGAAAATAGATCCCATAGTGTCTCCTACCCTAACTTTCATCCTGTCTGGTACCTTTATTGAGACCTAACTATTGCGGTACTCTCAAACTTGTCTGTCTGCTCAAGTCTCTCTATTCTAACATCAGTTTGAATAGTCAAGGGGGATCTTCCTCACGTGATTTCCCTGCTTAAAAACCCCAGAGAGTTCCCATGTCGCAGGGTAAAGACCAAATTCCTGCATGACAAATATACCTTTTCACAACTAGACCCCACTCAAAGTGGCCTGCATTTCCTTACTGCCCTCCATGGCTTTTATGCCCTAGCCTTGTACTTCACAGTTGGGCTGCACATTGGAATCCCCTGGAGGGCTTTCGAAACTACCAGAGCTCAGCCCCTACCCTTGACCTTCTCTTAGAAATGGGACTTGGGCATCAACATCTGTTAAAAATTTCCCAAGTGATTCTACAGTTTACACAGGGTAGGAATGACTAGGCATTTGCCCCCTTGTGAGCATAGCAAGCTCTTATACCCACCAACCTTTGGCAGAGTTTTTTTTCCATCTGTAAGTCCTTTCTCTCCCTTTTCTGTATAATAAAACTTTGCTCATTGTTCAAACCTCAATACTGCTTTTGCTCTGAAGGGTTGTCAGATCTCTCCCTCCTCCCAAGAATTGGCTGCTCTCTCTACTGTGGGCTCATAGTGTTCCTGCAACTTCCACGTATGTGACAGCTGTGAGTCATTTAAAGGAAGGACCTTTCCCTTATCCATAATGTACCCCAGAAGCCTTGCATAGTGCTTGGCATCTCGATATGAATACAATTAGACACTGTCAACCTGACTTCAGTGCCCGAAGAGACTAGTCCGATCCATTTTACAACAGTATGTGATTACTCGAAATAAAATTAAAAAGCATCTGCTATGGTGTGTTGAGGGTCAAATCTTGCCAGAGTAATTGAGTTTTGTTCTATGATAATGTGACTGATGGTAGCAAGGAGGAATCATAGGGTGACTGTATACTGAATGAATGACCCACTCTATCATGATTTTGATAAAGCTCTTAATTTTTTCCAGAGAGCTTTCTCAATGGTAATCTAGGAAGACATTTTCCCAATTATACAATTTTAGTAGATGAGGAAGTAACTATCAAAGAAAGGCTTCTATGATTAATAATAGATATGAATTATTATTATCATAGTATAATGCCCATTGTCCCCCCCGCCAAAAAAAAGGGAAAGCCCACATGCTACTGGAATGTAGATGGTTATTAAATTTTGGTCACCATAGTTCATCAAGGAGATGGAAAAATGTGTGAGGATTCAGAGATGAATGCCAAAGATAATTAAAGGAGTGGAAAAATGGGTCCTATGAGGAAAGGTTGTGTAATTACAGCAAGAGGAGGCTGAGAGATACACATCTGATTACTAATTTGATGATCATACACATTTTCATGAGATAGTTTTTTTATGTCCACAAAAAATGCAGCATGAGGAAATTAGAATAGTCAGGTTTAAGTTGGACATTAAGAAGAATATTCTAACTAACTAGATTACTAAATGCAGATCTGATCATGTTATTTTCTTGTTTAAAAAAAATGACTTCCCACTGTCTCTAGGTCAAAGCCTACTTTAAAAAAAAATAAAGCATGTAATTTATTAGTTAGCTGATTTTTGACAGATCAAAGTTCCAGTGATTTTTTTTTTTTTTTAAGGAAGATGACATACAACAATGGTTTGGGAATTTTAACTTGGAAAATGAAATTATGAATCATGCAAAAACCATATTGTCATATCAAAAATGTTGTCTAGTCTCTAAGTTGTATCTGACTCTTTGTGACCCCATGGACGGTAGACTGCCAGTCTTCTCTGTCTTGATGGGATTCTCCAAGCAAGAATACTGGAGTGGGTTGCCATTCCCTTCACCAGGGGATCTGGTTAGTTCACCCAACCCAGGGATTGAACTAGAATCTCATGCATCTCCTGCATTGACAGGCAGATTCTTTACAGCTGAGCCACCTGGGAAACCCCATATAAAAAATAGATGGAGATAAATATAAACAAGAAGGAAAAACACAGAGCCCCAAATTGCTTATGTTGTGGCCCAAATGCTGTTTCTATGTTGAGACACAGCTTGAATCCAAAATAGTCCACAGTGCACTAATCGTGAAGTGGAGAAGCCATGATGTGTGATGTGTTCTGTCTTATGAACAAGTTCATATTAGGTTTTATTGAGTAAATCCACATTAAAATATTTTAGGCTGAAAAAATGCTTAAGATACATACTATCTTTTTAAAGATTTCCTTCCTCTACCATTTTGAGAATTTTTTTCAACTTTTAGTCTATAATAATTCAAACATACTACAGAGTTGCCAGGACAGTACAAAGAATACGTAGACACCTTTTCCCTGATTTACCTTAAGTGATATCATACAGTATTTATCTTTCTCGGACTTATTTCACCTGACTTTATGTTCCCTGTTTCTCCCCAAACATTCATCAACCAATATTTGCATCCATCCGCGAATCTTGTCTGTAACAAATTGTGAAGTTTGCTTAGTAGTGAATTTCTTAATTCCTTCTTTCCTTCTACATTTATTGATTGGAATTCTTTTGGAAGGAGAAGTTGCATTGACTGGATTTAGTTGTAGAATGTCATGTATTTCTAACCATTCTTTTCTGATCTTTTAACTTTTCAGATTATTAGTTTGACAGATGTATTTTTAATGCCTTTAGTGTTCTTATTTAAAGGATTTACATTTTATTAATGTTTGCCTAAAGGCATTGCAATCACTTAAGTTATGTACTACATTTTCTTCATTATAGGCAGACTGAATGACACTTAGTTTTATAAATGAAAAAAATCAATGACTTATCTTTTTAAAAAAACACAAGTGAATGACTTTAAAAGAGACACACCCTGCATGCAGGCCTTAAAAAAATTACTAGTTCTTTGTTTAGCTTCCGAATGTCTAGTAATAAAAATAGTAAAATACTGTCTTTGCTTAGCCACAAACAGTTCATGGAGCACATGTAAGTTCTATATCAGGAGAACCTTAATTTAAACATTTCTTGGCTTTTGTGTATTTACATTGTTATTGTAGCTAAATTACACAGAACACAGCATATTTAGCATGGATTTTTGTAGCTCAGCAATTTCCATCGGCCATAGTTATCATGTAGTGTTTGCTTATGGTGGTTAGTCAGCAGAAAGGCATCGAATTGCAGCTGATTAATTTCTGAGTCAGTGGTGAAATCACTTTCCAAGAATTCTATTTCTTGTTTTATAAAAAATTAGAAAAGAACATTATTTAGACCAGAAGTGGACAAACATTTTTTTGTAAAGGGCACAGTAATACGTCCCTTAGGCTTTGTGCACCATACAGTCCATGTCACACCTACTTGGCTGTGTAGCATGAAAAGAGCTGCCAATAATATGCAAGTGAGTGGGCAGGACTGTGTGCCAATAAAACTTTATTTACAAATAACGGATGGTGAGTTGGGGGGTTACAGCCGGCTCCTGATTTAGATAGACTCAGAAATGTCCATTAACATTTATCCTTGGCTCTTATCGTTCTCTACAGGCAGAAGACTCATCTTGGAAAATATGTATTTGGAAGATAGTTGCGTTCTATTGAATACCTTGTGCTGGTGCTGCCATAGAAAAATCTGGTTACACTCTGGGGAGGTTGGCTGCGGCTGCAGGACTGATCCGCCTTGGCCCTGAGATGAGTGTGCGGCCTGAGCGGGCACACCATGAATAGATACACAACCATCAAGCAACTCGGGGATGGAACCTACGGTTCCGTCCTGCTGGGAAGAAGCATCGAGTCTGGGGAACTGATTGCTATTAAAAAGTGAGTTTTATCCTTCATACTCGTGGTTCTTAGCCCAGCTGTCTGTTATTAGATTCCCTGCTCCCTGCCCTAGTTTCCTGAAATTAACTTCCCAGTAAACTCCCTGCATCCAAGTCCTTGCCTCAGACTGTACTTTCAAAGAACCCAAACTAGGAGCTTTTAATCTCTTCCTATCAGATGTAAGACCAAGCCCCCAGTTTTACAGATCTGCCCCTTCCTGTTTTCTTTGGTGTATCTCCTCCCACTAACCACTTGTCTACTTCATCCCAGCCACTCTGGCCTTTGGCTTCTTGAACTCACCAGATGGCTTTCTGCCCTGTGCCTTCCTATGCAACTCCCTACCCCACGCCTCCAACTGGTCCAAATTCCCCTGGTCCTTCAGGTCTTGGTTTAATACCACTTCCCTGGACAACTGTTCCATGATACCTTAGATAAGGTTAGGTCGCTTTGGGGCCCAGTTTCACAATGCCCTGACCATCTCCTCCATAGCACTCAACACAGAAGATGGTTGATCACCTGCCTTTCTGTTCCGAGGTCAGTGCCATGAGGAATGTCTCTCTAGTGCCTGGGCCTCTGCCACATAGCAGGGGCTAAAAAAATACCTAGGGCATGAATAAAAGGACTGATCACTCAACTGAGGAGCAACGTGACATCGGGGACAGACTTGTCAGAGTGAGAAGGAGAGATGAGAGTTGGTCTCTCAGTAGCCAGCGATGAGACCTTGGGGAAATGGCATAACTTCTCTGTTTCTTAGTTTCCTCCCATCCCATCTGTCTCGTGGGGCTGCCATAAGATTCAAATGAGAGGATGTGGTTGAAGTGCTGTGAAAGCGGGAACCCTTAGCTTTCTGGCCAGCTCACCGGGCTCTCTGTCTCTCTCCTCAGGCTCTGGGCCAGGGGTTGGCACACTTTTCCTGCAAAGGGCCAAGCAGTAAATATTTTGGGCTTTGTAGGCCATACGGTCTCCGTCACAAGCTAGCTCTGCTGTTGTAGTGGGAAGGCAGCCACTTCCCACTATATATATTATATATATATGATATATATATATCATATAGATCATATAGATCTACAGATCATATCGATCATATAGAAACAAACGGGTGTGATTGTGTTCCAGCAAAACTTCATTTGTGGAAACTGAAGCTTGAATTTCAGATCACTTTCACATGTCATGATTTACTCTTTTTCTTTTGTTTTCTGCAACCATTTAGAAACATCGGTGAGGGACTTCCCTGGTGGGTCAGTGGCTAAGACTCCATGCTCCCAGTGCAAGTTCAATCCCTGGTCAGGGAACTAGGTCCCACATGCCACAGTGAAGAGTGAAGATCCCATGTGCAGCAACTGAGACCCAAATAAATAAATATTTTTACAATAAAATAAAACAAAAGATAAGTGCCCTTCTTGTCTTGTGGGCTGTATCAAATCAGATGGTCGGTGGGAGCTGGCCCATGGGTCATAGTTTGCCAACCCCTATACCAGAGGCCTGGCCTTGTGCAGTCCAACATGGCAGCAAGTAATCATGTGTCATTTAAATTTAAAATTTAAATTAAGAATTCAGTTTCTGTGCTGCACTAGCCTCACTCCAACTGCTCAGTAGTCACGTGCGTCTAATGGCTCCCATACTGGACAGCACAGAACATTCCCACCAATACAGAAAGTTCGATTGGACAGCTCTGGTCTAGATAAAATAAGCCCATGGAATTTTCCCATGGTCAGCTAATTAGTGACAGAGCAAGACATCAGTCTGGACCTCTTTGCAGTACCCTGTGCTAACTCTCCTGGGGAATTTTTGTGCTGCAAAATTGATTGCACTGCCAGGTTTCTAAGTAGAGTGCTGTTTTGGATAGTATAATATTTGGTAGAAATTGGAACCCACTTTAAGCACTGTTCATTAGATCCAGAATGAAAACATTTTTTTTTTTTTAAAGATAAAGCATAGCCTGTTACTGGGAGTAAGCATGCTGTTTGTTTTTCTCTTCTCTTTTAGAATGAAAAGAAAGTTTTATTCCTGGGAAGAATGCATGAACCTTCGGGAGGTCAAGGTATTTATTAACACATGAGGGAATAATTTACATATGGTTGCTTAAAATTGCTTTATACACGGTAGATTTATAGTTGATACAGTTAGAATTGTTTCACTGAAGCTGAAAGACGAGGCAGATGATAACAAAACAGTTAAAAGCTAAGAGAAGAAGATTGTGGTGTTATATTAGTGCATGTACTTTTTGTAAAAGTTTTTTCGTGTGTATTCATGTACTTTATTTAAATCTTGGTAATAGACTGTTAACCACAGATTTATTCAGCTTTCACTTGTTTCTCACTAATGTCCCTTTTCTTTGAAGTTACGATGAAACGTACATAATATTTACCTTTTTAAACACTTTTTAAAAGATTTATACCACTTTGTTTACATAGTAAACTAAACGGTATTAGAAAATCTGCCGTACCACCCAGAAACTGAAATATGCAGTAATCATATTGTATAGTCGTCTCTGAGGAAAGCTTTTTTGCACATTTTCCACAAACAATGCCTGTGCATTAAGGTTAACACAAACTCAAAGGAAAATGGCAGATTGCCAGGTAGATAGTCGGAGAAATAGCGGACACTATTGGAATGACAAAGGTGTCCCATGCTAGAACCCAGAGGGCTCAAAATAGATTCAGAATTGTGTATTTGACCTAAAAATGGTACAGTTCAATGACATTAAGTATATACATTATTATACTGCCATCAGCAGCATCCATCTCCGGGACTCTTTTCATCTTGCAAAGCTGAAACTCTTTATCCATTAAACAGAAATTCCCCATGAATCGCTCCCCGCAGCCCCTGGCCAGCACCATTCTACATTCTATCTGTATGAATTCACCTACACTAGGTGCTTCATATAAGTGCAAACATACAGTATCTGTCTTTTTTGTGACTGGCTTATTTCACTTAGAATGTCTTCAAGATTCATCCTCGTATCAGGATTTCCTTCCTTTTTAAGGCTGATTAACAGTCCACTGTGTGGATCTATTATATGTTGTTTATCCATTCATCCATCGATGGACACTGAGACTCCTTTGGCTATTATGAACCTTCCCATATCTTTAAACTCCTTTCCACTGGCTCCTTGTCTTCCATCCATCAATGTGCCCATTGTTCTCTCTAACCAGACTCAAACCTCCCTCCCCTGGACCTCCCCCCCATCCCTCTTCCTGACCTCACTTTCCAGGCTCCCCCTCTGCCATCACTTCCCCCCACCACTGACTTGCCACTTCACTGTATTAGGCGTTCTGCCGAAGCTGCTCTCCTAGCAGCCACAAGCTGCTCTCCTAGCTGCCAAGTCCAGGATCATTTTCTCAGGCATTTTCTTGTCTGTGGACTACATCCTCCTCTCCTCCCCTCCTCTCCCATGTCTGTGGACTCTGCTTTGACCCACCTCTTCTTCTTTCTTGCCTTTCACCAATGGTTGTATGGGTTCACCCTTTAAATAATGATAATTTCTCACACTCTCTTTTCAGCAGTTTTTTTCCTTTGCTTTGACTTCTCCTTCCAAGGGATTTTATTCGTTCCTCTTCTTTCAGCAGCCCCTTTCACATCTTTTATCTTACTTATGCATTTAGATCAGGGGTCAATAAATAGCCTACTGCCTGTTTTTACTTTTAAAAAATTGTTGGAATGCAGCCATGTCCATTTGTTTGCATATTATCTATGGCTGGTTTCATGCTACACTGGCCAAGCTGAGTGGTTGCAGCGGGGACTATATATGACCAGGAAAGCCTAAGATTTATACTGTCTGTTCCTTGACAGAAAAGTTTGCTAACCCCTGCTTCAGGTCCATCTATCCAACTGCTTAGTGGACATGAGTGCCTGAATTCTCTAGATTGTCTGCCTCCCCCAGGGCTCATCATTGCTCCCTCTTCTGTCATAATTACCGTTTACCCTCCACTCAGAAACCACAGCTCATGGCAGTGGCGTGTGTGACCCCACTCCCCACACATCTCGTCTCCCCAGCTCTCAGCTATTCACACACCATCTACCATTTACTGAGTAGCTGTTACAGGCCAGGCAGTACCTTAGGTGCTCTACACGCTCGGTCTTATTTCATCCCCACAACCACCTGATGAGGAAAGTCTTGGCATCTTGAGTTACATGATGACAAGACCTGAGATCCAGAGACTCAGTAATTTGCTGGAGGGAAACACAGCTCGAGGCAGCAAGGCTTGGTCTCAAGCCCAGGGTCTGGCATCCAGACAGTTCTCTTCCCTCAGACACTGGGTGGCCACTTGCTCTCTCACCTGACCTCTGAGGGTCTCCCTCCTGACACACGGTTGCTCCCCTGACCTAGCTTGTCTGGGCCTGACTTTCTTTAAGTGACGTGGATGAGACTCACTGACCACTCAGAGCCTGCAGGTTACTTACTCCTCCCTGAAGCATCTCTGTTGTGCTCCTTCTTCTCTGCCTGATGCAGCTGACCTGCCTCTCTTTGGAAGCCTTTGCCAAGCCAAAACAAGATGCCTTCTTTCTGGAAGTATGTCTCTCGAAAATGAGTCACGTGAGGTCCTCCACAAAATTGGTCCTTTTTTTATATTACTTCCTTTCTATTAAACTGATAGAGACTTTAATTGGCCCCTGAACCTCACTTAGATGCGAGAGCTGCGGCCACTCTAAGACTTGGACTGGTAATTCACACTCAAAGCAAACATCTGGCTAATAGTGGAAGGTACCCTACTCCTTGCCTGGAAGTCTCTTCTCTCAAACCTCTAAAACCGACTTCATCTTCCTCTGAATGAATCTGCCCAGTTCATCCTGCTGCTCGTCCACCAGATGCCTCAGCCATGGCTGGTGGTGCATTTTAAGCAAAGAGACAGGAAAGACGACTGCAGTCCATGAGAGTCTGGTGAATGCTTACAAGTTAGCAGTGTTTGCTACTCATGAAGAACCAGAAATCCAACCCAACTAGAAGCAGTAATCAGGATTTGGCCATTTGGCCAAAACAGCTGAGGATTTCCTGCCAGAGAGGCGCTTGGCAAAAGCTTGTCTTTCAGGGAAGAGGTTCCAGACGTCTTATTTTGTTCCTATTCACTGGCCATATTTCCTCCCTCTTCCCAGCTGCTGAAGTAACTCAGTCACATTACACATTCCCCTTGGGTGCTTGTTATCGAGTGTCCTTCCAGGTTTGGACACTCACGTTATCACTTTCATCTTCAAACATTCTGGTTGTTTGTTTTATAGAAGGAATGTTGTTTTGAAGGAAGTTCAGAGATAAAGAGGGCTTTACAATTTATTATTGTCAGACTCACGTCTCCATGAGGAAAAGGCTTTTTGAGTTAAAGGGCTTAACCCACTGCCACAGTGACTCCTTGAGGCATTCTTGAAAGAGACGTTCTGTCAAATTCTGATCAGCTGGTGAGCAAACCTGCAGTTGGGTGTCTGGTCCTTGCACATGAACTGGATTGCTGCTCACCGTTATGAAAGCGTATTTGTTCACTGTGGACAGAGCTAGTTATGCAAACAGAAAACAGCTTGCACGTGGCTGCACTCACATGTATGTTCCAGGAAGAGGAAAACCACACGTGTGCATGGGGAATAATCAGAAGGTCACTCACCATTTTCTGAGCCGCCCACTCTGTTTCTCATCCCCCGCTTGACTTTTTTGCCTTTGCTGTTCTTGGAAGCAAAGGTCTCTCTCATCTCACTTCATGGTCTTTCCAATGAAATTTCTCCTCCTTCTCCCCTCCTTCTTTGCCTTCTTCTTTAACACTTACCTTGTAAGAAGAGCTATATGTCCCAGGGACACACATGAGTCAGAAGAAAGTTGAGAGAACTGGGCTGTCAGCCTCTGTCTATTTGAGCAGTTTCCTGCTCAGCATATCTGCAGACTGCTGGCTGGGGACCTCAGCTCCTAGCAGCTGCCTCTCCAATATCAGTCAAAGCCTCAGTGGTTTCCTGTCTGGTCACTTTCATGGCGTGAATTCCATCACCTGGAGGGAGTACACCTAAAATAGCCCTGGCCCTGTACCTTGTGCTAGGGGAAGCCAGCAGCTCCAGTTATGGTCACGTTCTTACCTCCTGGTTCGTTAACTGAAATAGTTTTTCTATGTAAAGTTACTACCAATTCAGAGAAATACCGTTTATTAAAATATTGTCAGTATAATATGAATTGTGCCACTTTGCTGCAGTTCTAGAATTAGGTGCTTCTTCCTGTTTGTGGTATTCAGTTTAGTTCAGTTGCTCAGTCGTGTCCTGACTCTGCGACCCCATGAACCGCAGCACAGCCAGGCCTCCCTGTCCATCACCAACTCCCGGAGCCCACCCAGACCCATGTCCATCAAGTTGATGATGCCATCCAGCCATCTCATCCTCTGTCGTCCCCTTCTCCTACTGCCTTCAATCTTGCCCAGCATCAGGGTCTTTTCCAGTGAGTCAGCTCTTCGCATCAGGTGGGCCAAAGTATTAGAGTTTCAGCTTCAACATCAGTCCTTCCAATCAACACCCAGGACTGATCTCCTTTAGGATGGACTGGTTGGATCTCCTTGCTGTCCAAGGGACTCTCAAGAGTCTTCTCCAACACCACAGTTCAAAAGCGTCAATTCTTCGGCACTCAGCTTTCTTTATAGTCCACCTCTGGTTTTGATTTGTGGGATTGCTTTTCTTTTTTCAACAACAGACTTAACTCTAATTTTTATGGTTTTTTTTTTTTTCATTACCTTTCAGTCTTTAAAGAAGCTCAACCATGCCAATGTAGTAAAATTAAAAGAAGTTATCAGGGAAAACGATCATCTTTATTTTATCTTTGAGTACATGAAGGAGAATCTTTACCAGCTCATTAAAGAAAGGTACATATGATGACCACCATATTCTTAGAAAGAAATTGTATTCTTAGAAATGAATGTTGCAACGTGCATGTGTTTTCTTTCTGCTTTTGTTTATTGTGGGCATGCTGCTTGAGCTTGGCTGTTTAAAGCTGCCAGGAGATGAGGGGCCGCCACCTGCAGTCCTGCTTGGGAGGCCCTGGGATAGCTGGGGAGAAAACTGCTTTCAGAGCAGTCATTATGAATGTCTTAATGGGTGATTCACCCAAACAGACTCCGAGGTTTTGAAGATAACTCTGCAGGTCTCCTTTCCCCGGGACAGTATGGGCTGAGTGACTACAGGTGAAAAGTGCAGTGGAGTCATTCATTCTGAGCCATCCGTGGGATACTTCCAGGTCCCTTACAGTGCCTGTCTTGCTACAGTGCTCAGGGCTCGCATACTGGGAAGACAAAGAAACAAATAAAAAATTTACCTGCAGTGGTCATTTTGAACTTTAAAAGCGAACCATGTGGAACCTGTTGGGCACATTTTCTTGGTAGCAGGTGAATGCCATTTGGAGCATCCCTCTGAGTAATTTCAGTGAACAAATACCATTTTCATTGTCAGGAATAGCAGTGAAGTTGTATGGCTTGCACAACCAAGGGAAAATGTCACTATCCACTGTGTCTCCTAAGACCTTCATGTGAAAGACCTCAGATTTTCCCCATCAAAAATTTGTTACGCTTTAATTATGGAGAGAGGTGATTTTTTATAAGATATCTTGGAAGGAATTTTTCTAGGTTTATTATTTAATTTTTAATCGTTTCTTCTTTGTAACATAACTGAATATATTTGGTACTTATAAGGTATGCTTTGTTACATGGATAAGCAGTTGCTTTTCTTTGGTCTTTATGATCCAAGGATCTGATCAAATTAGCATGTAAGCAAGTGTTTTCTTATGTTCTTTTGGTTATGCTAAGAATTTGAGGACAGGGAATTTGTTTTGATAAACAAATTTCAAAAATTGAGATTTAAAACTTTTCTTCCTCTGCCCCACACAGAAATAAGTTGTTTCCCGAGTCTGCTATAAGAAATATCATGTATCAGATACTGCAAGGACTTGCATTTATTCACAAACACGGTAGGTGATTGGAGTATTGTGCTTTTGAATAACAATGAAATGTTGTCCTCAGGTAGAAGGTGTAGGATGCATCAGTGTCTTTTGTAATTGACTCCCAGAAAAAATTGAAGAGTTGTGAGGCTGATAGTGGATTTTGGAATATGTTATCTTCTGTGGCTTGATTTCTGAATTTCCCTCATTATTTATCATTTCTGCATGTTCTTATTCTCTAGGCTTTAACATCAAGCTTGTTAGTTATATGTTGAAGAATTATTCCTGACCATTAACGGGTGTATTAATGAGAAGCCTCATTTAGAATTCAGACAAGCTCCATCCACAGATGATGTTTAACCCCCCTTAACTAGCACTGTTTTGCTGTGGTTTCTCATTTTCTTAGTATATTTAATTTCAGCTTGTTCAGAAGGGTGCAAAGTGGTCTAATAAGATTTATGCAATCCAGGAAAATAAAATACACTTAAAATAAGCAAAGAAAAAGCAAAACAAGGCACGGATGTAGCCAGGGGCGAGGTTACTCCATGAAATACATGTCAGCAAGTCTTGTTTAAGTAGAAGAAACAGGCTACAGATGTGAGTCTGCGTTTGTTGTCAGACAATGCAGAACATGAAACACGACTTGGAACCTACTTGGTTCCAATTGCAACCTACTTGGTCTCTCAATGTATGAACAGTTCAGTTGCCCAAGAGAAGCAGAGCTATTCCTGATACTGATACCAGAGAGGTTTCTCTCATGGATCTTTACATAACGTTACCCTCACAGTAAACACAGCAATGGGTTACATGAGATAGTTCCAGGTCCTCTCCCTCAACATAGGCCAATTGCATCACCTGATCAGAGAAAATGGTCCTACTGGGGCCCAGTATGACTCACTCTAGGGATGATCTGGTTAGTCCAGGGAGAGATTTAGAGCATCCAGAGGAATGGATGGTCACATACCCATCAGGAAATCCTCTATCACTGTTGTTCTTAGCTGGGCTTTTGTACCGGACTGAGTAGGATTAGTAATCATTAGTAGGCATTACTAGTCTGGGTTCCTAACTGGCCACAGACCCAACTGAGGTTGGGTTGATACCTTCTTATGAGCACAGATCCTCAGGATGGACATATGTGTCTACCAGGGAAGTAAGGAGTCCCTCAGGAGGCCATTTGGGGTGACTTTGACATCCAGACAGATGGACAAGCTGATATTACACAGGCAGAAATCTGTTCCCTCCCAGTCTAAAGGTATCACTGCCTTTGCAAATATTGCACCAGCAAATGCAATATTACTGATTCATTACCCAATTCATTACCCAACAAGGAAGCTGGGCAGAAGCCCATTGATGTTGTCAGTTCAGATGTGATGCAAATTGGCAGCGAGGGGAAAAGACACTGTGCCACATGGTAAGTCTGGGACCCTTCCCAGTCTTCTCTGTGACCCCTAAGCAGCACCTCACACTTAGAGGTCAAACGCAACAGACAGCAGAGGCTGTTCATCCGTGGAAGCCGTGGGTATGTGCTGAATAATTCAAGAGTGATATGCAAGCCCGTGAACCAATTCTATAAAAACTCTTCAGTAACAGGTATCATCTCTGATTCCACTGACACAGGTTGAAGGAACACTTTTGACACAAGAATTCCCAAGGGATGGTATGAGTTTGCAAAATGCTGAAAACTTCTGGTGTGGTGTCTTACAGACAGATAGGAGGACAAGGAGCACTTACTAGATCTGAGAGTTCAGGAGAAAGAAATGGTGAGAAATCAAAGGGAATCTCCAAAGAGAAAGGTCAACTAGACATGTTCCAATAGGGACCCATCATAGTGTCTCAGTTACCGGGGCTCTTTGCTCAGAGGACTGCGTGGTGGGTCTGTAAGAAAGTTAATATGTGTTGGCTTTCTCTTCCTTTCCTTTTTGTTGCTCTTTGTGAGGCTCGGTTGTTGTCAGGAAGAACTTACGTCCTTTTATTCAGGTCTCTACCAAATCCCATCAAATCAACCCACATATGCTCACACATACATGCACCCATATGTGCACACACATGTACACTTGCATCTACATATATACTCTCCCCCAACACCCACCAGGGCACATATATGCACACACACACAATGCATATTCATATCCAGTAATTTAGCATCCATAAATGACTGTGTGAAAACAGCTCTTGGGAACCTTGCATTATCAGTGTCCCTTGCATGCCTTACACACTTGGATTGTACTCGGAAATGGTGCAAGGGAAGGCTCAGTTTATGGTGGTCAGACCTCCTTTGCTCTTCTAATCCCAGCACCATGCTTCTTCCTCAGATTCTCGTGGACACTCTCCCCCAGCTAAGTGCCCGTTCTGGTTTGAGCTTAATGTTATTTCATCCATTGCCTTTTGTGTTTCCTTGCCAGGTTCTCAGGTAGAGAGAACAGATGGTGTCTTTTCCTTTCAAAGAAGAGGAAGAGGTTCAGAGAGGTTTAAAGACCTGCCAAAGGCCCCACTGCCTTAGAGCAGTAGAGTGGAGGCTAGTTCCCATGTCTGTGTCCATTTGCCATGCTTCTCTAGAAAAACCTGTCTGTTCTCACAGAGAGCAGAGAATCAGAGGTGAAGAAAGTCGTAATGATGATTAGAAAGTCGTGAACTTCCCCAGGGGTCCTGTGGTAAAGAATCCATCTGCCATGCAGGGCACACAGTTCAATCCCTGACTTGGAAAGATTCCACATGCCGCGGGGCAGCTAAGACCACGTATCTGCTGAGTTGGCTGTCTAGAACCAGTGCTCTGCAACAAGAGAAGTCACCACAGTGAGAAGCTCATGAACCGCAACTAGAGAGTAGCCGCTGCCCGCTGCAATTGGAGAAAGCCCGCGCGCAGCAGCGAAGACCCAGTGCAGCCAAAAATAAATAGTAAAATCAATTAATTAATTTTTAAAATTAATTAAAAATAATTGGAGGTGGGATAGATACTTATTTTGCGGGTTCTGTCTCATTTTCATTCATAAAGGATTTTTGAAAACTTTTGAATGGTTTTGTATGGTGTTGACTGAACTTTGGAGCTTTATACTGTTCCTTTTGTCCAGTCATGGAAAAAAAATAATTGAAAGCACTTCACAGGTTTGTTCTGTGAGTTCCAGGCTCTTCCCTGCTGGCTGGTTCTCACTGTGTGAAGGTGCTGTCTGTCCCTGGGAGCAGACTCCTTGGGGAGCAGAGCACAGAGCCGCAGGTGGTTGCCATGGCCATGGCTAATGTCAGTGACTACCTCCTCCTACTGGGAATGAAAACACAGCTCCATTGGTGCTGAGAGCAATGCCAAAGCATATGCACTTTGCAGAAGTTAAATAATGAATGCAAAGTGTGTTTCATCCTTGCCCTGCACTTAAAAATATCCGTGCAGGAAATCTGAAGTGCATTAGGTGGCGTAAAGGAAAATGTTTGGCCCAAAGAGGCGGTTCTCTGCTTCGTGTTTCTCCCCTGTCTTGCTGTACATGTATGTCCTTGAGTCAGCCCTTGGCCTTTGTGTGTGTCGCTGTCCCTCCTGGCTTTCTTGATAAAAGCACTGTCGGTTTAAATTCAGTAATATCTGTGAAATTACAACTTCCCCAGTAGGAAGGTGCACTGTAGAAATCCATAGTGTTTAAGTATTCTCTGGTTATTTCCGTGTATTCCTATCAGATTCCTCATGAACATGTGGAGCCTTCTTTGTGGCTTGATGTTTTTCTTGCCCAAGGGTTGTTAGTGAAAAAGAAAGCACAACACATTTTCTGCCAGGATGAAAGAGAAAATCCCTCTGTTATTCGACTGGCATGGGGTACCCTGAAATAAAATTGAAGGTCTGTTCCTGTGTTCTGAAAGCCAAACAGTTTCGAACAGGAAGATTCTGTGTTAACAGCACTTTGCTGTTTCACGATCTGTGAACAACCCAGCTATAAGGGTTTTCATTGTGAATCAGAAGCACAGAGGAAGACGTGGGCTCATTGTTATAAGCCCGAGTGCACACATCAGCAGACCATGGATTGGGCCAGGAATCAGATCAGAGCTTAGCGCCACCTCCTCACAGGTTGTGGTGGTGGAGGCAGGGGGATGGTGCGGCACATCACCAGCTTCATGAACTTTAATTCTTTTTGCAAAAAAATGGAGCTAGGGTGTCTGCCTGCCCCCTTTGCCAGGTTGTCGAGACTATGAAATGAGAGGAGAGGTACTACGAACAATGACAAGCTCCTGCAAGATGCTGATGTGTCAAGCACTGCACTAAAAGCTCTGCAAAATATTACCATGTGAATCCTGCAAAACAACCCCACAAGGTAGATGCTGTTACATCCCCATTTTATAGGGGGCAACTCATTTGCCAGCCAGTGAACAGAACTGGGATTTGAAATTAGGCAACCCAATCAGTCTGCCTACTTAACTATTACGAAGCATTACCTCTCATAGTAATAAAATAGTGATGCTTTGTTAAAATAGAGATGAAAAGTAAGGTACGTGACAAGAGGGCCTTAGACCTTTAATTAACGAATAGAACTCATGAGTTTAAGGTTGATCATAGTTGTTGCTATTACTCAGGCCAGATATTCTACAAACATATTCACAAATGCTTCCTAGTTAAAAAAGGCTTATCCTCAAATACCGTATGACAGATGACATATGTCAACTGACAAATACAGTTTTCATTAGTCATTTTTAAGAGTCTGTTTGCAATTAAACTTTTTCCCTAGCCATTTTTTCTCTGATACTTTATTTGGGGCCTGAAGTTTGATCCTTCAGGATCAAAGGAAAGCTGCTTAGAGGGATATGAGGAACCAGAATCTTACCCCTCCTCATTTCATTAGTGCCCACCTTCTCTGTGGAAGTAGGATTAAAGACCAGTTAGCAGGAAAGGATAAAGCTTGACTGATGGGAGCAGTTTGTCGGTGTGTACCGGAGCATGACCTGGGTGGAAGCAAGCTACAGGGTCTGGAGTGCAGGGATGATGCTTGTATCTGAGTACAGTTGATGTGATAGGGTGGACTGGACAAGAGAAGATGCAGGATTGTTGAGTGAGTGTTATGGCTGGTGGCAGGGAAGGTGGCAGTGGCACCTGGATGTGGAGGACATTTCAGTGTCAGAGAAATGCCACGTAAGTTTGGAAATAACAGTGTAGCCCAACTAGAAGAGAAAAGGGCAGTCTAAGAGGAGAAACAGGGTTAATCTGGACTTGAAAGGACCAGCCCCACAAATCAAGGTTTTGGCCATCTGGATTGAGAGGGACAGAACAGAGCCAGAAAGTACAAGAGCTCTGACACACTGCTTGGTGGGATTGTGACTCATTCAGCCCTCATCCGCTTGTGACTCACTTTCCCCATCTGTTCGGTAAGAAAATGATGTTTGTGGTCTCTTTTTTTCATGCTTTTGATGCTCTGAGTGTTTAGGAAGAGAAACCATCATCTATAGATCATATGTTTCAGGGGTCATGAAGGCTTCCTGGGTGCACTGGCAAAAGATCCCATTCTCATAACTGCATGCATATTTACACATTTTTAAGTCAGAGAAAGGGCAGAAAGGACCCAAAGGAAGTACTTTGATGAAAACTATGAGCCAAGTCTGTTACTCTCTGGGGAAAGATGGATCCAACATAACTACAAGCTACCTGGATATCATATCAAAAGTTTGAGAAAGAGAGATGATTTGGGAGAGGAGAAGAGTGGTTTGGGACAGGTTAATATGGGGGTGACACCAGCTGTTGTCCCTCCTGTCAGAGATAGGAATCTGGAGAGGGGCAGCAGGCACATTAGAGATGCAGACATGACCACATGAGCACAGAGGTAGTTGAGGAACAGTCAGCATGTCAGGGATGGCTCTTACTTCTTCCCATAATGTGCTACTTCGAATCCAGCTTCACAGCATTGGTTGTGATCGTAGATGACAAATAACCCCATCAGCAGTACTGACAGAGTTGTATTCCCTGTTTTGGCGACCCATTCAGGTTTAGACTCATGCAGAATGATGTCTGCCAGTGATACTCTCCGCAGGAGGAAGGCATGTGATGCTGATCAGTGGGTGTTTAGGTCTCTCCTGTATGTACCCCTGAAGCCCTGCTGTAGCTGAGACAGGCTTCCCACTTGATGAGTTATCTCTGCCTTTCACAGTGTGGATTACAGATCTACAATGTGCTTTTCACTGGGCAAAGTAATCAGTATTTGACATTTAAACATATTTGCAATACACATCATGATCTCAGATATGAGTAGGTCATATTCATAAATCCCTTGTTTCTTAAACAAAAGTTGTAATTGTGTTTCTGCAGCAGTGTAAACTCCTAGTATCCCAGTACCATGTTTTAATGGTTTTAATCTCATATTCTTTCCGCTGACTTGAACAACGTACGCATGGTATTTTTTCCTAGCGTGACAATTTCTTTTTGCCAGGTTATCTCAGCCCATAATGGAGTTTTGGTATTTTAAAAGAAGTTTGTTCTCTTGGGGGAAAAAAAAAAAATTATGAAGACAACTTTAAAGGACTTGACATTTTGAATTCATCAAAGGAAAATGAATGGCCCAAAGGGCTTTGTATTATCATTATCATTGGGATGAATGTACAGAGCCTTCAGTGTCCTACCAGACTATCACTGTCATGAAAAGAGCAATACAGCTGCAAAGAGTGATGCAGACACGATCTTGCCTCTGAATTCCTTTCCCGCTTCCTCTGCAGGCTTTTTCCATCGGGACTTAAAGCCAGAGAACCTCCTCTGTATGGGACCCGAACTTGTGAAAATTGCAGACTTTGGATTGGCCCGAGAAATCCGATCAAGACCTCCATACACAGACTATGTATCTACCAGATGGTGAGTACAATCTTCCTCAAGAGGATTTAATTGGATTTCTTATATTTAAAGACCATGCAATTATACTGAGGAGAGTATAAATGTCACAAATACTAACTTTCCACTAAGAGCACCATTTGAAAACACCTATGTGTAGGAATGTTGGTATTGTACAAGCTTTAAAAGCTTGTGTTGTAAATAATTTTAGAAGCAAGTTCAACAGGGAACTATATTCAGGATCTTGTAGTAAACTATAATAGAAAAGAATCTGAAAAAGAATGTATATGTATCTGAATCACTTTGCTGTATACCAGAAACAAACACAACATTGTAAATAAACTATACTTAAATAAAAAATATTATAGGAAATCCATTATGCTTTTCTGTAATCTAAATATTCTGTATATAGAGCTTCCTAAAGACTGTTTCCTAAAAGAGTTGTGTAAAAGATTTTCCAAAGGCCTGTTGGAAAATCAACTAACTGGCATTATTAAAACTTTCAGACCCTAAGCATTTGATTTAAGCAGTTGGCCATGACCAAGAAGAGCCTACAGATGACGAGCTCTATATTCTCTCTAGCTCGCTCTCTGCCTGCTCTCTCTCACTATTTGTATTTCTCAAAAATGCTGTAGAGAAGAGACCTGTTGAGAAATGCTCAACAGAAAATTCTGTGATACAGAAGAGCCCAGCTTTATGCTGCAGCCACAGCTGTTGGCTTTACAAATTAACACACCACCCTGAACAAGACAGAAAACAGAAATACACAAACGTTCTCCTAGAGAGCTCATTGTGTGTTTAGTTTTCTTCTGGCCATTGGGTGGGAACTAGCTTCTCCTCCTTCCCGCAGGTACCGGGCTCCGGAGGTGCTCCTGCGGTCCACCAGCTACAGCTCGCCCATCGACATCTGGGCTGTGGGCTGCATCATGGCAGAGGTGTACACCCTCCGGCCGCTCTTCCCCGGGGCCAGTGAGATCGATACTATCTTCAAAATCTGCCAAGTACTGGGGACACCCAAAAAGGTAAATGATGTGGGCCAAAGCAGCAGCTTCCCGTGGTCCCTGCCACCTCCCTGGGCAGCACGGGCTCGTTCTGGAATCTTCCTCGCCCTGGTAGTCTTCCACACCGTCCTCCTACCCTGCAGTGGAAAACTTCCTGGCTCCTTCTGCTTTTCTCCCCACGCCTCTCTGCTCCCTTCTGTGCTCTCATGGCCACAACTCTTACCCATGCAGAAGTCCCGTAATGTGATCCTTAGCCCTCCTCCGCTCCTTTATAACCCTGGTCACAAATTTACACCTACCTCTGGGATGGTCCACCATAGTGAGTAGGGATGTGGTAATGACAAGTCACCCTTCTGTTATGGGCACATGTGCCGGAATATAAAGTCCTATTTCAGCAGTTGGCTGGGGAACACTCTCTATCTTTTCCTTTCAGACTGACTGGCCTGAAGGCTACCAACTGTCAAATGCGATGAACTTCCGCTGGCCCCAGTGTGTGCCCAATAACTTGAAGACCCTCATTCCAAATGCCAGCAGCGAAGCAGTTCAGCTCCTGAGAGACATGCTACAGTGGGATCCCAAGAAACGGCCAACAGCTAGTCAGGTTTCCTTCCATTTTCTTCTGATGCATTCCTCATGAAGTTCATGTCTAATTGTGAATGATTCCTATATAGATTATGGGAACTATTTTATTAGGTAATATGGGTGAAAAATAGTACTGAATACCACTAATCGTGAACTATATAAGGTGTAAGAATTCAAAATAGTTTGAAACTCTTTATGTCTAAAGCAGTAAAGGTTTAAACAACATAGTTCCTTTGAAAATTGCTGTACAGTTCACATCATATATCAATACTATGTGGAAATGAAAACAGATATATCCACCTGTCTTTGGCAAATGTTTTCAAATATATTCTGAGTTAGGGTGATATGTAACAGTGTGTTTATAAGGCAGTACTGGTTGTTGAAAGGTAGTTTGAAAATATCTTGTAAGATCCATATCACTCATTTTATAGATGACAGAGGAAGAGAGCTAGGAAAATAACTGTAATTAGCATTTTATAGCACTTGACAGTTTGCAGATGCTTTTGTTTGTTTTTATGTGATATTAATCTCATGAAGGCTCCATGAGATAGGTGTTACTGGTTTCATTCTATAAACGAGAAAATTAAATCTCAGAAAGTTTAAGTGATTTGCAAAAAAAAAAAAAATAGGAAGTTAATGTGATTTGCCTTATTAACTCCACCAGTAGCTGGTACAGACAGTGTACCATCAACAACAGTTCTGCCATGTGGCTGACATGCCTTCTGGCTCCTGTTTTTCCAACCTGTCCTCCTTCAGGCCAATTTGACTTAGATTATAAAGCACACCCAAAGGAAGCATGTGGTGCTGTGGACTTCAACCATTCCTGGACCCCCTGCCAGCCTCTGTTTGTGTTGTACCTGGCCCCTTCTCAGCTTGTCTCACTGATAAATCCATTACCCAGAGGATGAAAAAGCAGACCAATTGTAATCTGAGTCAACGACTTGGCTGAGCAGAAGTGACGGACGAAGTCACTTGAGGACAGGGCCCATGTGATGTTAGAATTTGCAAGAGCTGAGAGCTGACAGTTGGAGGGGATTAAGGTATGGGGGGAAAGCAGCTTTCCAATGGTTCAAAGAAGAAAGAGCCAAGACTCTAGATGGCTCAAGAAGGTTAGAGAGTGCTCAGAAATGCACTTCTGGTGATGCAATTCACAAGTGTGTTCAGGCCACAGAAGGACGCTGTCTGGTGAACCCAGTTTTCTAAAGAATACACAGGGGCTATGAAAATAAAAAGGTTCAGTAACAAGGAACCAAGAGAGAATGTTTACTTTTTAGGAATAGTATCAGAAAAGCTAAAAATACCCCGAATTCAGTTGAGACTTGCAAAAAATACCTGGGACTAAAGAGAAGACTTCCTGAGCTAGATGTCAGAGTCCAGGACCTCTGTGGGAGTGTCCACGTTATCTGTGTCTATATCTACACTTCCTTATCATCATTACAGGTGTTTATGGCTAGGTCCCAGTCACTGAGAAAGGTTATGTTATATTCAGTGACTTCCACTCAAAAAGACTAGGGAATATTTCAGAGAGAATTGCAAACCCCAGCACTTTATGATTTATTCCTTGGTGATGCAGAAAGCACAATTATCTTGATGGACAAGGTTTAACTATAGTATGTTTGACACTTTCGGCATTTTTGATGTTAAAGCAGATGTACCTGCTTATTTTTATTTTTATTAAAGTATAGCTGATTTACAGTATTGTGTTAATTTCAGGTATACAGCAAAGTGATAGTTTTGCATATTTTTTTCTCAATTCTTTTCCATGACAGGTTGTTACAAGATACTGGAGATAGTTCCCTGTGATACACAGCAAACCCTTGTTGTCTGCTGTATCTTCTTATTTTATATTTGATTTTTCAGAGTCCTCTTAGATCATTATATTGGCTCTCTCCATCTTATTTGTTTTCTTTCTATGGAATGAAGAAATGGACTTAGAATGGTGAAATACTGTATTTAAGACACCAAGCAAATAAGTTACAAAGCCAGAATATTGGCAGAAGTAGCAAAGGGCACAGCAGTGAACCTGGCTGCTTTACCCAAATAATTTTGAGTGTGGCAACCAGTCCATACATTTTACACTATTTGGGACAAGGAGAATCCCAAGGGGTATGACAGATTCAGGATGCTGTTTTCTAGTTGGTTTGGGCAAGCTACTGCAGCAGACTGGTTAATATGAAACCTAGCCTGTGACCCTGAATGGTGTCAACCTTTCCAGCCAGATTCTTCTTCTGAAACAGCCTCATGTGTCATTCCAGGCTCTTCGATATCCTTACTTCCAGGTGGGGCACCCCCTGGGCAGCACTGCTCACAGCCTCCAGGAGTCAGGAAAATCTCAGAAGGACGTTCTGGAAAAGGCAGCCGCACCGCCTCACGTAAAGCCGGTCCCTCCTGCCCAGCCCCCAGCCAAGCCACACACACGCATTTCTTCCAGACAGCATCAAGCCGGCCAGCCCCCTCAGCATCTCATGTACCCCTATAAAGCCGAGGCTCCCAGGACGGACCACCTACCAGAGGACAAGCCCAGCCCTTTGCTCTTGCCATCACTCCACCCAAAGCATCCTCAGGCAGTAAGCAGGACAGTTCACTCAGGAGCCCTGTCTGGCTGCTCCTTTGCTGACCCTACTTCTTCTTCTTTTTTTTTTTTTTAATAATTTTATGTATTTATTTTGACTGTACTGGGTCTTCATTGCTTGTGTGGGCTTTTCTCTGGTTGCAGTGCCTGGGCTTCTCACTGCAGTGGCTTCTCTGTAGAGCACAGTCTCTAGGCACACGGACTCAGTAGTTGCGGCTCCCAGGCTCTAGAGCACAGGCTCAATAGTTGTGGTGCACGGCTTAGTTGCTCTGTGGCGTGTGGGATCTTCCCAGATCAGAGATCCAACCCATGTCTCCTGCATTGGCAGGTGGATTCTTCATCCCTGAGCTACCAGGGAAGGCCCTGACCGTACTTGTTGCGTAATATTTTCTTTTCAGCATAAAAGGTCTAATTATAATAGATTCGCCTTTTTGATATCATGGAATTGTGAAAGGAGCCTTGGCTTTGTAGTTAAAGGTCTAAATTCAGGTTCTGGCTCTCCCTGTGAATTATGGGGGTAGTGTCTCCAGACTGTCCACTTGACCCCAACCCACCTAAAGCAGCAGTGTGTGTTTATAAATTTCCTATTGTAGCTAATTCTGTAGTTAAATAGGATCCAGGTCTGCTGACAAGGCAAATAAGGTATTAATTGCATTGTTTTTCATAAAAGAGCAGGTGATTGGCACTTTAATTACATTCTCTTATATTCTATTTAGGACAGTGTCAATCATGCTAACTCTTTCAGAGATGAGCCCTGGATGAGAATCCAGCTACCTTCCTCGTATGCAAGAAATGCCCTAAATATCCTTTTTTAAAGCCTTACTTACACAGCTTAGTGTCCCTATTGAGTAGAAACTGATGTAACCTGTGCAGAATAAGTGAGAGAGGTTGGAGACTGTTTCCCACCATTGCCTTTTCCAATAAGCAGTGCATATTGGGGAAGACTACACCCCAGGACCGTCGTCTACACAACCGAGGAAGTTCAGAATGGGGCTGACTCATGGGTGAGCTTCACTAATGCCAAGTATTGCTTCTCCTCCCCACCCCCCTACCCCCTTGTAATACACAGAAAATTCTCACTGGCCTGGAGCACAAAAATGGTGAGATCAAGCCAAAGAGTAGGAGAAGATGGGGTCTCGTTTCCAGGTCAACGAAGGATTCCGATGACTGGGCTGACTTGGATGACTCGGACTTCAGTCCATCCTTCACCAGGATTGACCTGAAAAACAAAAGACAGAGCGATGAGACGCTGTGCAGGCAAGTGTGGGCTCCCATCTGCGCACGGACTACCTCTGGGTGTCTGAGGTTGTCTTCACATCCCATGCGCTGCCAGCTCGTGCTGACCAGAACCTTCTTTTCCCCGTTCAGATTCGAGAGCATTCTGGACCTGAAGCCCTCGGAGCCCGTGGGCACCGGAAATAGCGCCCCCACCCAGACGTCCTATCCCCGGCGCGACACGCCCACCCTGCGGTCGGCGGCCAAGCAGCACTATCTGAAGCACTCTCGGTACCTGCCTGGTAATAACACTTTCTGCCTGTGCTCTGGTCCCTGATGAGAAATCGTGTCCCCGGAATCTCGAGTTTTGCAAAGCTTCTGTTTTGGACAGTGGTGGCACCACCGTAGAAATATTTGCTGGGCTTTCCAGGTGCTGCTAGTAGTAAAGAACCCGCTTGCCAGTGCAGGAGATGTAAGAGACGCGGGTTCGATCCCTGGAGTGGGGAAGATCCCCTGGAGGAGGGCACAGTCAACCCAGCTTCACTATTCAGGCCTGGAGGATCTCATGGACAGAGGGGCCTGGCAGGCTATAGTCCATAGGGCCACAAAGAGACGGACACGACCGAAGCCACTTAGTACACACAGGCTTTATATTTTCTTTTTCTTTTTGGCTGCACCTCGCTGCATGCGGGATCTTAGTTCCCTGACCAGGGATGGAATCCGTGTCCTCTGCAGTGGAAACTCGGAGTCCTAACCACTAGCCCGCCAGGGAAGTCCCAGGCTTCACATTCTTTTCTTGCCTAAGATGAGAAATTTGGTAGAGGAAATGGGGTCCAGTCCAAGGGAGTGAGGAACCAGGAAGAGCCAGGCAGCTCACCGGGGGTCTCTCCAGCCCTGTATGCTCTCAGGAAGCCAGATGGGAGCTTAGCCCCCCCATCTGGCTTTATGTACCACAGGGGTTAAGTGAAGACACTCTAGTTGGAGAGTGCCCAGGCGTCTCTCCAGGTTCTCTGTATTCTAAGCATATAGCATCAGCCCACTGTTCATTCACAGATTCATTCCATCGGTCAATCTGTATTGACATCGTTTTGTGCAGGGCGCTGAGAATATGGTGGACAAAACAGCCAACTGGGGCCGCTGGGTTGCCCATCTTCCAGGGTCTCTGTTCATGTCACAGTCTATGCAGTGACTTTAGCCAGCAACCTGTAGACAGTATCCTCATCCTCATATTTTCTAGTGGTGGGAGACAGACCCTAAATAAGTGGGCACACAGTAGTTGCAGATGATGACAGCGGTTGTTAAGGGTGATGTAATGGTGGCAGGAGCTGGGCCCCAGAGATTAGGAGGGAGCTCCATGTGCAAAGGGATGTGAGAACAGCATGCCCAGCAGAGGGAACGGCCAGTGCAAAGGCCAGGAGGCAGGAAAGGGCTTGGCTTGTGAGAGCCCGCATAGCCCGATCACTGTCAGAGGTGGAGGATGTATTAGGACATAGGAGGCATCTTTGGGGTCTTGTAAGAAATTTGGATTTTATTTCATGAGCAACAGGAAGCTCTTGAAGGGTTGTAACTGGAGGAGTGACATGGTGTTAGCAACACCTGTGTGCTGTGTGGGCGAGGGACCCACAGGTTGTCACTGTCATCCAGTTTGGGGCAGTGGTGCTCAGGTTGAGGGGGTGGAGTCCCAGGGCAGGGGATGGAGGCCCAGCTGACTCACTGCTTCCCCCCTGCCTTCTGCCATGATTGGAAACAGGCCTCCTAAATACTGCCAGACCTCGTCAGGGATGGCACTGTGGCCTTAGGAGATTGGCCTGAAGGGAGACCTATTTCTTCTTGACTCTAGAGGAAGAAGAAGGATAAAGAATGGATTCAGTCTTTCTGTTCTGAAAGATGGCTGTGATGCCTGATGGCCATGGGAAGTGGGTGGTCCGGGGGTAGGGGGGCAGTGGTTTGTCTTGCAGCTGAGATCAAGGCAGCCTGAGAAGTGGGGGAGTCAGTGACGGTTGTTGGTAGAGATCAGAATCAGCACGATGATGATGGTCCATGTGAGGTGAGGGGATGGAATCTCAGAATTCAGAAGGAGGCGAGCACAGGGCTGCAGAGCTAGGTGTGGCGTTCTAGAGGGACAGAGAAGAACTTGGGCAGCTGATGGAAAGGCAGTGGTCTGCAAAGGTGGGTGAGTAGGAAGGCCAAGGGGCACTGAAGCCCAGGAAGGCACCAGGAGGTCAAGACATCAGATGTGGACAGATCTGTTGGTAGATGGTGAAGACACTTCTGTCAGGCCACCCACCAGTGAGACAACCCTGTCACCCCAGAGACAGCATCTTTCCTCTGCCACCTATCCAGTGGCGTCATCACAGTCAAGTTTTTGATTGTTGAACCATAGGAGGTCTTTGACAAATCAGACTCTGCATTCATCTCATCTCTGACATGTGGTACAAGACTGAATATAAATTTTGCATTTGAAAAAACATTTTTGCCCTATTAGGAATAAATATAAGAAATGGTGTACTCCCGAATCCAGGCAAGGATTTTATTCCACCTAATCCGTGGTCCAGTTCTGGTTTGTCTGGAAAATCTTCAGGGACTGTATCAGTGATCAGCAAAATAACTTCAGGTGAGTAATGACGTTTACTCCTTAAATGATAAGAAGCAGTTTCTCCGGGTGTGGCTGGGTGAGTGCAGAGAGACAGGGGATGACAAGCTGTGGAACCATGAGGGCCTCTCAGTGTGGAAACCCTGACCTTTTTTCCAGGCCTGTGCCCCTTTCTCTCACATGGTAGCAGGCCCTGGGGGCTTGACCAGCTCCCTCGGGCTCTGCCATCGGGAGTAGCAGGGGAGGACATCAGAATTCCTTGGCTTGAGGGAAAAACAGTCTTACAGAGTCTGGTGGGCTTCCCAGGTAGCGCTAGTTGTAAAGAACCCACTTACCCATGCAGGAGACATAAGAGACTTGGGTCTGATCCCTGGGTCAGGAAGATCCCCTGGAGGAGGGCATGGCAACCCACTCCAGTATCCTTGCTTGGAGAATCCCCATGGACAGAGGAGCCTGGCAGGCTACAGTCGATAGGGTCACAAAGAGTCAAAGGTGACTGAAGCGACTTACTTGAACGCACACACAGAGTCTGGTTTCTGAGGCCCTGCTCTGTGGTCTGCGACCTCTGGGTATCACAGGGTCTGCCTTGTTCTGGCTTGTCCCTTCCATCTCATGGCTCAGCCTCAGCCCAGGGCATCGTTGGAAGGTAGACAGTTTGGAAGGCGCTGCCCATGCTTTTTCAATAGATGAATGAATTTCAGATGCACCCCACACAGGCAGCCCCTACCATGCGTGGCTTCTCCTTCCACATGCCAGGTAAACCCCTGGGCTTCTCTTCTCTCTGCCTTTGTCCATTCTGTGTTCATGTATTTTAAGGAGTTTGAAAGGGAAAGAAAGAACATATCCACACCCACGTACTCATCACCCAGCATACAAAGTCAGACTCTGCAAACACACACGATTGCCTTTCCTTCCTTTGTGGCCTTCCCCTCCACCCCCAACTGTGTCCAAATTGGGTGTTTATTATTTCCACAACTTTTTTTTTTTTTTAGAATACAAGAAATACCTAGCATGGTTTTGCATGTTTTAAAATTTATATGCATATAATCCTGGATCTCCACTCATGTTAATAATGCATATATGCATTAATAATATATACAGCAATTATACACACATAGAATATGTTTCACATTTGTGTAGAATGACATATGCAATGTATATGTATATGATACCATTTATTATTTATACTAGAATATAACTTTTTTTAAAGTTCAGGTATAGTTGCTGATCAATATTATGTAAGTTACAGGTGTGTGATATAGTGATTCACAATTTTTAAAGGTTATGTTCCTTTTATAGTCATAAAATATTGCCTATATCTTCTGTCATGTACAATATATCCTTGTGACTTATTTTATACTTAATAATTTATACTCCTTAATCCCCTGCCACTCTCTTGTCCCTTTCCTCTTTCCTCTCTCCATTGGCAATGATTAGTTCTCTATATCTGTCATTCTGCTTTTTTGTTATATTCACTAGTTTGCTTTATTTTTTTATACTCCATGTGTAAGTGATATCATAAAGTATTTGTCTTTCTCTGACTTAGCATAATGCCCTCCAAGTTCATCCATGTTGCCACAAATGGCAAGATTTTGTTCTTTTTTACGCCAAGTAATATTCTGTGGTGTATATGTACCATATCTTTATCCATTCATCTGTTGATGGACACTTAGAGCATTTAATTTATTCATCTGGTCTCTTCTTGAACATGAAGGCTGTTGATCATTTTTTAATTTATTCATCCGGTCTCTTCTTGAACATGAAGGCTGTTGATCATTTTTACAGTTAGAAAGAGTGCTGGAGTGAATACTGATGCCCCCTATAGGTGTGCACGTGTGATATGATCACGTTAGGTTAAAGGCTGTGCTCATCTTTGACTTCACAGATTTTGCCCAACTGCTGTCTGGCAGGGTGCAGGAGTTGTGCCGTGTCCTTGATGCCTCTTGATACCGTCAAGATTGCAGATGTGTGCTCATCTGAGGGTGTGCAATGGCATCTTACTGTGGCTTCCACCCGCATGCCCCATTGCTAATGAGGGTTGAGCATTTTCTCTTGTGTTTACTGACTCTACCTTTTCTCTGTCTGTGATTTCCTTGTTCTGATCCTCTTTCCATTTTTCTTATTTAGTCACCAAAGTTGCAAAAGGTGCTTCAGCTGACCAACACAGCTCCTGATACATGAGCTCCAGACTGTTTTTTCCACTCTGCCTTAAGTAGTTGCCAAGAATGCTCTGTGTTGGGAAGACACAGAACAACTCTTCCTCTCATGTGCTCTTCCTAACGGGTCTAACTTCCTAGTGGATCTGTGTTATTTGTATAACATCCTTCATTATTCCACATGCACCTTTGAGCCTTCGTAATAAGGCTCATTATAGATACCCATACAGCAGGTATTGATTACTTGCTATGAGTAAGGCTTTCCAGTGACCTCCTGGAACACTAAGATGAGTAGGACCCAGTTCCTGCCCTTAAAACACTCTCAAGGCAGAAATGACATAAAAAGTGAATGTATTTAGTGAATTTTAATAATGACTGATTTTCTGGTTCTGGACAAGAATATCTCTGGTGTAGAATTACTTATGATGGCTAAACAATTAACATAACCTGTATGCTAATCAATAAGAGAAACCTATATGCTGATCAATAAGAGAATGGTTAAATGAGTTATGGTTTAACCATACTCTGAAATTCGTCCATACTAACATGGAAGGCTAACTCTTCTATATTATTGAGTGGAAAAGAGAAAATTCCAGAACAGGTTAAACTGATTATTACAAAAAGAAAGAAAATTCTAAATGTCTCCTTTTTTTAACAAACAAACCCACCAGCCTCCTTGTGGGTGCAGGCTACAGTCTCAACACTGTCTGTACACCTCGCCCCCCATCCCCCCGTCTTTCTAACAGTGTGGTGTGGTGGAATGTTCTGCTCCGAATTCCCTCTTTCCTAATGCTTTCCCCCTGAAAATCAAAACCCAGTTCTCTGTTGCCCTGCGCCCCTGTCCTTTACCCTTGTCGGTGTCCTGTGCATATCTTTGCAGTAATGAGCTTTTTCTTTTGCAAATCAGTTGGTTCCAGCTCTACAAGTTCTAGTGGACTGGCTGGAAACTATATCCCTTCCTTTCTGAAAAAAGAAATCAGTTCTGCTCTGCAGAGGGTCCACTTGGCACCTATTCCCGACCCTTCCCCGGGTAAGTTCTATTTGGGATTATTATTATTTGTGAATTTATTCAAAAATACTTATTAAACAAGTGCTTTGTGTCAAACGTGGTAGGCCTAGGATCCACAAATGAAGGAGACAACAAAATTCCTTGTCCTCCTGGAACCTGTACTGCACAGACAGCAAGTAAACCAAATAAGATGCTCCAAAGTGCTAAGGGGAAAATAAAGCAGGGAGCAGGAAGCATGGGGGCAGGAGTGTAGGGTACAGACGGGCATTTTACACAGGGCGGCCGAAGGAGACCTCACTGCAGAGGAGCCATTGGGTAAAGATCAACAGGAGATGAACAAGCAAACTCTGTATTTTGGGCTCTTAGTGCGTGGGCCTGCAGGCAGAATGGGCCTGGCAGATGCAAGGAAATAGCAACCCACTTACAGTATTCTTGCCTGGAAAATTCCATGGGCAGAGGAGCCTGAGGGTCTACAGTCCAAGGGTTTGCAAGAGTTGGACACAACTCAGCGACTAAACCACCACAAATTCCATGGGCAGAGGAGCCTGGGGAGCTACCGTCCATTGAGCCGCAAAGAGCTGGACATGACTGAGCACACACCGGAATGACACGAGTGTCTCTGGCCTGCCTGATACAGGATGAGGGTGTCCTTAATTGGGAGGGCCAACTCCAAGGGCGTGGCTTCTCTTGAGCTCTGCTTTTCTGATATTTATGTCACCAAGATGCTCTTTGCTGTACTTTGTCTGGGCCCAAATCAATCAGACCCACCCTTCTCTTTCCCTACAGGCTATTCTTCCTTGAAGGCTGTGAGACCTCATCCTGGACGACCGTTTTTCCACACCCAGCCTAGAAGCACTCCTGGGTTGCTGCCCCGGCCTCCAGCCGCCCAGCCTGTACACGGCAGGACGGACTGGATCGCTAAGTACGCGTCTCGGCGATGACTGTCACGAAACCTTTTGTAGGGCACAGTAGGACCCTGTCCCTTGGCCAGCTGGTATTCCACCTGCAACAGACTTTCGGTTGGTGGAAAAGCAAACACTTTATAGTTATTCTTCTGAACTGAGACATTTCAATATTCTTTTTTAAAGTTTTTTTTTTTTAATATTGATTTGAATGCAGTACTTTTTTTTTGTACAAAGTTATTTTATTCTAAAACTGGGTCCCATTATTTTCTTAAACAGCAGCATTTTGTATATATGGATTATGTTTTAGCATTTTATACAGTCAACTTTGTAAGGAACTTTTTAAAGATTAATTGATTTTCCTTTGGGGTTCCAGATAATATTTTATACAGATTTTTAAAAATATAATAATATTGATGCAGTATTGCAACAGGGGTGCAATTTACAGCTACGCGATAAAGGGTTATTTCCTCAATGTGTGTGGATATTTGTGAAGTGGTTAAATTTTAAATGTGGCATGTTCGGTACTTTAAGCTTTTCTGGACTGACGTCAGCGCTAGAAAACTGACCATCTGCCGTTTCTCAATACCGTGTTATTGGTTTGACTTTTTAATACCGCTGTGCTGTTCTGAAAGTACTATTACATAATTCACTTTGTTTTCTTTTTACTCCCCAGATGAAAAAACTCTAAGTAAATATTTTTAGAAATGTTTACAACGCGTTTTTTGGTGGCTGGTGATAATCCAGCTGAAACCAAGCTATGCCATCACATTCTATTTTCTTCCATTTTTGAAGTCACTTTCTATAAGTACCCATAAAAGGGAAGCTTTTGAAGCCAAAAGGTTCTCCACATAAAGGTTAACACAGTGACTTAAACTTATATCCCTGCCAAGATACATGACCCAAAAGCAAAGTTTCAAAGTAGCACAACCCTTAGAATGTTGCATTTAGCTCAGTCCTCCAGGCCTGGCCAGAGATAGACGATGAATAGTCATTGTCTGCCCTCTGGTCCGATTATCAGGGCAATTTGGGGAGCAAGAAAAAAATAGATGGCAGAGGTCCCACTGGTCTGTGAAGCCACAGTTACCATGATGTCAAGTGTCCGTCACGTGCCACATTTGAAGAACTCTAAACCCTTGTGTAGTTTCTTTCAACAGTGAGAACTCCATTGGGCAGAGGCTGTTCCATTGAGAGGAATGTTTACAGCAGTTTTGAAAATGACAAAGCTAGTTTGGAGACAGAAAAAGGAAGTCCACTCTGATCCACTCTGTCAGGCACACTCACCTCCACTCGTAATTACCTGAAAGACAAGAAAGAAGGTCACTGCCAGTGAACGCGACATCATCTCTAGAGTGTATAGACTCACTTTTTCCCAGGGCTCAAGTCACTTTTGTTTGGTTCTAGGATATAGCAAGTGGAGTCAATGAAATTGTCATTTTTGTAAGTTAAAATGATAGGTGAAAATGAATATTGGTACTTTGATATGGTTCAGCCTAATAAGTGGATACATTTCTGTGTTGATGTATTAATAATATGTTGCAGCCCATGGTTCCCAAAGGGCCCTCACCTAAAATCAGGGAGCAATTTGTGTCTTCGAGAATCTGACTCAAAAAGGTACTTAACCAAGCACCATGATTGCTGGGGGCATGAGAAAAGCAAATGATAGATGTGGATTTGAGAGGTCATATTTTCCTGTTAACAAACTGGCAGCAAAGCTTCAGGAAATAAATATGTATATGTAAGCACAACTTGAAGCTGAATTTATTTCTGTATTATATTCTCATTATCTCAATCAACAGAGAATGTGTTTTCAGAGATGAGTCCTTTACTATGCGGTTAATATTTATTTCCCCTTTCTGTATTAGGAATAAAAAGTAAGTTAATCTGAACGCTTACCCACCTTGCTAGAAAGCTGGTTTAAAATCGTAAATACCCACTAGAGAACCAGATGGATTATGAATGCCATATTCCTGGTCCTCTAGCTTATGTTAAGGTCATTACATTTTAATTGGAAAACCTACTTACCTGGTTACTATACATTATAAAATTGTTTTTCTATTACTTTTGTAGGGCCTCAATACAGAAAATATTTGTCTTTTCATCCTCTTCCTCTTTCCTTTGTTTATCAGCAGACAATTTCCCTTATTCATTTGAAAGTCGAGAAGCTGACACTGCATTGAGTAAAATAGAAGGCTGAAAAAAACAAGATCAGTTCTAAAGAACTAGCAAAATCCTCTAAAGTTCTTTTATTCTCACCCTGAAATGGGTAAAGGATGCACTGAGCATACAAGCTGATTACTGTAGAAAGGGAAAAGTCACCAATACTTTGTTAAGTAAAAAGAAAATACTGCCTGTTTCTTGTATTTTTAGTTACTATAAGATTATAAAATCTACAAGACACCAAGAGGAATGATAAGTTTAACTATACCTACCCACGACTGTACCTCATGTCAGGCATAAAGTTTTAGGGGACTTCAGGAGATGGTATAGTGCCCAAGGGTTCAGTGACAGTGGTTATGCCAAAGGGTATGCGTGTGAACTGCAGGGAAAGTCGCATGAGCCTAAAAGCTATTCTTCGTGTGATTGTTCATTTCACAGTAAGCTGCCATTAATTACTAAGCCCTCAGCCAGCTCATATATGATTTAAATAGGAAGAAAACCGATTTTCTCAAGCAGTTTCTTACAGATCTCTTGCTTCAAGGACCATAAACGTCTAGTAAACGGATGCTGTGTCATATTCTGGAATGATAAAAAATTAAACACTTGACTCCAGACAAGCCATGTAAAACAGAATTGTTTTTAAGTACAAATCACCAGTACTGTTGGAGTTCACAGGCACCATGTTTTCTTACGAAGTGGCATCAAGCCATTGTTTTGTGCCATTTAGGAGAGAAAAAGAATACAGGCTGTATGTTTTAGCTCAGTGTGTGATCCAAAGCAATATGTTTATAAGAAAATGTTTGATGTACTAATTATTTTCTATCATTTAAAGCATACTGTAGCAACTTGTTTAAGATATGTGGTTAATTTTTAGAATTATTTTTACAATTTCCAACCAAAGTACTGTATTTTATATAATTTATTGTGAGGACCTTCTCATGGAAACCAACAGAAGACAAACTGGGGGGGCAAATATCACCTTAATCTGTATTATCAGTTTCTTACAGACACTGCTAATGTGAATTTAAAATGGCCTGAATAGTCTTCTGATCTTGGATAGTTCAGTACTGACAGCAATTTCGTCACCTGATTTGATTACAAGGGAGCAACTAAGAATATATTTAATTATAAAGCAAATATTCATAATGATGAGAAGATAGGAGGACCGAAAACTATTTACTCAAGCCCCTTCTGAAATAAAATGTTCCTTTTTGAATAGTTTGTCCTAAGGTGTTTAAAAATGTTAACTTTACTTAAGGAAAATTCTGCTCCAAATAAAGTTACAGTTTAAGAAAAATTGATTTGAATGTTCTATTTTTGTTGTTATGTTCTTCCATCAAACAATAACATTACTATTTCCTAATTTGAAATTTTCATATTTTATAATTTCTTAACACCTATTAGAGTGTTTACTGCTGTGAAATTGATAGCATATACTTAGACCAGCAGTAGGAAGCGGTATTTTGCAATGTGGAGACTATTTAAATTTAGCTTTTAGCAAATTAGGTGACTAGGAATATTTTGACAAAACAAAAAGCACATCAAAACAATTTCTTGTTGCTGATTTCATCATGACAAATACCTACCTTGTATTTTTCTAGCTTTCACAGTATAGTCACATGTACAATATAAACATGTACAGTATAAACCTTCAAAAGAAGCTCATACCTTCATGAATTCCATACAGGATTCCACAGAAAATTCATTTACCAAACATTCTTTGAGTCCTTGAAAGAATTTTGAGGGACAATGATTTACCAATCAACCTTGTATTGGTGAATCCATAAATGTGCCCTAGCCTATCAGAACACCCCCAACCTGAGTGTGTCATCACCCCGTTCGTCTAATGACCCCCCATCTCCCCTCAGCCCTTCAGATGCCCCACAGATTCAAGCTCTCAGTCTTCCTTCCTGCTATCAAAGCCTGCTGTTAGAACAGCTGGGACTGAATTTAAACCATTGTGACTCTCTTTCTGGAATGTTTACTTAGAAAAGCTCCTCTTAAACTGATTTTTAAAGCTCTTGATTTTTGTTAAGGCAATTTTACCTGCTACTGAGTGGGTGGGGGGAAGGGTCAAAGGCTGAGACAAGTTCCCATGGCCTCTGAATTTAAATATATATATCCAGTAGGTAGAAAGACACCGAGAATAAGACTGTCCCAGGTTGAGAGCAACTCCAAGGGTCTCCAGGAATAAAATAATTTCAGGGGCTTCCAAGGAGCAGAATGACCTAAGGGTACTTTCATAGAATGGCAGAATTAAACAGGATTTTTTTTTTATTTCTCCACAAGCATGTTTAATGAGAGTCTTATGACACTGCCTTAGTTTCTCTTTCAGGTAAACAAGATTGCTAGGATGATGTAACTTCTATTAGGTTGGACATAGAAGTGTCCTTTTTTTTTTTAAAAAAAGAAAATAGTAAAATACCAGCAATTTGATATGGTTCAACCAATTAGAAGAAGCAAATAGATATAGAGATTTAACTGATCAACAAAGTTGATAATAGTGCTCTTCCTGTATAGTTCAATGAAAGTGAATCTTTGCAGAAAGGTGAGCTGGAAAAAACTGATAAAGATCACCACCTCCAGCAGGTTTGAAAAATATGGCTTGCCTACCTATGTCAAACTGAGTAATGTCTGTGTTAAGTCAGAATTAGAAAGATGAAATTGAATATGTACTATTATTCCTGTTTGAAAATGACTTCCTGTTCTAGGGGTGCCCAGCTGTTCTTGTTTGCTTTTCTTCTTACTTTACACACTTGCTCTGGATACTTTGTTTTACTGCCAGATGAATCCATCTCAGTCCTCTCTTCTGAGTTGTCACTGGCCTCTTTTTAAATTAAAAAAAAAAAAGAGAATTTTATTTTTTTAGTTGAAGTATAGTTGATTCATAGTATTATGTTAATTTCTGCTATACAGCAAAGTGCTTCAGTTATACATAATTCTTATTTACTATTCTTTTCCCTTACGGTTTATCACAGGACATTGAATATAGTTCTCTGTGCTGTACTGTAGGACCTCGTTGTTTATCCATTCTATATGTAACAGCTTATATCTGCTAACCCTAACCTCCCGCTGGCCTTTCAACTGTCTAGTGACATTTACAAGTGTGTGGCTTGTGAGAATAAAAGACAAACCCATTCATTATGTCCCCCAAATCTCTATGGAGCTAGAAACCAAAGCATCGTTCATTGTTTGTTTCCACAAGTGTTCTCTGAATGTCTTCTCTGCCCTAAGCATTATTCTAGGATCAGGGTATACAAAGGTACATTTTAAGAAATATGAAAACCCCCTAACCTGTTGGAATTTACATTCTATCAAAATTCCAGATAGATATCAAAATAAATATATAGTATATTATATGACAATAAATGTTCAGAAAAGTAAATGAGGATGGAAAAGAAAGTGTGTGTGTGCTTAGGGAGAGGACATCAGTTTAGACTTCTCTTCCTCCCATCCACCCCCTTAATATCTTACCTTTTCTTATCTATCTTCTTCTAATTTATGATGCTATACTATAATACACACGGATATTTCCAGGTTTCTCTTTCCCCACCCTGAACAGTCCCAGGTCATTCTCCCTGTTTCTGCCAGAGAAATCTACAGAAAATAAAATCTGATCTTGTCAGTTGCTGTAATTGATCAGCAGCACAGGCTTCTCAAGCCAGGTAATTTCAAGAACCCCTCCTGGGTGAAAACAATAATTAACATCTATAGTCTGCGAAATAGGAGAGGCTGCCTCAGGAAACAAGAAATAGGCCTTTTGGAGGCATACATTTTTAACCTTAAAATTTGTGTGAATTTTTCTATAATAATTTTGATAGTCTTAAAATATTTTTTAAAGCTCTAGCTTAATTACCACCCAGATTATAGTTGTAGCCCCACTGACACCTCTACCCCAAGGCCCCCACTTCCTCCCATCCAAGAAGGTGCTGTGGATTAAACCAGTTTTGTCGAAAGTGTAGGAAATGAAGGAGAGGCTCAAGAGGATTCACTGAGTCAAGGAAGAAAGGAGGAAAGAGGAAATACATATATATATAAACTAAAAATACATGAAGAATAAACTATATACAATTATGTATTAATTGTATTATATGTGCTGCTGCTGCTAAGTCGCTTCAGTCATGTCCGACTCTGTGCGACCCCATGGACTGCAGTCTTCCAGGCAAGGGTACTGGAGTGGGGTGCCATTGCCTTCTCCGTATTATATGTAAGTATGTATAAACATTCATTATACATTTTACACACACAAAGTGTGAAATTAAGTTCTAATAATGTTAATAGAAAAATTGTAAAATAGTCAAAAGAAAGGCAGACTGCCACGTGCAGCGCCTCATTTGGATGTGTCTGGAGTCTTGGAAGCTTGACTACCCTACGTTCTCCTACAAATGGACCTTGAGAGCTTGTTTGGAGGTTCTAGCAGGGGAGCGCAGCTACTCGTATACCCTTGACCGAAGACCGGTCCTCCTCTAGCGGGGATGGTCGTCCTCTTCGACCGAGCGCGCAGCTTCGGGAGGGACGCACATGGAGCGGTGAGGGAGGAAGGGGACACCCGCCTAGCCAGCCAGATCAGCCGAATCAACCCTGGCGATCAATGGGGTGACAGATGTCGCAACCAGATCGCCCTCACATCCGAAAACCTGTGGTAGTTCGCGCAGTATATAAACTACAAGAAACTTCTGTCTTTAAGGATATGTCGACTTTTTCTTTGTTTTCTAAATGCCGGATCTCTAAAATATATCTTAAACTAAGGTCCAAACCTAACTAACACTTAAAAATTATTCCCTCAAATTGCAAAAATTGCTGTTAAAACGGGCTTGATTTGGAGTTGCATCCAGCATGCCTTGCAGATGGGTGGAGCATGCTAAATATTGCCGTCTCTATTGGTGAAATATTCTGGAGCCTCGCCCACCGGCGCCCTCGGGTCCCCCGGCTGCAGACCGCTCGCTGGGCGCCTTTGTGCGGTTCTGGTCACTCCGAGTGGAGCCAGGTCTGTCTCCCTCTTGTCACTCCCACCTCCCCTTCCCCCCTCTTCTTGTTTCTCGCGGCTCCGAGTCTCTCACGCTCCTTCCTCATCCTGGAATCACCCCGCATTCATCCTATCTATCCCTGTCTCGCTCCCGCGGCCCTGTTCCTATCCCGGCAGACACGGACCCCTGGGTTGGGGTGAGGGGTCTTGCTTGGTCGGCGTGCGTATCCTTATTAACCCGTTCTGTGCAGTCCAGAGCCCTGGGTGGAAGGCAAGCTCTGATGGTCTCCCAGCGCGGACTGAGCGGCCGCGCGGAGCGCTGAGAGCCTGTCTCGGGTGCCGAGCGGTGGCCTGGGCGCAAGAAGGGCCTGGGGGCTTCTGTCCAGGGGGGGCGGGGGTGTGCAGGGCCCGGGGCCACCACCCCGGGCCCTGCCCGCAGACGCACGTCTTGCGGACAATAGTAATAATTGACCCCTCCTTCTTCTGTTGCTGTGAGGCTCGAATCTGATGCATGTGAAAGTGAATTTTTGCAGAGGTTCCATGGGTGTGGACGTCTCTTCCGCGGTCCTTGGTCTGGCCTGTACAGGCCGAATTTGGGAAATCTGAGATTTTCAAGGTTAAAGTATATGGTGTGGTGATTCTGTGAAGTCCTGTGCTGCTAGCCCAAATGTCTTTACAGGAAATAGCCCCCCGCTTCCCAAGATCCAGAATAATAAATCATAAAGCTATGAAACTATTTGAAAGGCAAAGGTGGTGGTTGTTTTTTAAGGTTTTAAAATGGTAGTCTGTTTTTATTGATTGAGGGCAAACGCAGTTTAAAAACAAAAAACAGAAACCCACAAAATCCCTCCTCCCCCAACCCCCACAGAACCCCCCAGTTTGTCAAAACCCTGAATATTCAGTTAGCCCCTGAATACTGGACTGAGAACGCGAAATTGAGGCTGTTCTTTTGCGAGGAGTGCTGCGTTTGTATTTCAGAAAACCTGAAAGGCCGTGATGGCCACGAAACCCAAGCTCCACTATCCCAACGGACGAGGCCGGATGGAATCTGTGCGATGGGTGTTAGCTGCTGCCGGAGTCGAGGTACCCTAGCTATACTGGTGTTTCTGCACAGATTTGTCTTATAACGTTGAGCTCTGTCCTCTCCCGGTAATATTACAGACCTGCTTCAGTGAGTCAGAAGAGTCCTTCCTCTCAAGAATTTTTCTTTTTCTAAATGGAGTGTAGTTGATGAAATTCTCTTTTACTTTAAGCCTTAATCATTTGCTTCTGATCTACCACCAGTAAGTATTTATAATGAGGAAAACAGGCATGAACCTGCAATTTGCCAATTACACCCAGAACTTGGTGACTATAAAATCTCTAGGTTTAGATCTGTTTCCTATTTACTTTAGTGACTTCAGGCTTGAAGCCCCTGCATGCCCATATCCTTTGGCCCACAGTGGTTTTGGTCTTATTTTTGCTCCGTTCTTGGAGCTGCTTCTTGATAGAAACATAAAACAGATATTAGTAGTCACGATTTGGGTGCGTGTCTGTGGTTGTTCCTGGGGCGACTTGTGGAAGTAACTGCTTGTCAAATGCCCCTCATTCTGAATTTGATGGATTTACTCTCATTTTAACCTGTTCCCCTCTTCTGTCTGTTTCCTGTAAACTACTAATTGGATCCAGAAGTCTGATCAAATCCAGGCTCCTTTTTCTCCTTCTCTTTTTTTTTCCCTGCCAGACTGCAGCAAAAGTGGTAGTGTGAACATGTTTCTCATATGCGACATCACGGGCACGTGACGTCAACCTGTCTCGTTTTCAGCGTTGCTGAGTGTGATCATTGTGTTTCCTTGACATCAGCCTGTTCCCACAGTATGAAGTTTTCCTCTGTTACCCTTTCAGCCACCGTCTTTGCAGCCTTGATCATCACCGTTGTTAGGGGTTACAAAATGGTGATTTTTCTATTTCTGTTATTTCACCTAAGTTGAACTGTGATTCTCTTATAAAGAGTATTTGTTCACTGGTTATGTTCTTAATTACCTTAAAGCACATTACAGTTCACTTAAGAAAAGCAGAATAAATGCTTGATTCTATCAATTTTCAGAATAATGAGTCATGACCCTACCAAACTCCAAAGGTGATAAATGAACATAGTTGGGTTTGGGGTTTTGTTTTTTATTTATTGGTTTGGTTAGGCTTTGGTTTCCTTGCCTGTCATTATATCTCACCACACAGCATTTTACAGTTTTCTAAGTTAGTTGATACCATTTTTATATACAGATTCTGATTTCTGACTTCTCTTGAGAAGTTGGAAGATCTGATGCTCCTAGGGCCTCATTTTCATAGGGCAGCCGTTGCTGACTCTAAGAGGGACAGCCCCTGCAGATGGACCTTTCTAGTTTATGTAGTCTCCACCATTCCCTATGATCTCAGAACACTTTCTCTAGTTGTGTTGAGAAGAGAGGGCAACAGTTCTTGATCCCTTGACTTGAGCCTATTTGGCTTGTTTATGTCACCTGTCTGACCCTGTGTGCTTCTGAGCTTGCAGTTGCTGTCTTGTATATGTAGATACTGGAAGCCCTTGTCCGAATCCCTTCCTCCCTAGCTTCATTCTGTGCTTCCTACTCAGCTGTGGGTCAGGATTCTTGGTTACACTCATAGCAACCCAACCCTAAGTAAGTTAAACAAAAGGGAGCATGAGTCCTATTATCCACCTCCCCCAGACCAGGCAGGCAGGTAGGGTAGGGTACTTACTTAGCCCAGTGTGGGGCATGGGTCTCAAGTCCACTCTGACCAGGTTCTCTAACCAGGAGAAAGACTGGCCTCCCTCATGAGGGCTGACCACGTGGTTTACAGGAGCAATGCCCCAAAGTTGGTTTCAGGGATCCCTCCCATGTCTGCGCCCAAAGACATTTTCAGCCACATCTGTGTTCAGTCAGGTCTGCAATAGTCAGGAGGGCCGGGCTACAGCAGCTGGGTGAGTTCGTGATTTCCAGGGTCACAGTGTCAGGTAGAGCCTGACATGTAAAGCACACACATCCCAGTAACCAGGTGCCTCACACCTGCTGGGAGGCAGCCTGGCCTAATTCCAGGAGTCAGCATCTTCCAACTCATACTTGGTTTGAGTCCTCAGACCCTGCTGTGTCCTGGATGCTGCGTCTTGGCTGCTTGGAGCTTCATTTGCCCAAAGACTCCCCAAACCCGGTCAGATCCTCCTTGTGAAGAGGGGGAATGAACAGTGTAAAAGAGAAGACATAAAGAGACACAGATGCGTAGAACAGTCTTTTGGACTCTGGGAGAGGGCCAGAGTGGGATGATTTGGGAGAATGGCACTGAAACATGTATAATATCATATGTGAAATGAATCGCCAGTCCAGGTTCGATGCAGGATACAGGATGCTCGGGGCTGGTGCACTGGGATGACTCAGAGGGATGGTACGGGGAGGGAGGTGGGAGGGGATTCAGGATGGGGAACACGTGTACACCCGTGGTGGATTCATGTTGATGTATGGCAAAACCAATACAATATTGTAAAGTAATTAGCCTCCAATTAAAATAAATAAACATATTAAAAAATAACCAAAAAAAAAAAAAAAAGAGAAGACTTGAAGGCCACACACTCCTCATTCAGGACTTCCGGGCAGTTCGCTCAGAAGAAGAGGGTGTGTGGAGAGGGAGGGAGTGCATGATGTGGATGGGGGCACGTCTCCAGAGGATCCCCTGGGGGATCAGCACCCCGTCAGGGAACAGAGACCGCTGATTGTGTGGACAGAAACCACACACTGTCTGTCCTTACAGCCCCGGGGCAGCCCCCAGACAGTCTCCAGCTCCTCCAAGCTCAGCCTCCTGCGCTTTTTACCTTCCTCCGTCTCCCGCCGTCTCACCTCCTGTTCCGGTGCCAGTTTCTTCTTACAGACCAATAGTATTATAAAGTTTGACACGAGAGAGTTTCTCTAGTGAGAGAGAGCATGCATTTTGCTACATGTTCCCAGGAGTCAAAACCCAGAATCGGAGGCATTTGGAAGGAATTAAAAAGAAATTTTATTGAAGTATATTTGATTTATACTATTTCAGGTGTACAGCAAAGTGATTCAGTTATAAATATTTTTGAGATTCTTTTCCAATATAGGTTATTACAAGATACTGAATGTAGTTCTCTGCACTATACATTAGATCCTTGTTGTTTATCTATTTTGTATATCTGCTAATACTACTAATATTTTGTATATCTGCTAATCCCAAACCCCTAATGTGTCCCTCCTGCGCCCTCTTCCCCACGCTGGTAACCATAAGTTTGTGTACTATGTCTGAACGTGGTTCTATTTTATAAACAGGTTCATTTGTGGCATTTTTTTTCAAGATTTCACATATAAATGGTGTCAGATGATATTTTTCTTTGACTTACTGCATTTAGTATGTTAATCTCTAGGTCCATCCACGTTGCTTGGAAAGGCTTGTTTGTTTTTTTTTTTAATGCACATTCCTGGTCTCTCCCAGCTATTGGACGTGAATCTTTGAGGGATGGGCCTGGGTTCTGGCACATACACACGCTTTCTCATGTGCTTTATACATGATCAGGCTCATTAAAGTGTGAGAGCAGTGGTGCAGTGGAAACACCTCGGCATCACGGCTGACCGCCTGAGCATTCAAACGCCCAGAACATTCTTACCCTGAGGCTACTGTTTCCTGGGCCCCAGATGGAGTGCCTCTAGGGGCACCGAGGCCCTCTCCTCACACAGGAGGGCTGGGAATAGGAGAAGCCATGCCTTCACCCCATCATCTTGATGCCCCTCTGGTCGACTAGGTGAGGTAGACGAAAGAATGGCCAGGCCTGTGCTGCGGCTCTGTCCTTCCTGGGATGACGTGGGGTGAGGGGCAGCGCAAGGCACAGGCTCGACTGGGAACCACCCAGGGACTTGGGGCCTCAGTGGGCATGAGAAGGACATCAGTATATTCGAGCATGTTGTATATGTCACAAGAAAAGGGACTTTCCAGTGTTTCTTTTCCTCCCCAACTTTTAGTTTGGAAACTTTAAAACTTACAGAAAAGTTGTAATAGTAAAATGGATACCTTTCAACTAAACTCACCAGGTGCTAACATTTTGCTGTTTGCCTCCTTCCTTCGTCTGTCTCTGCTTTTTTTTATTCTTAATCATTTGAAAGTAAGTTGCAGACATCAGCATGTGTCTTCCTGTTAAGAAAAAAATAAAATTGTCCCCATAACTGTAATATCATTGTCACAACTAAGAAAATAACATCAGTTTTACAACATATTATATACAACCCAAATTCAGAAGTTGCCTCTTGTGCCCCAAATGTCTATATAGCTGTTAAATGTATCTCTTTAGTAGTTATAACTACCACTCCCTCATCCAAGATCTAATCAAGATTTAGACACTTGGTGGTTGTCTCTATTCTCTTTTCATCTAGAGCAGAATCTACATTTTGTTCTTTTCTTTCATACTCTTCACTTAACAGAGAAGGAATGTGTGATGGAGGAATTGAATCTCTTGAATGAATTTCTGCCAAGAGAAATAAAGAGTCAGTAATGTGACTTGGAGGCCAAATGGCCTAAAGAATTTTCAGAGGAGGTTTACCTAGCTACAGTCGAATCCCTTGTAAATAAAGATTTGCCCTTGAGAGCAGGGCTCATGCTTTCAGTCGGGAAGTAGATGGATGTCTAGGAAAACGGGAGCCAGACAAGTGATGAAGACCACAGAGCGGGAGCCGCAAAGGCAGAAAGTCTGTCCCCCCAACTGGCTTCCAAACCTGCGCGTCCTGGAGGAGCTTAAAAAAAAACAGTTCTGGAGGTTGGAAAGAGTGCAGACCATTTGTATACTGCAGAGTGTCGCACATTCTGGATACGCCCCCGTCTCACCTTGCAGCTCCGTCCAGGTTAAACTGGTTGGGATGCTGTTTCTGCAGGTCGCTGTATCTTCACTGTCCCAGCAGAGAGCGTGGGATGCCTCAAGGTGGCCCCAGTGGAGAACTGAGCTTGACCACTTGGGTAGGTGGATGGTGGGATTTCCACATCTGCAGAGACATTTTTTCTTTGTCATAATAAGTAACCTGCGGGATGATGCTTTGTGTAAATACTCTATGCCCAATGACCCAACGATTTCAGCATCTTGATCCTTATCAGAGTCAGTTATTACATTATAGGGTGAAAATTGGTGATTTTCTAATTTTATCATTAATTAGGAACAATTCTGCATTAATTAGTGCTAATTCTGGAAAAGAGAGCTTTCTTTCTTCTTTTTTTTTTGAATCATCATTTATGGACACAAGGATTTTTTTGGTTGATCCTTGGACTGCAAGGAGATCCAACCAGTCCATTCTGAAGGAGATCAGCCCTGGGATTTCTTTGGAAGGAATGATGCTAAAACTGAAACTCCAGTACTTTGGCCACCTCATGTGAAGAGTTGACTCATTGGAAAAGATTCTGATGCTGGGAGGGACTGAGGGCAGGAGGAGAAGGGGACGACAGAGAATGAGATGGCTGGATGGCATCACGGACTCGATGGACGTGAGTTTCAGTGAACTCCGGGAGTTGGTGATGGACAGGGAGGCCTGGCGTGCTGCGATTCATGGGGTCGCAAAGAGTCAGACACGACTGAGCGACTGATCTGATCTGATTCTCATCTATGCCTGATATCACTTGAATTGTCCCAAACGTGGCTAGGGCTTTGACATATATCTGTTTGTCTTTGAGTACATCCTCACTTTTTGACATAACAGAATCAAATTTTACCCGTGGGAGCCCAGGGATATTTAGAAACCAAGATATGGGTACTGAGTATGTTCTTTCTGTCTGTTTTTTGGGCAGTTTAACTTGGTATTTTTGGTCCTAAAACCATAATGACATTTCCCTTCTTTTTTTGGGGGGTGTCTTTTTTAGTTTGACGAAGAATTTTTAGAAACAAAAGAACAGTTGCAGAAGTTGCAGGATGGTGAGTATAAAAATGTATTACTGTCAATAATGCTGATTTTTTAATGTCGATAATGCTGATTTAAGTGGAAGGACAAAGATTCAGCTGACACTAAACGTCCAGAACAGTATCCTAAAACCAGATAAGCAAGAAGGAACAGTGGCCGAAATTGCTAGAAAATCACTTGATTTTCAGTAGTTCTATAAAAGCCAATCAGAGGGGGAGTAGTTCTTCCCTCTGTCCACTGAGCAGCCCTTTTCCATCTCTCTCTCCTCCCCGACCTTCCTCTGCCTTTTCCCCTCTTTCTTCCACTCCCTCATCCCTTCCCTCCTCAATTTCCACCTCTTACATATTACCTGAAGCATCTGCTTGAAGTGTGCAGATAATAGTCCCCGTTTACACTGGGCTGCTTTCTCAAGTAAGTACCAAACGGATGAGACAGCAGTGAAAGGCCTGCCTTTAACTCCTGGTCCCACCCTCCCTCCACACCCAGACCCCTGTAAGCAGCTTCCTTCCTTGCCATCAGCAGGGTCCTGAGGCCCAACTCAGGGATCCCTGGAGAGGGACCAGCTCTGCAGGGCTGTGATGTCTCCATCAGGAGTGACACTGCGCATGTGCTGAGTATATATCTGCCCTCAACCCGCCTCAAGCCCTCCAGGACTGGGCTGTGTGCTATGCTTGTGACTCTTCCTGGGGTTTGGTGTAGGTAAAGTGTTTGAGACAGTCTTCTTGAAGAAAGGAAGGGGTGACTTTTTGACCGGTGACTGCGTATTTGGCAGTAGGTGGGCTGTGGAAGTGGATGCCTGTACGTTGGGCTTCATCATCAGACTGACCAAGTGACACAGTCATAGACATTCTACACAGATGGGTTGTTGTGTTCTACACTGGCCGTTGCAGGAGCCACCAGCCATACGTGACTCCTGAGCACTTGTGTCCATGGGGACGAAGGAAATGACTTTTAAATTTTTCAAAAGTTTTAGGACTTTGCTGGTGACTCAGTGGTTAAGACTCTGCACTTCCACTGCAGTGGGGCTTGGAATCAACCTCCACTCAGGGAGCTAAGATTCTGCATGCCCCATGGCACAGGCACAGCCAAAAAAAATATTAAGCTTTAAAATTTTTAATTGATTTAGAGTTCCCTGGTGGCTTAGTGGTTAGGATTCTAGGCTTTCAGTCTTGTGGGCCCAGGTTCAATCCCTAATCAGGGAACTAAGATCCTGCAAGCTGCATGCCTCAGCCACACACACACACAAAAAAATAAAAAGTTCAATTTAAATTAAGGCTTAATTATATGCATGCCACTACTGGCTACTGTATTGGCCAGCACAGCTCTGTAAAGAGATGTCTTCACTGTGTTACCCCTCACCCCTTACACTGAGACTAAGTGTTTTTCCTGGGGTGAAAATTGAAAGGTTTATGTCCATGCTAGTTTTAAGTCTTGTTTTATGGCTAAATCAGCACCCCTGAATGAAGTTGGGGGAGCTTTACACTATTTCTTAAGGCTGTGGCCCCATTCAGCAGAGTATTTTTTGAGGGATGGGGGAAAGGGGAGAGAGCACGTCTAACTCCGGGCTTCCGTTCCCAGGTAACCACCTGCTGTTTCAGCAAGTGCCAATGGTTGAAATCGACGGGATGAAGCTGGTGCAGACCCGGAGCATCCTCCACTACATCGCAGACAAGCACCATCTCTTCGGCAAAGACCTCAAGGAGAGAACCCTGTACTGTGGCTCCTCCGGGGTGTTCTCAATTGTACCTCTAGCAATGCTTAGCTCATTAGCCACCCTCCACAGCCCCCTGGTCCACTGCATGTCCTGTATCGTTAGTACAAACAAGGAACAAACCTCCAGAAAGGTCATCAAGACCACTTGGAAAGTCAGTACAGAGAGTCTGAGTAAAATGAGGGGAAAGGATTGAATTTGGGTATTAGAGACTGTGTCTGGGGTGTGGTGAGGTTTCTGCATCCTTAAATGTTTTGATTTTTTTTTTTTTTTTACTGTTCTTGCAAATCTATTATCACTGAGTATTAGGAATCAGAAGCTGCTGTGACATTCAAGGCCCAGAATACTGTGCACTGGCTTATAATTTGAACTCAGAGCCTGGTCTTTGTACCTCCTGGATCATGTCCCTGGGCAAAGTGTTAGGCTCTAGTGTCCTGATGAGTTTCCAGTGTGATGAGGGTACTAATAGTATATTCCTCATAATGCTGTAGGATTCAATGAAATATTAGATGTAGGGTATTTAGCACCACTCCTCGTACACACCAAGTATTCTGTAAATGGTACCCACTATTTTTACAAATGTGAAGTTGTACCCATACTGAGCATGGGTGAAAGGACATCCATGACTCTGGTACTTCGAGATTTGTGATGGGTTTCTCTGAAGAAGTTTTCTGATTTATAACTAGAATTGACTTTGCATCTTTGCTGTTAAGGGACAGGTGGAGATGAATGCTTCTTGATATTTAAGTAGCCCGAGCTGTAAGAGAAAAGCATTCTGGATATTTAGCTGTGGGAGCCAATGAGGGGCCACTGAGAAAATGCTTTGTGTGTGTGTTTTGAAGGATTGACATGTATGTGGAGGGGACCCTGGATCTTCTGGAACTGCTTATCATGCATCCTTTCCTCAAACCAGACGATCAGCAAAAGGAAGTGGCTAATATGGCCCAGAAGGCTATAATTAGATACTTTCCTGTGTTCGAAAAGGTAGGTGGCAGCTAAGCCTATGGAGACAGCATCACCAGACCACAAAACACCCCTCTTCTGCTCAGGCAGAGTAAAAGCTGAGCCCTGCTAGACCAGCCCTCTGGGTTCCAAAGAGCTGACGGTTGCGTCAGCACAAAGCCAGCATGTCTTGGAGCCTCCCCTACTCTTCCAGAGTCTTCCATGCTCTCTGGCCAAGATACAGGCTCACCTCTGTATGCACTGTCATTGCTTGCCTTTGCCAGGTGGCACCCTGTACAGGACACAGGAGAGCAGAAGCCAGCTCCTTCCTTCCTTCTTTCGTTCCATCCTACTTGATAGTTGGATATGAAGAGAAGAACCGTGGCTGTTTTATTTCTCTTCCCTTTTGTTCTCTTTCTTGTCTCATTACGGTATCTGTTTTACTGAACTTCAACTCCTCCTCTCTTTTCCTCAATGGAGAAGGATTATTTTAAATGCCTCAGTTAAAAAACAAGAGCAAGTAAAAGCCGGGAATTGGCAGATTTCCTCTGGCCATTGACGTGGAAGTAGATAAGAAGGAAGAGAGGTGCTTTCTGAGTGTTTCTGCCCTTGGTTTCATGGTCTCTTGCCTGCAGGAACTTTGTGAATGTAAAATAGGATGATGCAGAAATGGGCTGTGGTGAGGGAGGAACAGGTGTCTCGGATAAGGGTCACTGCCAGCTTCTGTCTCCCTGTGAGTCAGACTACGTCAGAACTCCGCCAAACATACGGGCTAAAAGTTATTACTTTCTTATTTAGTTAGTTATTTAGGGCTGCACTGGGTATTTGTGGCTGCACACCGGCTTTCTCGGGTTGTGGTGAATGAGGGCTTCTCTCTAGGTGTAGCGCGTGGGCTTATCATCATGGTGGTTTCTCCCGTTGCCAAGCTCTAGGGTGCGTGGGCTTCAGTAGTTGAGACACGAGGGCTTAGTTGCTCCGCAGCACGTGGAAACTTCCCAGACCAGGGATCAAACTCGTGTCCCCTTCATTGACAGGCAGATTCTTACCCACTGGACCACCAATCCTGTTACCTTCTTTTTACACATAATGAAATAGAACCACAGAGAGACTGCGTGACATGCCTAAGGTGGGAGCCAGGACTGGAACTCTGGCCTCTGACTACATTCCAGACTCTGTCTTTCTCCAGTCTGGCTCCAGTCACTCTGTTTGATTTGGAATCATCTTAGAGTCCCTCTCTCTCTCTCATACACACACACATGCACGCACATACACATATCTGCAAAGGGGCTCTCCCCTGGTCTCCCCCTGTTCCTTGCTTCTTTCCAATCGCCATCTATTCCTGTGAATCTCCGCACCTAACCCTCAATATGGGAGTCAGGATGAATTCTCATTCTTTTAATTTTCTTGGTCTTGAAAGTGAAGTGAAAATATTAGTCGCTCCATCGTGTCTGACTCTTTGCGACTCCACAGATTGTAGCCTCTGTCCATGGGATTCTCCAGGCAAGAATACCGGAGTAGGCAGCCATTCCCTTCTCCAGGGGATCTTAGATGTTAAAGGAAGCCTGCTTTTTTTTTTTCTTCTTCACTGTCGTGTCTAGTTTACGACTGTGAGTCCTGACAGTCATAGAAACACAGAACTGGGAAATAGATTAGACTCCTTGGACAGGACCAGTGGCTTACTTCTTACATCCTTCCCACCATCTCCTGAATGCATCAGGACTAATTCTTTTCTGCTGACGCATTTACAGAATAGCTGTATCCTTTTAAAGCACCAGATGCTATATCCAGAATTAATACTTCCTTCTGCTTTTCAGGGTCTCATTCTGTTATAAAGCAGAGACCTATGGATGCTGTCATTTCTACACCTTTTTTGCTCATTCTCTCTTAGGGAACTTCCTCTTAGTTGATGTTATTTGTAAAAAGATAAAAGAAAAAGGCCATGGTTTCAGCTCTTAGATGCTGCACTGATTCCATAGCTATATTAGTTTCTCCATGTCGACCATTGTAACCGATGTAAAACATTTATACCCTGCAGGTTTTACGGGGTCATGGACAAAGGTTTCTTGTTGGTAATCAGCTGAGTCTTGCAGACATAATTCTACTCCAGACCATTTTGGCTCTAGAAGAGAAAATTCCTAATATCCTGTCTGCCTTCCCTCACCTCCAGGTAAATAAACTAATGTTTTAGAAGATTGACCCACAACTCTTAGGCCTTCCTTCAATGTCTGTTGATTGATTGGCTCTGTGTTTGTGTGTGTGTATGTAATATTTTTGGTTCTCATTATGGTGGTGGTGTTGTGCAGTCTCTTGAGTTGTGTCCAACTGTTTTGTGACCCCATAAATTGTACCCTGCCAGGTTCCTCTGTCCATGGGATTTCCCAGGCAAGAATCCTGGAGTGGGTTGCTATTTCCTTTCCTTCTCCAGGGGATCTTCCAGATCCAGGGATCAAACCTGCTTCTGGCAGGCAGGTTCTTTACCACTGAGCCATCGGGGAAGCTAGATTCTAGTTATTAAAATGAAATGAAAGTACAGACTTGAAATTGGTTTTCTGGTTCCCAGGCCCTTAGAGCTGAGCAGTTGTTTACACATGAAAGAAGTTGTCTCTCGACTTTGCTGCGTGACTACACTCTTGGAACAAATTCCATACTAGAGTTTTTGTTAATATTAGTGACATATGTGTGAATACTTCTGTATAATGTTTGTACACATGCTTAATTAAGGCTGTGCTTTGTACACAGGAGACATTTGGTAAATGGTAGCTTTTTAAGTAAATGACCTCTTTATTTTGAAAGATTTTATTAGAATAATTATAGACAATGGATGTTCAGTTCCCATATAATTTAGAATTTTTACCAGATCAAATGGATTTTTCCTCTCAATTACTGAAAATTGTTAAGATTTGACTCTATGAATGAAAACAGATTTCTTTTTCTTCTTTGCAGTTTACATGAATATCTGGTGTCTTGAACCCTACGTTACAAAAATGCAACTGGCCATCGTCCACACATAGCTGGAAAGAGAATTCATTTGTTAATAGAAGTAAAAATGTCCAAGGAAGCTGAACCTTAAAATGTAACTTGTACTGTCTGATGAATTTTAAAAGTATTTCTATTTAAACTTTCTTCTTAGAGCAATATATTTGAGGTACTTAAATGGCACCCCACTCCAGTACTCTTGCCTGGGAAATCCCATGGACGGAGGAGCCTGGTGGGCTGCAGTCCACGGGGTCTCGAAGAATTGGACACGACTGAGCGACTTCACTTTCACTTTTCACTCTCATGCATTGGAGAAGGAAATGGCAACCCACTCCAGTGTTCTTGCCTGGAGAATCCCAGGGACAAGGGAGCCTGGTGGGCGGCCGTCTATGGGGTCGCACAGAGTCGGACACGACTGAAGCGACTTAGCAGCAGCAGCATGTCTTTTTTGTCCTTCTTTTTTCTTTAAGCAAGTATAATCCCATTCTAAGTATCTTTTTTATTTTGCTGTCTCTGAAAAAAGTTGACATCGTGGTGTGGATTTGCATAAAGCCTGGTCTAGATCCCAGCCACTGTGGCAGATTGTAAATAATACCAACAGATCAGCCCCTCAACAGATGTTGGATTATGGCTCTGTTCGGATCCCTGTAACAAATATTTATTGCAGACACTTTGATGGGCCATTTTGCAGCACCGTATTTTCATAGAATGGCTCAGCCAGTAAAGAATCCACCTACAGTGCAGGAGACCTGGGTTTGATACCTGGGTTGGGAAGATACCCTGGAGAAGGGAACAGCTACCCACTCCAGTATTCCGGCCTGGAGATCGCCATGGACTGTATAGTCCATGGGGTCGCAAAGAGTCGGACATGACTGAGCAGCTTTGAAGTTCAAGTTCAATTTTAGCCTTGAACTTTTGCGTTTTCTCTTTTCAGGAGTACACAGTGAAAATCAGTAATATCCCTACAATTAAGAAATTCCTTGAACCTGGCAGCAAGAAGAAGCCTCCCCCCGATGACATCTACGTGAGAACCGTGTACAACATCTTCATGCCATAGGACAGCAGTACAGCTGTGACTGAGCACTGCCCCCAGAGATTGATGTGTCCACAGTAGTGTCTTAATTGAAGCCAGGCTGCCGTGATCCAGCTCTGTCGTGGTGCTGTGTATATTGTTCCTAAGTTGGTCTTTCATGTCCTAATATCTCTTTGAGAAACATCGACCTGTTTTTTTGGTCCAGTGAGTGATTGTTACAGGACCTCTTCTGAAATATTTTTGGAGAGATCAGCCTTTAAGTTAGATCTGCTCTGTCTGTTCATTTCCTGGTACAGGGATGGGTAGGACCTTGTATCGTCTGTCCCCTGAGCTTTTGTCCTCTCCTTATCCCATTCTAAACTCCCTCCAGTCTCTTCCTGTTTTTAGTGTCTAATAACAATGGAGTTTTTACTAGATAGTAACTCTCCTCTGAGCTATAATAGATCCGTGGTAGTGATGAATGCCTTTGATATTCACTAAAATAAAGGATTTACAAATCATTGCCCTGCTGCTAGAATTTTTAAGTTAAATTATTTGGAATATATAATGCATTCACATGGTTCAAAAATCAAAAATATACAAAAGGCTATACAAGAACTTCCATGGTGGCCCAGTGGTTAAGAGTCTGCCTACCAATGAAGGGGACACAGGTTTGATCCCTGGTCCCGGACCTAAAATCCCACATGCCATGGAGCAACTAAGCGCACGCACCACTACTACTGAAGCCTATGTGCTCTAGAGCCCATGCTCCACAACGAGAGGAGCCACCTCAGTGAGAATCTCACCCACTGCAACCAGAGAGTAGCCCCTGCTCGCTGCACCTAGAGAAATCCCGTGCGCAGCAACAAAGACCCAGCACAGCCAAAAATAAATGAACTTATATTGTTGGAAGTGTTTCCAGCTCTGCCTCCCAGTTCTTTTCAGTTCTGCTCCCTGCAGGTAAACATCATTATCCTTTGTATATCCTTCCAGTTATATTTGACATAAGTGTAAGAAAATATGAATATATATAACTTTTATCCTGTTATTACCCAAATGGTTATTTAGGGACTTCTAGTTTTTTTTGCACTTCAGAACTAAAAGTATGACTTAGTACTGTTTTAAACATGTATTGACTTGCATCTTAAATATTAATTGAGCTCCTATTATGTGCCAGGCAGGGTGCCAGAAGGCAAAACCCTAAAACAGAGCCCTGCTTTAGAAAAAAGTCACCACGCAGTAGGCAAGATAGATGCATCAATAGCAGAAGTAATTTTAGAAAAGAAAAAATTGCCACTCGAGAGTAGCTAATACTTGGGAATTTAAAAACTGGAGAAAGGCAAGTATTTGATCCGCGTCTCATAAAGAAAACACACTCATTTCTTACTGCAAGAGGGATTTCTGCCCAGATGTAAAGAAACAGTCCCGAGGTGACCCTTCATGCCTGTCACAATCAATGCAAGGCCCTTGGAGTTTTATTAGAGGAAAATCCAACACAGATGTGGAGATGGTTTTCTGCCTTCACATTTTTACAATTTGAACACTCAGTCATCACTCAGATACTTAGAACTGCTGAAGGAGCAAGGGCTGGCAGCAGGTGCATCACCGGGAAGGCCTGGGGAGCACTGGTGTCCAGGCTGATGCTCCCACCAGCCTCCTGGGAGCAAAAGAACAAAAAGAAGAAACTGAATGGGTGTGGGGGTGGGGATGCAGAAAGAATCACCTTCCCCACGTACAGGTCTGGCCTTGGCTTCAGGAAGCTGATCTCTAAGCCTTAGAATCTCTCTTACCATTTACTATTCGGAGACATGCCTGATAGGAGTATCTTTGTTTGCCAGGGGCCCTGGGCCAGGTAGATAACAATGGCTATATGATTTCAAGCATAGGCTTTGAGCCAGGGCAACCGTGCGATGGAGGGCGGGGCTCTGGGTCATGTGGTGTCAGCCCCACCCTGGAGGGGGCTGGAGACAGATCAGCCACGTGGGTGGTCAGTCATGCCCACGTGATGGAGCTCCAGTAAAACCCTGGACTTCCGGTTCTGCCGAATGAGGACATCTGGACACTCTGAGCCTGGAACCCTTCTGGACTCAGTCCTGTGCATCTCTTCCCTTGACAGATTTTCATCTGTGTCCTCTCCGTAGTAAACCGTTGCTGTGAGTATGACCATTTTCTGTGAGTTCTGTGAGTCTTTCCAGCAGACTGTTCGGGCATGAGGCCGTTTGAGGGACACTCCGAGGGCTTTCCAGGTGGCACTAGTGGTACAGAACCTACCTGCAAGTGCAGGAGAAGTAAGAGACATGGGTGTGATCCCGGGTCAGGAAGATCCCCTGGAGTAGGAAATGGCAGCCCACTCCAGGATTCTTGCCTGGAGAATTCCATGGACAGAGGAGCCTGGCGGGCTACAGTCCATGGGGGTCACAAGAGTCAGACACGACTGAACAATTAAACCACCACCACCGTGAACCTGCTGTTGGTGTCAGAGCAAGGGCGGTCTTGGATTGCTCCCTTCCAATGCTTCAGTGAGGGCAAACACTTTACCCTCACTCGGAGATTAATTTACACATGGGAGCAGACACTGACTTGGTAACAAGATCTCTGTGGTTGAGTTGTGTAAGACAGCAGGAAATGGGAGCTGTTATATGACTGGGTGGGATTTCAATACCCAGGGCCATTGCCTGATAGATTATTCGAGCAGACCAGAAGCCATTGTGCAAACAGTGCTCTGGGGGTTTTAATTCTCTCAGACACAAGGGGGCCCTCAAGGCTGGCTCTTGGAGAAGACAACCAGTGAGGAAGTTGGGTCTATGCTGAATTGGAGGATTAGTGAAAATAAAGACAAAAGCCAAGCTGCCTCCAGTGAAGACAGGTTCCCATACCGCTCTGTTCAGGGTTATACGACCTTAAATCATTCAGTTCACTTCCCATGTTGGAGACAAGCTCCCCCTCCCCCATCCTGCACAAGTGCAGTTTCCTGGCCTTGTCACAAGCTTTTTGGGGGGTCCAGACCTTTTAGTCTCAACAGCCTCCACCATCCCATCTTCACAAGCCGCCAGACTCTGGTAAAAGAGCCAGGAGGTCAGGCAGCAGATGGTTGTCCTCAAAGATGTCAGCATGCTGTGTTCAGGAAGGAATCAGACGTGTGAGGCAGGGAGACAGGGCAGAGGGGGCCCATGAGGCTCACGGGCTAGACCCCACAGCAGCTGAGCCAATGGGGTGAAAGGGCACCCCGGGGGTAAACGGGGCACTTGTGGGGGCTCCAGTGTCCTCTGGGACAAAAGGAGGAGCTGAACGGTGTGGGGTTCTGGTGTCTGTCAGAGGAGGAGGTGCAGCACCTAATGAGCCCAGGACCCAATATCAGCTGCTTAGAGGGCTTTGGCAGACTGGGTGCCCAAAGGAACCCGTGACACTCCTGCCTGGGTCCCTGAGGAGGGTGGGTATGGAAGGGCCTGTGGATGCAACAGCAGAAGGTGAATTCCAGCCTCTGCAGCAAATGGCTACCAGCCCAGGCTCTCGTACTTGCTGGTGTTCCCACTTTGTTGTATGTGCATTTTATTCCTTTACCCAAATTGTCTGCCCAGAAGATTCCGTGGCGGGATCCTTGTTCCATCAGCTTCAATGTTCCCACTAAGGGAATCTTCTGATCATGAACTCGGTGGCCCAACCCCGCACCCCATGTTTCTTTCTCATCATCCATCTCATCTCTCATGTTCTCATCATTTTATTTTCTTCAAAGCACTTGACACCCACCATCAATCTCTCTGTTTAATCAGTCTGTGTCTTTAAAGTGGGTTTCTTACAGAAAACCAAAAATAGGGTCTTGTTTTAAAATCCACTCATGAATGTTTACAACATTCATATGGAGCTCTGTATCACGGTCACAGGTGTAAAGCCTTATGTGGAGGCCACACAGGTGGAGCCCTGCACCAAGGTCATCTCCGAACTGACCAAGTCCCACAGTAACCATTGCCATGAGCCTCCCTGATCTAAACTGGCCAGCTCCCTTACCCCATATTAGGAAAATATACTCACCCAATTACCCACCCTATAGCACCCTAACTAATCACCTAATGCTACCCTTCCAGCAGGAATTTTCTTTGTCTTGAGACTATAAAAATTGGCTACTAATCCATGAAAGGAGTCCGCTCTTCCTTGAGCCAGCCCGCTGTTCTAACAGTATCTCCTGCTTTAATAAACTCTATACTCCTCTCATTCTGCCTCTAGAATCTGTGTCTAGAGATTCTTTTCCAACTTGTGCACAGACCACGACAATTCACATTTAAAGTGATTATTGATGTGGTTGCATTAATCTCTACTCTTTTCTTTTTTGTGTGACTCTTTTCTATTTGTTGCCTTGGTTCTTCACCCCCCACTGTTTTTGCTTTGTCTTCTACTTTTTTTCTGCCCTGTCTGTTTTAATTGAGCATGTTATATAATTCTATTTTTTCTCCTTTCTTAGCATGTCAGTTATAGTTTGTATTTTTCTAGTTTTAGTGGTTGTTCTGAAGTTTGTAATATTTATATACAACAACACTAAGGCCTCTTCCAACAACACTGTATCACTTCACAGGTGATGCAGGTACCTTATCAGTTCAGTTCAGTTGCTCAGTTGTGTCTGACTCTTTGCGACCCCATGGACTGCAGCACACCAGGCTTCCCTGTCCATCACCAACTCCTGAAGCTTACTCAAACTCATGTCCATCGAATCAGTGATGCCATCCAACCATCTCGTCCTCTGTCGTCCCCTTCTCCAGCCTTCAATCTTTCCTAGCATCAGGGTCTTTTCCAATGAGTCAGTTCTTCGCATCAGGTGGCCAAAGTATTGGAGTTTCAGCTTCAGCATCAATCCTTCCAATGAATATTCAGGACTGATTTCCTTTAGGATGGACTGGTTGGATCTCCTTGCAGTCCAAGGGACTCTCAACAGTCTTCTCCAACGCCACACTTCAAAAGCATCAATTCTTAGCGCTCAGCTTTCTTTATAGTCCAACTCTCACATCCTTACATAACTACTGGAAAAACCATAGCCTTAACGAGATGGACCTTTGTTGGCAAAGTAATGTCTCTGCTTTTTAATATGCTGTCTAGGTTGGTCATAACTTTTCTTCCAAGGAGTAAGCGTCTTTAAATTTCATGGCTACAGTCACCATCTGCAGTGATTTTGGAGCCCCCAAAAATAAAGTCTGTCACTGTTTCCACTGTTTCTCCATCTATTTGCCATGAAGTGATGGGACCGGATGCCATGATCTTAGTTTTCTGAATGTTGAGCTTTAAGCCAACTTTTTCACTGTCTTCTTTCACTTTCATCAAGAGTCTCTTTAGTTCTTCGCTTTCTGCCATAAAGGTGGTGTCATCTGTGAATCTGAGGTTATTGATATTTCTCCCAGCAATATTGATTCCAGCTTGTGCTTCATCCAGCCTGGCATTTCGCATGATGTATTGTGCACATAAGTTTAAATAAGCAGGATGACAATATACAGCCTTGACGTACTCCTTTTCCTATTTGGAACCAGTCTGTTGTTCCATGTCCACTTCTAACTGTTGCTTCTTGATCTGCATACAGACTTCTCAGGTACCTTATAACTGCTTATAATTCCTCCGTCCTACCCCTTATAACACTGTTGTCATAGATTTCTTTTATCCGTAAGCTATAATCATCTGATACATTGTTGGCATTATTATTTTGAACACCTCGCACTTATTTGCGTATATATTCATACAGCCTGTTTTCCCCAACTAGAATGTAAGCAGTACCACCAATGCAGGAATTGAGTCTGACATATGTAACACCGTAGACCCTGGGACTAAAACAGTACCAGGCACAGAGTGGTACTCAGTAAATATTTGTTGCATGAGCCAGTGGAATCTTTCTTTCAACTTACTTGAGTAACCTGATCTAACATCCAAACAATGGATGTAAAGTGAAGCCCTAGAGGTATGTACAAACTCGAATGCTCATTGGCCAATCCCTTGAAGGGGTAGAGCGTTCAATTAGAAAAGAAAGGGGTATAAATCCTCACGTAATCCCCCTGAAGCACCCCAGAGAGGAGATCCAGGAAGAGATAAGGTTAGTGGTGAAGTTCTTATCTGTTCTTTTTAGGCTTGGTTGGATAGTTTATTTTGTGACCAAATTTGTCACTTGTAGTCAGAAATTTTTGTGATTTTATGGTTAACTTAATGACCATTATTTACTTTTATTTTTGTTGAAGTATAGTTGATTTAAGATGCTGTTCCAGTCTCTGCTCTACAGTTATGACTATTTCTAAACTTGCTTATATCAAACAAAAGGAATGGGTATTTTTTTCTGCAGAGTAGATACACCTATGAAAATGAAATAGCATATGTACATCTAAACAAGGCCTTTGAAGACTATCATTTCGATGCATGAAATGTGCATTATGTCAGACATTCAAATGCCCTCAAAACTGTGTTACATATTAAGTGTAATTTCAAAAATAAGTATGTAAGAGTCAAGTGGTATTTCAGTTGATTGGTGGACATAACGCCCTTGGTGGAACTTAAGCGTTCGTTAATTTTTGAGCCATGACATTTTTTCCTCCTTGGCCAAATTGCATGGTTTTGAACACAGCTGGAAAGAACACAGAAATCACCCGCTCTGTGCTGGGTGCCTACAGGTAAACTCAATCTCCTGCATCCCTTGTATGCGTGGAAGATTCAGTTCAAATGATCTGACACTGGGGTCTTCCCCTGGGGTCTTGCTTCCTCAGGGGATGGCGCCAAGTTGAAAGCAGGAGTCCCTAAGTCAAACCCTGACACAGATTTTTCTAGAATTTGCCCCAGTTTTTAACAGCAGTGGGCCATGTTGTGGTTCACTTTGTTTATCCTCCAAGGAGCGTGGGATGAAAGTCTTCTCCCTCAGCTATATTTTTCATTTAAGTAAGTTTGTTAACCTTGCGAGGATAGGTCAACATGAATCAATCTGTTAGACTTTAATGCAAAGGAAATTTCATTTCTGTAACTGAAATATAGAAGATGCTTACTTAGCATGTGAACTTGGAACAAAATTACCTCCCTCATCATGCTATAAGTAATCCCCACTCCCACCTCACCCAGGAATAGGGTTCAGCTATTTGTGTCTTTAAAATGTCATGTAAACACTGCTGCTGCTGCTGCTGCTAAGTCACTTCAGTCGTGTCCTACTCTGTGAGATCCCATAGACGGCAGCCCACCAGGCTCCCCGTCCCTGGGATTCTCCAGGCAAGAACACTGGAGTGGGTTGCCATTTCCTTCTCCAATGCACGAAAGTGAAAAGTGAAAGGGAAGTCGCTCAGTCATGTCCAACTCTTAGTGACCCCATGGACTGCAGCCTACCAGGCTCCTCCATCCATGGGATTTTCCAGGCAAGAGTACTGGAGTGGGGTGCCATTGCCTTCTCTACATGTAAACACTAACGCAGCTCTTTTGGTGAGGGTGGAGTGGGGGTGGGGGCTCCATGTAGGAGACTTTCCCTCTGATAGCATGTCAAACCCAACTAACTAAGGTGTCAGATCCAGGAACTTCCCTGGGGGTCCAGTGTTCAAGACTCTGTACTCCCAGTACAGGGGGCACAGGTTCGATCCCTGGCTGGGAAACTAAGAGCCCATGCGCTGCTCTGCTTTGTCATGAAGGTAGACGGTTCTGATCCATTGGAGAAGCAGAATAAATGTCAAGGATATTTCTAGTGATAATAGATTCAAAATTCGCCTCTTGTATTCTGGCCCAAAACATCTGCTAAAACTGGCAACTTCTTTAGTTAATCTCTCAAAACTTTCATTATCTTAAAAACTCAATAAAAGCCTGCTTTTTGCCTAACTGAAATCAAGGAAAATGTGCATTGATATGCCTAAATTATCCAGAACAACTGTTAACATTGTCAGCAGAATTTCACACCCATCGCCCCCAAAAGACTGGCTGATTTCCCAACATGTATGTTCAGCAGATAGGAGCAAAGGGCGAATGAATATAGGGGAAAAGAAGTAAGATCAGAAAGACTGTTAAAGCTGAGAAAAGGAAGATGATTGAACTCTGAACCAACTCCTCATTTTACAGTTGAAGAAACTGACATCTGTTTTTCCAGATCTGCCCAAGAGCTTGGATCTACACACCTGGTACTTGGTTAATTTTGGAGATTGGAGGAGGCCTTGCATCCTAGGAATTCCTCTCTTTAAGGGGGTCAGTGTAAATGATTCAACATAGGAAATAGAATTCTGCCTGATTCTCTCTCCCCTTCCCTTTCTCTATTCTGGCCCCACACCCTCCTGCACATCACCATTTGCTCAACCTGCTTTTTAAACATCAGATTCTGTATTTTGTGCCTGTGCAGCAAATCCTGGGAGAACCTGGGGCCACACCCTGAGTCCCAGGTGTAGTGTAGTTGGGCTTTCACTCTAGATCTGGCTTCTCAAGCTTAATTTTAGTACAGGCACATCTCGTTTTATTGTGCTCTGCAGCTATTGCACTGTTTCTTTGTTTTACTTTTTTTTCACAAATAGTAGTTTTGTGAAACCCTGCTTCAAGCAAGTTTGTCAGCATCATTTTTCCAATTAGCATTTGTTCACTTTGTGTCTCTGTATCACATTTTGGTAAATATCATGATATTTCAAATTTTTTCATTATTATTAACTTGTTATGATGATAAGTGATTTTTGATGTTACTATTGCAAGAAGATTATGACTTGCTGAAAGTTCAGGTGATGGCAAGCATTTTTTAGCAATAAAGTATTTTCTAATTAAGCTATGTACATTTTTTTAGACATAACGGTATATAGCACAGTTAAAAAATACAGTATAGTACGAGCATAACTTTTATATGCACTGCTGCTGCTACTGCTGCTGCTAAGTCGCTTCAGTCGTGTCCGACTCTGTGCGTCCCCATAGAGGGCAGCCCACCAGGCTTCCCCGTCCCTGGGATTTTCCAGGCAAGAACACTGGAGTGGGTTGCCATTTCCTTCTCCAGTGCATGAAAGTGAAAAGTGAAAGGGATGTCGCTCAGCCGTGTCTGACTCTTAGCAACCCCATGGACTGCAGCCTACCAGGCTCCTCCGTCCATGGGATTTTCCAGGCAAGAGTACTGGAGTGGGGTGCCACTGCCTTCTCCACTAGATGGGGTCTAAAAGTTCTTCCAGATATAATTCCACAGACTCAAGTCGGCAAAAGCACCCTTAGCTTCAGGGACATCCTAAGGAAATCATAATGTCTTTACCTTGAAAATGAGGACTGGGGAGGTGGTAGTTTTTCAGAGAGGAAATGTCACTTGGGTCCTTCCTGCACTGGGAGCTGCCCTAGGAAACAAACCAAAAAAGCGTGACTCACTTTATTCCAGTATTCACTTTATTGCCGTGGTCTGGAACCAAATCCGCAATTTCTCCGGGCTCTGCCTGTGTTCAAATGAATCCCTTGGGGGGTCTTGTGAAAAATGCAGCCTTTGATTCAGTAGATCCAGCCCAGGAACTGAGATTCTGCATTTCTAACAAGTTCCTTGACAAAGCTGATGCTGCAGGTCCAGTGTTCAGGTCTCTATGCTTCCACAGCAGGGGGCATGGTTCAGTCCCTAGTCAGGGAACTACGATCCCGCATGCCACACAGCCAAAGAAACAAAGCAGAAAACAACAACAAATACACTTCTAAAGAACGCCTTCCACTTCCATTGATTTTTTTTTTCTCACATGTGACTGTTGCTACAATCTGGAGATATAGGTGTGTGTATGCGTGTGTGTGGGGGGGTGGGGCGCAGGTGCCATTTTTTGAGTCCTTACTATGTTCAGCAGTTTGCACACTTTCACATTTCTGCTGCTGCTGCTAAGTCGCGTCAGTCGTGTCCGACTCTGTGCGACCCCATAGACGGCAGCCCAGCAGGCTCCCCGTCCCTGGGATTCTCCAGGCAAGAACACTGGAGTGGGTTGCCATCACATTTCTACCACTAACCAAATGATTTAGGGACTATAAGGAAACTGTAGCTGAGAGAGGTTTAAAAAACTTACTCAAGTGAGAGAGGAGCTGAAATCTAGACATAGGTCTTTGCTTTTCCTGGTATCCAGGGCCCGACTCAGATACATGTTCTTCCACATTTTCTAAAATTGTTTTTTTAATTTTAGTTTTATCTGCTCAAATTTTTGCCCACTGGGTTTTTTTTTTTTTTTTTTGTCCACTGGTTTTAAGTGTTGTTTTTTATTTTTTATTATTGAGGTACAAGTGTTCTTTATACATTCTGGATGAGTTCCTTAAATCAGGTACGCTTTGTAAATAATTTCTCCCAATATTTGATTTGCCTTTTCTTTTTGTTAAAAAATACCTTTTGAAAAGCAAAGTTTTAAGTACTGGTAAGTGCAATTTTTTAAAATTTGTGGGTTTTGTTTTCTGTTTTTTATCACATAAGTCATTGCTTAATTTACGGTCACAAAAAAAAAAGAAAGAAAAAGAAATTTAGGGCATGCTTATTACTGAAAGACCACACACCGAATATCCAAAGGCTGTCATACCATCATGGCTGCTTTCTGCCCACCTTGCCTTGGGCACCTGGGGTTCTAAGTGAGGTGTGCATAATCCTGCTCACCTCAGGTAAAGCTGCACACAGGAGAAGTTCAACACCCCTGAGTGATGAGTCTCAATTCCCAATGTCAAAAGAGTCATGTGGGGAGGGCTTCCCTGGTGGCTCAGCAGTAAAGAATCCGCCTGCCAATGCAGGAGACATAGGTTCGATCCCTGATCCAGGAAGATCCCACGTGCCGCGGAGCAACTAAGCCCGTGTGCCACAACTACTGAGCCCACGTGCTGCAACTGCTGAAGCCCTCGTGCCCTAGAGTCTGTGCTCCTCAACAAGAGACGCCACCACAATGAGAAGCCTTCACACCATGACTCTAGAGTAGCCCCCACTCCCTGCAACTAGAGAAAAGCTCACATGGCAACAAAGACTCAGCACAGCCAAAATAAATGAATAAATAAAATTATTTTTGTAAAAGGAGTCAGGCAAGGAGTCTACTTTGGGAACAAGGTGTATTTAATTCAGGACACACCTGTTGGTCAAGGTCAACACAAAAAGCAGACTTGAAGAGATGCGAGTGAATTTATACTCAGCGTGACTCCTCAGGCTCTTGTTCTTCCAGCAAGCTGTGTTCTCAGAGCTGTTTGCATTTGGGATGAAATCCAGAAAGAATTCTTTTGTTCTTGGCTTCTTTGTTTCCCACAAGCAGGATGAATATTTCCATCACACCTGTTCTTTCAAGCTTTGACAATGTTCTTTTTTTTAAACAATGAGAATGGGGTTTACTTTCTGAAGCATAAACTTGGGCCTCTGTGTTACCAAGTTGTGGTTTGAAATTAATTTTTGTTGAAATTCATTACAGGTCAAGGATAAAGGACTAAAGAAGTTGATTTAGGCCATTAATCTATAATGCCTTGGGAGTAGGGAGAGGTGGGGGCTCAAGGAACCAAACATATTTATATATACCTAATCTGTAAGGCTCTGTCCCTGTAATACTATATTATGCTTTTCGTAAACACTTATTCTGACTTACCTCTTCATGGTCTGGATATTTCCATCACTAGATATAAGGTTTTCAATGGCAGAAACCACATCTTATTTATCTTTGTATGACTGGAGTGTGCAGCCTAGGACTATAGCCAAAGAAGGAGATCCATAAACATTTAATGTTGAAAGAATGAATGATCAAACACAGAAATCTTAACAAATGAAAAAACTGGTCTTTGTATGTGGCTCATTGAGGTAATAGCTGCCATATGTCTAGGATAATGCTGGGTTGGTTCTGCAGGAGATGGAAGAACTATGTCACGACTCCTGCCTACCAGGAGCTTAATATATTGTGGTATTGAATCCAGGGGAGCAGTTCATCCTGGGCTATGGTGTGAGATTGTAAGATGTACTGGGCCCCTTGTCTGTCTCTGCTATTCTAGAAGGAACAGTTCCTCCTGGGAGGGGTTGAGTGGGGACCAGAGTCCTGTTGAGACTCCATCATTCACCTGAGAGCCCAATTCAGAACGTTGTGGAGCGCGGGCTGAGAGGTGAGGAAGAGCGGCTAGTTGGCTAGAGGCAGCCATCAATGGGGCACATGAACACTTGCTGGGATTTTTATAAGAAGTGGTGGCTGGTTACTAACAACTAGAAAAAAAGTTTTCTTTCTTTTGGACTGGAAGGTAAGATTGCAGGCTATGGTCCTGTTTATCTGAAATGAGTTCTCCTTCATTGTAACCCTGGGCTTTGGGGGCTCCCTTGGGCACCAGGGAAGACTTGGAGGTAGTGGTGGGGAGGGGAGTTGATTCATCCTTTAACTTCCTACACATCTTGAGAATGTTTGTGGGTCAGGCCGAAGTAAGTGGGTGGGGGAGGGAAATTGTGAACACAAAGGGTCACATTAAATTCCCAAATACACTTCTTTACAGCAGCAAACCCTGCACGTGCTCCAATTACCCTCATAACCACAAATGAAGGCAAAAACCACACCAGTTTTTACATTTTAAATATCTTCTATTGCAATATCTGATCAAATTTCCAAAAGTTTTAGCTCTCTTTTACAAGTATCAGTTGCGTTTGTGACAAACATAAGTCATGTGTAAAACAAGCCAATCTTAGCATAAAAAACTCTAAGAAAATACCATATCCACCTGTAATTTGATTAAAGAAGCATGGAAGACTCTAGTTGATATGGGTGAGACATGATGGTATGTATTTTATCTATTAATTTTTTTCAATCCTTGGTCTTCACAACAACTCTCTGAGGCAGGGAGTACAACCACTACCCCCATCTTAAGGATTAGGAGACAGAGGCCTAGAGAGATGGAATAAGGTTGTACAATAGTGAGGACTCATGACTCTAAAGCACAGAGCCCCCAGCCTTTGAAGGATGGGAGTAGTCACACTCACTTATCATTTCTGTTTGAGCATCCAACCCCATGTCTAACACAGAGCAAGCTGTACCTGAACAGAATCAGATCCAAACTTGGGTCCACTTGCCTATGTTCAATAAAGCCATTCTACTGACACTGGGCTGTGGTAACGGAAAGAGTAGCACTTATTGCAGGGTACCAAGCAAGGTGTCCAGGACAGCTAGTGCTCAAAAAGCGCAAACTCTCCGATGGATTTCAGCAAAGCATTTTTAAAGGCCAGGTGAGGGTGGGGGCTGGTATCACGTTATCAGTCCTCAGGCTCTGGTAGGTCTGGGGCCTATGTGCTCGTGATCATCAAGTAATTAGTTTCTCCCATTTGGTGGTGGTTTTAGCATCTGTAAAACAACTCGGGAATGTCCATCAGATGCTGTTAGCTAGGTACTTCAGAAAGGAGTGACAACAGAAGACAGGAGAAAAGGGATCTGTTCCCAGAAGGCCCCACAAAGTCCTACAGTGAGTCACAAGCTTTCTCACTGTTCATTCTCTTGGACGGGCCCAAGGGGTTGTTAGCCACATCCAGGAGGTTGTACTCAACGGAGCCCAGGCCTCCCTCTCACTCAGTGACTCTCCCCTCATTCCATTCCTGACGCCAGACTGCTCTCGACTTGTCCGATGTTTGCAGCTTCTCACTGATTCCACCTCGAAAGCATGTATGTCTACATCCCTTCGAATATCAACTGCCATGCCAACAAGAAGCTTGTCCCATTCTTAATACGTTTAGAATGGCATTTTGCTTACAGTCCTTTTGTCTGAGAGTTCTGTATCATTGGCACCATTGGTAGCTCACTCTTGACAAGAACTAATACATAATCTGGAGCCTCCAAGTCATGACACTCAGTGGCCACATGAGGTGCCCATCCTGTGAGCAGTCCAGGGCTGTGAGGTTTCATCTCACTAAGAGAATAACCAGACAGAAGAAAGACTATTCAGCCTATACTTTGGCACCCACTGCTCAGAAACAGCTTTCTGGAAGCTACCAGAGATGCCTGTATTTAGATCCATGGTTTCTAAACCAAAAGGTAAATTTCAACTTTGGCTAACTAGGGGAGCAGAATAGAATCACTATAAAAATAGTCCCATTGGGTTTATTTCAAACAGAATCTGGACCAAACATTTCAGGGAGACAGAATGACGGGAAGCAACCTCAGAGCAGCCCCAGTTTGACTTACATCCTCATCCCTGTTTCTCAGGGCAGGTAGAGAGGGGTCAAATGTGGGAGCACTGTGCACCCAAGAGAGAGGAAGATGGAGCTTCCTAAGTGAGACACCAGCATTTGACTTCACCAGTATTGCCTGATTTTTATCTGAAAGCTGCAGAATGCCTGCAGACCTGGAGGGGGTGCTCTGAGCCAGGACCCATTTGTCAGTTGCCAGTTTCATTTGCCTCCTGACACATGATCAGGACCTGGAAGCTGGCCATCTGGATGTGAATGTCCCAGGCACAGGAACCAACTGTATGTATTTGGCTGCACCTTCTTCCTTTTGATTTCTAAGAGTATGAGGGGCTGCTTCTATCTGGTCCTTAATCATCCTATAAGGGATGCTCCAGGAGATCAGAGGATTCAGGAGTTATCTTGTTGGAGAGAGGTTAAGAAGAAGACATAGTCACTGTCTCCTCTTCTCATATTTTCTCCACATTCGGTTTATTGTACAATTTGTTTCAAGGTTTGTTAGTAGTGAGCTGCTGGACCTAAGCATAGTTTCTCTAATCAGAGAACCGTGGTACCTTTTTAATCATTGTGTCTTCCGGGACAATACAGTGGTGGGTTTTCAAGAAGCTCTTGAAATTGTCATGCAAGAGCTAACCAGGCAGTTTAAAAGGAATGAATCTTGACAACCAAACATAGCCAGTGCCCAGGAAGTGGCAAGATGGCAGGAAAGGAATCAAACTTCTCCAAGAGTTAAACTGTAAATCCAATGCAGAGGAGAAGTGGCTGGCTGTGGGGAAATGGCTTCAAAAACCTCAGGACTTGAGAACCCAAGTGACTCCGTTCGCATATGATTGTGGGTATTAACAGTTACGTTTCTCATCATAAACTGACTACTGTTATTCTGATTTTCTTACTTCCTTGCGAGTTTTGTTAGCATAAGCAGCCACTGAAAGTGGGATCCTGGCTAGCATGTAATGCAGGGCAGTTTGGGGCTTAACTGGTTTGTTTGTTCTTTTCCTATTTCTTAAATTGTGAGACAGAGCATACACACAGGAAAGTGCAAGAGTATTTCTATACAGTTTAAAGATTAATTATAAAGGCTAATTACTAATTCTGTTTCAGAAACAGAACGTTATTAGCATCCCAGAACCCCCATACCCCGATCCAATCAGCCCCCATTTCTCCTCACTAGAGGTAACCACCATCTTGTGTCTGTCATAATTATTTCCTTGCTTCTCTTCATACTTTTGCCTCCTATGTATGCATCCCTAAATAATAGTTTTGTTTCACCAATTTTGGAATTAAGGGGAGATACACCATATAGTCTGTGCTAGTTTGTTCTTTTAAACACATGTTCTTATTTTGCCCTTCAGAAAACCCAAGCCAGCAGTCATGGCGGCCAAACCCAAGCTCTGGTACTTCCACGGCCGAGGCAGGATGGAGTCTATCCGCTGGCTGCTGGCTGCAGCTGGTGTGGAGGTGGGTTCCCGATTGGGAAATGGAAGTGGGGCGGGTAATCTGGGTGAGACTGAAGTGGTCCTCTTCACCTTTCAAAAGTCAGGATGGTGCCTTTCAATCTGTATCCACTCTTTCCCTTTCCAACTGCCTTCTTGAGGTGAAGGTGGGCTCATAGTCCTCTGCTTAAACAGGGGTAGGAAGGGAGAAGCCTAGGGAGGTGTTCTGGAAGCTTCCTGAGCCTAGAAAGATCTTCAGTTCAGTTCAGTCACTCAGTCATGTCCGACTCTTTGCGACCCCATGAATCGCAGCATGCCAGGCCTCCCTGTCCATCACCAACTCCCAGAGTTCACTCAAACTCACGTCCATCAGGTTGGTGATGCTATCCAGCCATCTCATCCTCTGTCGTCCCCTTCTCCTCCTGCCCCCAATCCCTCCCAGCATCAGGGTCTTTTCCAATGAGTCAACTCTTTGCATGAGGTGGCCAAAGTACTGGAGTTTCAGCCTCAGGATCATTCCTTCCCATGAACACCAAGGACTGGTCTCCTTTAGAATGGACTGGTTGGATCCCCCTGCAGTCCAAGGGACTCTCAAGAGTCTTCTCCAACACCACAGTTCAAAAGCATCAATTCTTCAGCACTCAGCTTTCTTCACAGTCCAACTCTCACAATCCATACATGACCACTGGAAAAACCATAGCCTTGACTAGATGGACCTTTGTTGGCAAAGTAATGTCTCTGCTTTTGAATATGCTATCTAGGTTGGTCATAACTTTCCTTCCAAGGAGTAAGTGTCTTTTAACTTCATGGCTGCAATTACCATCTGCAGTGATTTTGGAGCCCCCAAAATAAAGTCTGTCACTGTTTCCACTGTTTCCCCATCTATTTGCCATGAAGTGATGGGACCAGATGCCATGATCTTCGTTTTCTGAATGTTGAGCTTTAAGCCAACTTTTTTACTCTCCTCTTTCACTTTCATCAAGAGGCTTTTGAGTTCCTCTTCACTTTCTGCCATAATCTTGGTGGATCACAAATTGAGGAGATAGAAGAGACTCACATTTGAATCATTCTCTCAGTTGAGACCAGCTCATTTCCCAGGGTCTTTCCAACTCTGGTCAGCACTTCAGTCCTGTTCTACCCATGGCTGTCCACTGGAACTTCAGGCCCAGCTGCAGCTTGCCCACCACCCCTTGACCCTTCTCCTAAAGGCTTACCCCACAGGGATCTTTCCCTAATTTCAGTATTTTTTCTTAACCCTCTCTCTGACTTTTTCATAGATTTTTTACAAGTGCTTTGGAATTGTTCTGTTTCATGCAGGTATAGACTCCCTTGTCCCTGATTGAATGCCACCTCCTCTAGAACATGGACTTAGGATCTTCTTTATTTTGCTTTATTTACTCCCCTTATCTTAAGCCCCATTTCAAGGTTTGGTGTACAAAAAATCACTCTGTCCCACAAAAGCTCTGGAAACTCCATCAGTAAATGATGATACTCCCACTTGAGTAATGATCTTTGGGTCCCTTTCACTGAGTATGTGAGCAAAAAGAAATGCCTAATTTGACCTGATATGGAGGGAAGAGGATGCAGAAGAGAGAGAAGAAAAAAAGAGAAGAAAGGGAAGAGGAGAAATCAGGGGGCAATTGGAGGAGAGGGCAAGAGTTTGGAGAGAAGGTAGAGCTAAGATGAGGACAAGGAAATATATGAATGGGGGCTTGGGGATATCCTTTAATTAGGAAGGGTGCCTGTCCCATGTTAGCCTAAGCTACTCTTACATGCATGGTCTGTCAGAGTTTTCAGCTACATGATAGTTGATAACTTTGTGGTCTTTTCTTTCTTTTTTTGTGGGGGGGTTCAAGGTGATTTTTTTATTTGAAAATGAATATGTATGTTTATGCAGGAGATGCAAACACACTTATCCACTTAAAGGAGGGACGGATCCTCTCAGTAACAAATTCTTGAACAGGTGCTAATTTTTTAAACTAATTTTTATAATATTTTCATTCTGGAAGATGTTGGGAATTTTATACTATAAGCATTTCTTTTCTTTCTCTCACCTTAGGTTTATAACAATGTATCCTGTTTATTTTTTTTTTTTAGTTTGAAGAAGAATTTCTTGAAACAAGAGAACAATATGAGAAGTTGCAGAAGGGTGAGCCTAGATTTATTCAATGTTATCTTACGGGAAAAATAAAATATGTTCCCAGAAATATTCATTTCAGCACAGAACTCTAGAATGACAACCATTAGAAAAGGCAAACAGCATGATTGCTAATACTAACTGTTCACTTTGCCCCCAGTGTAGAGCTAAATGTGTCATCTGCTCTGCCTCCTTAGCCTCATAAAAAGGTATCGAGTAGGTTATGACTCTGGCCTCAACTTAGCAACAGCCTGGGTTGATCCAGTGCCAACTGGTTCAATAATCCCCATCCCACCAGAGAAGGCTTCAAGGATTCTTCACAATGATCCAGTGGGCCAGAGGAGAGGGAAAAAAAGGGCAGGTGAATTAGATCTAAAATATTCCCTGGTTCTCGTGGTTCATATTCACTTTTTCTTAGTGGTTTTAGCAGATTAACAGAGATAATTTTACCAGGTCACAACTGTAGAATCAAAACTATAGAAAAGATCCAAATTTGATTACATTCAGAAGTTCTTAATCCCTACAATTCCCCGATTTTCTCCCACTAAGAGAGAAGACTGATATTTCTCCAGTCCTACTTCTCACAGCCATAATGTTATTTTTTTTATCTAAGGAAACCCAGGGTCCCCATCGTTGCTGATAAGCAGTCATGAAATTACCACAGATTATTTTTTAAGAAAGACTTTCAGCGAATCATCAGCAGACCTGCCATTTACAAACTGCATGGCTTTGGTCAAGACCTTTCATTTCTCTTCATCCTGTCTTCTTGCCATACAATAAGAGAATCTTTCTTGTCTTGACTGCAGAGTACCAGGAAATCTCATGGAGAGGGAAGACCTGCTTAACCCTTCCCCAGTTTTCATTCAGGACCTTTATTATCTAGAATCCCTCTGAAGCGTCTCTTCCCCTCTTCCTCTTCATTTCTGCCCCATTTTACTCTAAATAAGGACAGTCACATAGTAGTGGTTAAATACCTATGCATTGAATAAATAAATGGATGTTGTTGTATAAACTCCTCCATGATCAATCTGGCAGGAAATGCCAGGGATTTCCCTGGCACTCCTAGTATTCCCTAGAAATGCAGGAAATCCTAGGGAACCCTCCATCCCTCGCTGGGTCTGTGAGGCTGTTGAGGACAGCCTCCTGGGCATTGCTGCCATCTGTGAGCAGTCCCGAGAGAGCACTGGACTGGGAGTCAGGAGGCCCCCTTCTGCTGGCTTAGCTGTCCTCTCTGGGTCCGAGCAAGTCACTTTGCCGCACTGGCCTCCACAGTGCACTGTCCGTAATATGAACAAACTGAACTAAATGATCTCAAAGGTCCTCTCCTGTGTTCTTGATCTGAGATTTTCTTCAATTCTTCCGAAGAGGATCATCAGCTCCTAGAAGCAGGGATCATTTCTAACGGCTGTTTGCATCATTCATAAACAGCAACACAGAGCTCAGCTTTAGATGTTTATTCAATTTTGGACAAATGTAGAACTGTCTCAGGAAATGGAGGTTTAGTAGTCTCTCCGCTAAAAATAGTATTGATATTTCTGAAGTACGAGCTTGCCCAAAGAAACTCAGTAAAATGGGCAGAACAGATACTGTTACAGATCAGAAAACAGGCTCGGAGAAGTTAAAGATGTGTCTAAAGTCCTCCATCACCCCCAAAAGACAGGGACACTGGCTCCCTGGAAAGCTGCCAGTGGTGCCTGTGCTAGCTCTCTGCCACCACGTTCCCACGTCTCATTAGGTCAATTATTGGAAGCTGGGGAGATTAACTGTGGCCTTTGCCAGTGCACTAGTGAAATCTGACTCCTATTCTGGGTAAAATTCCTTATTCTCATTCATGTACAGGTGTTTATGAAAATTTAAAGGCTATTCATTCCTTCAAGACCCCATGAAAAAGTACATCTTTAAATAAATTATTTATACAGGCAGTTCACTCAGAAAGAAGAAAAATTTGATTTTACTGAACCTTGATTGTTGACAGTTTTCAGTGTTATACTTATGTTATGATGTTTCATCTTTTCAAAATCCTGCTCGATGGATATTACAGCTATTTTAGAGAAAAGGAAACTGGAGCTCAGATAGGTCATTTATTTAAAGTCACAGGGCTCGAAGGGCCAAAGCTAACATGTGGGCCTGGGACCTGGGTTCTTGCTGTCACATCCATCCCATTGCCATGCAGACCTAGAGTGATACCTGTTGTACTTTTTAAAGAATTCAGACTCCATCCCTGAATCAGAGTATCTGGAGGGTGGGGTGAGTATTTTTAACAACCACCTCTTCCAGGTGATTCTGATACACCTGAAACTTTGAAAACCAAAAACACTGATACTATAATACAGTCAGAGCAAATGTAGAAAGCCTTAAATAACCATGATTAACCAACATGCAAAAACCCATGTACCTATCAAGCAAATCTCACATTTTCCATTAAACAAATGGTAGGCATTTCCTCAACAACCGGGGTCTTAAACTCACCCCTTTGGATGAAAACTAAGAATTACTCAACAAAATTAGAAGTGGATCCTCCTGTAGGCTGACCACAACCATAGAGGGAGAGTCTCTTAACCTAATCTCTTCGCTCAAACCACAGACGGACGCCTGCTTTTTGGCCAGGTGCCTCTGGTTGAAATTGATGGAATGGAGCTGACACAGACAAGAGCCATCCTCAGCTATCTTGCTGCCAAGTACAACTTGCATGGGAAGGACCTGAAGGAGACAGTCAGGTACCAGAGTGCCCGTGCCAATACTTGGTTCTTCTCCAAGCTCTGTCTTCCTATACGGAGACCCAGATCAGATGCAGCCTTTCAGCCTGGAGGGAGGGGAGGAGACAAGGAGACAAGGGAAGATGCTTGTGCTACCCCAGTATATCTTGGGCATGCTCTGAACACCTGCTCCTGGACGCCCCTTCTACTCTTCACAGTGGTCTGCATTTGACATTCTCATATTCTCTCCCCACTCCTAACAAAGTGTGTTTTCATAAAATGATCTCATAAACTACTCTGCACAACGGTGGCAATGACTGACTCAGCAAACAAATATTGAGCATTGTATCAACGGCCTATTACTGCAAATAATGCTGTATAACATGTCACCCTGAAGCCCAGGGACTTAAGTCAGCAAGGACTTGTTATTGCTCACTGGTCTATGGGGGAAGCCTTGGTGGCTCAGTAAAGAATCTGCTTGGCAATGCAGGAGACTTGGGTTTGATCCTTGGGCCAGGAAGATCCCCTGGAGAAGGAAATGACAACCCACTCCAGAATTCTTGCCTAGGAAATCCCACAGACAGAGAAGTGTGGCAGGCTACAGTCAATGGGATCGCAAAAGAGTTGGATACGACCGAGTGACTAAACAATGCCACCAGTCAACGGGTCATCTGGGTGTCAGCATTTTCAGGCCAGGCTTGATGTATCTTGGCTGGACTCACTCCTAGGTCTGTGGTCACCTGGTAGTCAGCAAGGAGAATCTAGTTGGGGTGCTGGCTGACCATCAATTGGTGAGCAAGTGGCCACCTGTCTCTTGTCCTCTTTTCCTGAGCTTGTTCTGATTGCAGCCAGGTAGGGTTCTCAGAAAGCACACAGGCTGTTAGCTTCTGGGCTCAGAACTGGGACATCATTCTAGTGGTCAAATTGAGTCATGAGGTCAGCCCAAGCAGCAGACGCCATCTACTAATGGAAGAGCTGCCAAGCTTTACCACAAATACTGAAGAGTGAAGATTTGTGGCCTTTTTTTTGCGTTTCTACACCACAGGGATCCAGTCTGTGCTATGCACTGTGCTAGGCCTGGCTGAGCATGGCTGGGTTCTTTCTCCCAGGAATAGTGCAGTTTTACAGGAAATGAGCAAACTTAAAATGAAGACTTGCAACAGTAAAAATTTTCCTGGATTTGTGGTCGGGGACCTGTTCAGGGGACCTATCACAAATTATACTCAATATTTTGTAATAACCTATAAGGAAAAAATAAATATATCTTATGTACTTATAACTGAATCACTTTTCTGTACACTTGATACTAGCACAATACTGTAAGTCAATTCTACTTCAATAATTAAAAAAATAAATAAGTCATCTGTTCCAATATCTCAGTTCAGTTCAGTTCAGTTGCTCAGTCGTGTCTGACTCTTTGCGACCGCATTGAACCATAGCATGCCAGGCCTCCCTGTCCATCACCAGCTCCCGGAGTCCACCCAAACCCATGTCCGTTGAGTTGATGATGCCATCCAACCATCTCATCCTCTGTCGTCCCCTTCTCTTCCTGCCCTCAATCTTTCCCAGTATCAGGGTCTTTTCCAATGAGGCAGGTCTTCACATCAGGTGGCCAAAGTATTAGAGGTTCAGCCTCAACATCAGTCCTTCCAATGAACACCCAGGACTGATCGCCTTTAGGATGGACTGGTTGGATCTCCTTGCAGTCCAAGGGACTCTCAAGAGTCTTCTCCAACACCAAAGTTCAAAAGCATCAATTCTTTGGCACTCAGCTGTCTTTATAGTCCAACTCTCACATCTATACATGACCACTGGAAAAACCATAGCCTTGACTAGACGGACCTTTGTTGGCAAAGTAATGTCTCTGCTTTTTAATATGCTGTCTAGGTTGGTCATAACTTTCCTTCCAAGGAGTAAGCGTCTTTTAATTTCATGGCTGCAATCACCATCTTCAGTGATTTTGGAGCCCAGAAAAGTAAAGTCAACCACTGTTTCCACTGTTTCCCCATCTATCTGCCATGAAATGATGGGACCGGATGCCATGATCTTCGTTTTCTGAATGTTGAGCTTTAAGCCAACTTTTTCACTCTTCTCTTTCACTTTCATCAACAGGCTCTTTAGTTCTTCACTTTCTGCCGTAAGGGTGGTGTCATCTGCATATCTGAGGTTATTGATATTTCTGCCGGCAATCTTGATTCCAGCTTGTGCTTCCTCCAGCCCAGTGTTTCTCATGATGTACTCTGCATATAAGTTAAATAAGCAGGATGACAATATACAGCCTTGACGTACTCCTTTTCCTATTTGGAAACAGTCTGTTGTTCCATGCCCAGTTCTAACTGTTGTTTCCTGACCTGCATACAGGTTTCTCAAGAGGCAGGTCAAGTGGTCTGATGTGCCCATCTCTTTCAGAATTTTCCAGTTTATTGTGATCCACACAGTCAAAGGCTTTGGCATAGTCAATAAAGCAAAAATAGATGTTTTTCTGGAACTCTCTTGCTTTTTCGATGATCCATCGGATGTTGACAATTTGATCTCTGGTTCCTCTGCCTTTTCTAAAACCAGCTTGAACTTCTGGAAGTTCATGGTTCACGTATTGCTGAAGCCTGGCTTGGAGAATTTTAAGTATTACTTTACTAGCATGTGAGATGAGCGTAATTGTGCGGTAGTTTGAGCATTCTTTGGCATTGCCTTTCTTTAGGATTGGAATGAAAACTGACCTTTTCCAGTCCTGTGGCCACTGCTGAGTTTTCCATATTTGCTAGTCACACCAAAAAAAGTAGTGGATCAGGAAACCCCTCACACAAAGGTTTCTCTTGGATTGAGAGTTCCACTGTTTTGTCAGGATCGACATGTACGCCGACGGCACCCTGGACCTCATGCTGATGGTGGCGCTGGCTGCGTTCAAACCCCCGGAGGAAAAAGAGGAGAGCCTGGCTTTAGCCGTGAAGAAAGCTAAAACCCGGTACTTCCCCGTCTTTGAAAAGGTAGGCTGCAGGGATCCAGTTTGGCCGAGGCAGTGAGACCCAGCGTGAGGGTCTGTGACAGCTGGGAGTCAGATCCTCCAGGGGAGCAGGGCAGGGCTGACATCTACGAGGGTGACTCTCCCAAGTCCCCGCCCCCCGGGTCCTCCCCCTGAGCCCAGGCGGCAGTGGGGGTAGGGGCGGGTGAGAATTGGGGGAGGGGCGTACACAGCCCAGCAAGTCCGCTGGTCTACCTCCCAGGCTGCAGGGATCGGGGACAGTGACGTTCCCTATTGCTGATAAGAGTAAAGACTGACATCTTAAAAGGCAGAAGCTGTGTTAGAGCTGTACTGCATTTGGACCAAAACTTTAATAAGGATTCCCAAATAAATGACGTAAAATTATGGAACCTCTAACCAAACAAAATTGGAATAAACCAAGGTCAGTGAAGGACTGATGCTGAAGCTGAAGCTTCAATACTTTGGCCACCTGATGCAAAGAGCAGACTCATTGGAAAAGACCCTGATGCTGGGAAACATTGAGGGCAGGAGGAGTAGGGGATGACAGAGGATGGGATGGTTGGATGGCATCATCGATTCAATGGATATGAGTTTGAGCAAACTCCAAGAGGTGGTGAAGGACAGGGAAGCCTGGCATGCTGCAGTCTATGGGGTCACAAAGAGTTGGACATGACTGAGTGACTGAATAACAACAAATTTACCTTTGTTCCTTATTCATGGAATAAAGTCGTGTTTTTTACATCTGCTACTCAAAGCAGCACCTGAGGAATTTTTATATTCATTTTTCACTGGATGGTGAAAAGGCTCATGTTTGAGCTTCTGGTATCCCACTGGTACCTTATCTGTGGTGTAGTAGCCAGATTCTAGTTAATTATGACCTTTATGTCTTCTATGCTGGTGGGTACAGCCAGCTCTAGGCTCACAACAGGAGCTCCACTCCAGCACTTCACCACCCAAATTGTCTTGATCATCACTGTCAAATTTCCAAGAAGATTGTGTGGATTACGACAATGTATAAGGGTGTTAGTCGTTCAGTCGTGTGATTCTCACAGATGTGGGTTCGATCCAGCAATCTTCCTGGGTCAGAAAGCTTCCCTGGAGAGGGGAATGGCTACCCACACCAGTATTCTTGCCTGCGGAATTCCATGGACAGAGGAGCCTGGTAGGCTACAGTCCACGGGGTCCAAAGAGTCAGACACGACTTGAGTGACTAACACACACACATAAAGGTGTTAGTTTCATTCTCTCCTTGCAAGCATTCTTGGAGATTATCAAGAAAAAGATTCTTAAGTAAATTTGATCTATACAAAAAACCCCATGCTTTTGTTAAGTGTTTAGCCAGGCAAAATAGTCTTTAGTTTTATTTGATATTCTTTATTTTTCTTTCTGTAGATTTTGAAAGACCACGGAGAGGATTTTCTCGTTGGCAACAAATTTAGCTGGGCAGACATACAGCTCCTGGAAGCTATTTTAACAATGGAAGAACTTGATGCTTCTGTTCTTTCCGATTTCCCTCTGCTAAAGGTAGAGTTTTAGCATCCACCCAGAGTCCAGGGAAACACGAACAGACACAAAGACTGAAACAAAATATGCCCCCTGGCCAATCTCAAAAGAAAGGTTAAAAGACTGTTTTAAAAATCATTACTTCACTCATTTTGGTAATTGTCTCCTGCTCACAGAATAGGATGATTAGGAAGTAAAACCTTATGGAGGGAGAAGGAAGATTTTAATTTCTACCATGAACATTTAATGCTTTCCGTTTTTTGTGGTGCTTTGAATGTTCTTCCTGGCTGATGGGTCTGCTTGTGTTGTTTTCCTCTCCAGCTCCTACCAGACCACTTTGTCCCCTTTCCTCCCCCTGATGCTATCTGTCCAGTCAGTTCAGTCACTCAGTTGTGTCCGACTCTTTGCGACCCCATGGACTGCAGCACGCCAGGCTTCCCTGTCCATCACCAACTCCCAGAGCTTACTCAAACTCATGTCCATTGAGTTGGTGATGGCATCCAACCATCTCATCCTCTGTCATCCCCTTCTCCTCCTGCCTTCAAACTTTCCCAGCATCAGGGCCTTTTCCAGTGAGTCAGTTCTTCACATCAGGTGGCCAAAGTATTGGAGTTTCAGCTCCAGCATCAGTCCTTCCAATGAATATTCAGGACTGATTTCCTTTAGGATGGACTGGTTGGCTCTTCCTTGCAGTCCAAGGGACTCTCAAGAGTCTTCTCTGACACCACAGTTCAAAAGCATCAATTCTTTAGCGCTCAGCCTCTTTATAGTCCAACTCTCACATCCATACATGACCACTGGAAAAACCATAGCTTTGACTAGATGGACCTTTGTTGGCAAAGTATGTCTCTGCTTTTTAATATGCTGTCTAGATTGGTCATAACTTTTCTTCCAAGGAGCAAGCATCTTTTAATTTCATGGCTACAGTCATCATCTGCAGTGATTTTGGAGCCCCCCAAAATAATGTCTGTTACTGTTTCTATTGTTTCCCCATCTATTTGACATGAAGTGATGGGACCAGATGCCATGATCTTCATTTTATGAATGTTGAGTTTTAAGCCAACTTTTTCACTCTCTTTCACTTTCATCAAGAGGCTTTTTAGTTCTTCCTTGATTGTGTCATCTGCATATCTGGAATATATGCAGGTGACTGATATTTCTCACAGCAATCTTGATTTTAGCTTGTGCTTCATCCAGTCCAGCATTTCTCATGATGTATTCTGCATAGAAGTTAAATAAACAGGGTGATAATATACAGTCTTGATGTGCTTCTTTCCTGATTTGGAACCAGTCTGTTGTTCCATGTCCAGTTTCTTCTTGACCTGCATACAGATTTCTCAGGAGGCAGGTCAGGTGGTCTGGTATTCCCATCTCTTGAAGAATTTTCCACAGTTGTGATCCACACAGTCAAAGGCTTTGTCATAGTCAATAAAGCAGAAGTAGATGTTTTTCTGGAACTTTCTTGCTTTTTTAATGATCCAATGGATGTTGGCAATTTGATCTCTGGTTCCTCTGCCTTTTCTAAATCCAGCTTGAACACCTGATGCTATGCAGGCCCTCAATTGCTCAGAGCCTCTGCTGAGAGGGTACCGCCTCTGATCAGTCAGGACAACTGAGCGACTAACACACACACAAGGGTGTGTGTGTGTGTCTGTGTGCCTATGTGCCTGCCTCTCTCCTACCACACTGCTAGTCCTCAGACCTCTCTCTGAATCCTGACACTGCCAGACCTTACCTAGCTTCTGTTTCAGTTCCTTACAAAGATTTTCTCTAATAGGTGACCATAGGTTTTGTACTTCAAGAATAGCATTTTTTATTTTTTGGCTTTGCCACACAACATGTGGGATCTCAGTTCCCCGACCAAGGATCGAACCTGTGCATTTGCAATGCAAGTGCAAGGTCTTAACCACCAGACCCCCAGGGAAGTTCCAGAGCAACATTTTTTAATAACAAAAAAAAAGTACATACGCATTTATATAAACCTCCCCCCCCCAAAAAAAAGACCTATAATCCTACCAACCAAATGGTTCTGCATTAGACTTCCCAACGTCTTATTTTACATTTTCCCCCCAAATGGTGTCATGCTAAATATTGTTCTGTGGCCTGCTTGTAACATTTTTTAATTTATCATAAATATATTTACAGTCAATGCATATTCTTCTGCAATCTAATTTTATTTTCTTTTATTAGGCAGTAGAGTCACATCTTTTTGAAAAATCAGAACTTATAAAATGAAATTTCATTCTCACCACTGCCCTCCTACATTCTCACCTCTATAATCTCTTTTATTGGCTCCTGTGTGCCCATCCAGTGTTTATGCAGATACAAGGAAATATGAATTATATATTTGTCTCCCCTCCTGCCACTTTCTCACACAAAATGGAAAATTGTGTATATTATGTTCTACCCTGGGCTATTTTTTTTAAACTAAACAATGCAATGCAGTTCAATCCCTGTCAATACAGGGATCTTCCTCTTTTCTTTTATATCTAAAACATCATTTTAAATTACTGACCTATTTCTTTTAGGGATATAACATAATTTATATACAGTTTTATTTTCCGAGAAATATAAATTATTTCCAATTTTTCATTGTGGTAACATTCTTATAGTTATCTCACACTCTTACTTATTCTCATATAATTAATTTTTAGAAAGGAACTGATACTTCAAAAAATATGAATTTCTAGAGTTATTGATATGCACTACCTAATGGTGTTAATGATTTTTCACTAAGAAAATTTTACTTATGCCAAACAGGCCTGCAATTGTATTACTTTCTCAGGAATACCCAGCAAACATGTTTCAAGGGATTGACTTGGATTCAACATTCTAGGCGTCACCAATTGAGGATCTAAGCTTTCCACCTCTTGTAACAAAGTTTTGGGCTCCCTTAAAGATTGTGACTGCTCTTAAGAGCCTGATTTTACTATTTCTCATTTCAGGAATTTAAGACAAGAATCAGCAACATTCCTACCATTAAGAAGTTCCTGCAGCCTGGGAGTCAGAGGAAGCCGCCCCCGGATAGCCACTATGTTGAGGTTGTCAGGAACACCTTGCAGTTCTAAAGGCAGCAGTCTTACGATGGCAGACTAATGAACCAGTTGCAGCACTGGCTCCTGTCGTGAAGCAAAGCAAATGGTGTAGATTCTAGGAGCAATCTAAGTGTAGATTCTAAGTAATCCAAGTGTAGATTCTAGGAGTAACGTGTCCAAAAAGAACAAAACCATATTGCCATCAGCAGCAAATGCCAAGTAAATGCAATAAAAAAAAATAAAAAAGCCATTCTGATGTGTGATTAAATTTTTAAGCTTGTCAATTGTGGATGATGGTTACAACTTTTATTAAATTACTACTCTGAGTAAATAAAGAGGAAGTTGATACCAAAAAAAAAAAACACAAAAAAACAAGAGCTTCTCTGATGGCTCAGATGGTTAACAATCTGCCTTCTCAGTCAGACACAACTGAGTGATTAACACGGTCAACACACCCTGATATAAAATTCTTCAGGCAGAGGCTTACAGAGGGCACTGTTCTTGCTTTCTGCATCTACACCGGGACCATTAAGGGAAGTGGAAGTGAAAGTCACTCAGTCATGTCCGACTCTTTGTGACCTCATGGAATTCTCCAGGCCAGAACACTGGAGTGGGTAGCCTTTCCCTTCTCCAGGGAATCTTCCCAACCCAAGTATTAAACCTAGGTCTCCCACATGGCAGGCAGATTCTTTACAAGTTGAACCACAAGGGAAGCCAGTGAGTGGTGATTTGAGAGGGCAGGATCTCTCCAACACCCACAATGATTCTGAGTATTGGGGACAGAAAAAAGTGGCAAATGACAAATCAGGAGTAAGATGATGTTGACACTAGTTAATCCTAAGAGGAAGCATGGGGGACAGAGAGGGTCCAGAAAACATTTTACAGCCATGGAAAAATCGTGGACAATTAGACAACCTTATTCTACTTAACGGAGACACCTGAGGCTAGGTTTTTCCTTGGTTGAACAATTCCAACTACAGTGACACTGAGATTAGATGCAGTGTTAGTTAAACTAGTTACTCAGTTGTGTCTGACTCTTTGTGACCCCATGGACTGTATGTAGTCCACGAGGCACCTCTGTCCATGGATTCTCCAGAGAATACTGGAGTGGGTTTCCATTCCTTTCTCCAGGGGATCTTCCTGATCCAGGGATTGAACCTGGGTCTCCCTCACTGGCAAGCAGATTTTTTTACCATCTGAGCCACACAGAAGCATAACCGATGAATAATTACACAAATTGACCAAAGTTTCCCTAGCCTTGATATACTTTCTTTAAAGGTGATTATTAAGTTCCCAAGTTGTGAAATTTGAAAATCAACCCCAGTTCAGGGCTCTGTTGAGGGAGGGATGAAGAGCTATTTAGGGTGATGTTCCAAGCCTTCCCCGTGGGGATGGGAGTCTCTGGTCTGGAGCACAGCCCCTGCCAATGACTTCGGGTAGACAACTTCACAAGCCCTAAACTGCTACTGGGATGTCTGCCCAGGCTACACACTGGATCTGTTTCTGCGTGTACACCTCGGTACATGACCTTACTTGTGAAATGACTTAATGACTCATCAGACTTCTTGCAGTTTCCTCAGGACCACCACAGGACATACCCATTCCCATGCTACATCCTGTCCCTTCCTTTCCTCCTGCCCTTTCAGAGGACAGACTGCTCATCAGTTATGACAATCCAGGCCAGTCAGCACCCCCGCCCAGTCAGGCTGGAGCCTGAGACCCTGCTCCCTGTCAGTCAAAGCTCAACCTAGGGATCACATTTAGCAAATGGCCCTCTTCTCATCCCTGATCTGGGCAGCCATGGCCAAAAGATGGTGAAGAAGAGAGGGAACGATGGGTACTCAGGAGAAGCCTGGCCCTGTGTGTGTGGGATGACTTCTTCTTCTGACTTCCGCCAAAGCCAAGAGTCTGACCTGATAGAAATTAAGGAAAAAGAAAAAGAAATTATGTGGGGAATATTCAAAACTATGACCCAGTTTCTTTTAATGATCATTGCACGGTCTTGATAAGTAATTCTATTTGGAAGGTTTTTTACACTGAAAGATAAAATCCTTTCCTCATTAGATTGTTTTTAAAAACAACCACTTCCTGGGTCCTCACTCCTTGCCCTGGCACCTGCCTTGAGAAGCAGAGCATCACGTGGTTGGGTTCCCTTGGCTCCAAGCTGGTTTTGCCTTGTTTTGCTTCATGGGTTTTGAACACAAGCCCTAGGCTTGAGCCCAACCTGGCATGTTCCCCAAGGGTACTGACAAAAGCTCAGCCTTGATGTCAGAACAATTTTCATTGCGTGGTAATCCCATTAAGTGCAACTTCATGCCTTTGTTGTAATTCCTTCCCTACAAGGCTCTCTTTGGGCTCAGCGCCTGCTATGCAAACTAGTAGGGTAACTGGGTGCCCAAGCAAGTGAGCCTCGGAGATCACAACGACCCCCTAAGAAACATTCGAGATCCTACCTCTTCTCCCCCAACACCTGTGAATCTTAGCTTCGGACAGAAAGAGAAGCGCAAGTGAAGGTCATTGACTCAGCCTGTCCCCAGAGACAGAGGGCAGGGCCTTGTGGGTCCCTGTCCTCTCCCCCAGGGGATGCTGATTGGAGATCCTGGTACCAACCTCGCTCTCCCGTTTCAGGAGTCTGGAATTTTGACAAATGAGAATGTCTCCTCTGGGTGGCTATGAATCTCCCCTATTGCAGTTAAAGCCTATTTATTTGTTTGGGCCTCAGCATACAGAGAATCAGAACCATCACATTATCCATTCCCAGAAAATTTTAATCATCCCAAACTGAAACTATATACCCATTAATAACTCCCCAGCTCCCCCGCCCCAGCCCTGGGGTATTATTAGAATTATTAATTATTAATAGAAATTAATAGTATTATTAATAGAAAACACTATTATGTTTTCTGTTTCCATGAGTTTTCCTATTCTAGGTGCCTCACTGCTGCTGCTGCTGCTGCTGAGTCACTTCAGTCATGTCCGACTCTGTGCGACCCCATAGACAGCAGCCCACCAGACTCCCCCGTCCCTGGGATTCTCCAGGCAAGAACACTGGAGTGGGTTGCCATTTCCTTCTCCAATGCATGAAAGTGAAAAGTGAAAGTGAAGTTGCTCAGTTGTGTCCGACCCCCAGCGACCCCATGGACCGCAGCCTATCAGGCTCCTCCGTCCATGGGATTTTCCAGGCAAGAGTACTGGAGTGGGTTGTCGTGGAGTGTGTAACAGAACAAGACCCTGTAGGGACTTCCCTGGACAGACACCCTCTCCCCCAGGTTCTCTGCTTGATTCCTATCTGAAGTAACTAACTAATAGTTTCTGATGCATTTTTTCCTGAGTTGTTTTACAGATGCTAAAACCTTCACCAAATGGAAGACGTTAACTACTTATGACCATGAGCCCTTAATCCTGAGACTTACTGGAGGCTGAGGGTTGATAATGTTAATCTCTGTGACACAACCCTATATCTTACCATTAGTCAATCCGAAAATTGTACACGAGTTGATCACACACCTTGGGACTCTCCTTTCTCACCTGGCCTTTAAAAATGCCTCACTTTAGGATCTACTTCGTTGACCAGGAATGGAACCCTGGTGCCCTGCATTGGGAGCAGAGTCTTAACCACTGGGAGGCAGTGTGCTGCAGCTAAGACCCAGCACAGCCAAATAAATTTTTTTTTAAAAGCCTCCTTGAAACCCATTGGGGAGTTCAGGCCTTTGGAGCATGAGTTATCCTAGACTCCTCTGGTGCCTTAAAATAAGCACTGCACTTTTCTTCCCCACAACCCAGTGTCAGTAGATTGGCTTTACTGCTCAAAAGCCAACAGATCCAAGTTTGGTTCAGTAACAGGTGGAATCATATATAATTTGTCCTTTTGGGTCTCTTTCACTTTGCATAATGTTTCCAAAGTTCATCCATGTTGCAACATGTGTCAGAATGTCATTCCTTTTCAAAGCTGTCTTGTTTTCTTTCCTGTTCTTTTGCAGGGCTGGGAGAGGGGGGTTGTTTTTATTATTTATTTGTGTTTGGCCGCACAGTGCCACATATGGGATCTTAGTTTCCCCAGCCAGGGATCAAACCCATGCCTCCTTCATTGGGAGCACGGGGTCTTAACCACTGGACTATCAGGGAAAATTCTGTCTTGTTTGTTTTTAACAAAGGTGAACTTCCCTCCTGCTGTGTGACCCCCAGAGGCACTTGACACAGGACGCAGCTGTGTTTCAGGACCCATGGAGCTGACACAGACCCTGGGTTGCAGGACCCTGTGCACACAGCCATCCATGTCAAAGAAGCCAGCTAGGATGCTGTTCTTCCTGGATTTTCTAACTACAGCCCTTTTCCCCTTCACAATTAGTTCTCAGATTTACGTTACCTCTCTCTGCAGTGTCTCCTTTATGCCTCATATTTAACTGTGGTAAAAGCATTATCCGATCAAAAAGGGATTTCAAGATCAGAAATAGGTACGGATGTATCAGGGATCAAGGGTACCTCAGGGCCCAACTATACTGCCTCGAGGTTAGAGATTGCTCCAGACAAAGGTCATGAGAAAAAAGAACACCTACCAGGCGTTTTCTGCAGACCAGGCTCTCTTCCAGGAGATCTATATCCATTAACGATTTTATCCTTTCAGCAACCTTCCAAGAGACATATGATCATTTGCATCTGCCCAGGTGAGGAAATTCAGGCCCTGAGAAGCCCAAGGACCAAGATTCCCAGACCTGGGACTGGGTTGAGGGTGAGAAGCCAGGCTTGCTCCTGCCAGGGCCAAGACACTTTTTCTTCCAACGTTAACAACAGATGACATAAAACACAAGCACAAACACATTGTAAAACAGATCCAGATACTGTTGGGGAGCGATTATCCCATCTCATTTCTCAGCATGGTCTCTGATAGCATTGAGTCCAGGCCTGCAGGGACCTCCTTGCTTGGCTCAGCCTCTGGTGAGGGAATTCTAACAAGCAGGTCCTCCAGACCTGTGGCCCAGGTTGGGAATGAAGCTGTGGCAAGCCCCTGTGTCCTTGTCTTTTGAAGTAAAATGCTGAGCCAAGAGTTAATGATTGGGAAATGGGAAGAGGTAGAAACAAAGAATAGCTATTAGACTAGGGAACTGGTAACAATTTGGACTATCATTCTGCCACATAGCAGAATCCCCAAACTCACAGCTCCCTGAAAGATTAGATAAAGGCCTGACACACGTTCCTAAATTGTTTTTTCAGGAAGCAGACCCCTCCAGGTGAAAACTGCTGACCACAAGAATGTAGACCCAAAACTGGTTGAAATCAGAAAACTGATGATGCTTGAAACTTTACCTTGTGGCCAATCAATCCAAGAATTATCCATGAGCTGATTACTCCCTGATCCTTGAACACTATAAAACTCACTTCCCCCTCCAAGGTGGGTCACACAGTCTTAAGGGTGTTAGCTAACTGTGGCCCCCTTTGCCTGGCAAAGCAATAAAAGCTACTCTTTTCTATTTCACCCAAAACTCTGACTCTGCATCTCTTTTTGGCACTGGTGAACAGAGGCCGAATTTCAGCAGCAGGAAAAGGGGACTGATTCATTTTCCTAGTAGTGGTCATGGTGTTACTGTTATGTGTCAAGTTCCTATTGCTCACCCCACAACAGATCAATAAATCGAGAGATGAGGTGTTGGGGCAAGGAACAGGGACTTTATTTGGAAAGCCAGCAGACCAGAAGATGGTGAACTATTTTCCCAAAGAACCATCTTATCTGAGTTAGAATGCAGGGTTCTTTTATACTAAAGGAGGATGGGAGTGTGGCTGGTGATTACAAACTCCTTGGTGCTGACCAGACCCCAAGAGGGAGGTAAAAGCCTTTGTTCTTGCAGCTGTCTATGTAGGTCTGGTCACAGTGTTCCCATAAATCTCCAAGGAGACAAATGTTGTTCTCTGTTCTATAAAATTTTATCTCTGTGAATGGAAAATCATCATACTTTAAAGGTCAGAGCCTTGAGAATGGGCTATCCTGTGTACTTCATGTTACAGGCAACATTCTTTTATAGACGGTGCAGAACCAGCATGACTAAGCACAGGCTATAGAACACAAGGGTTAGAGCTAAAGGAATAGAGCCCACCTGGAGTCAGATTTTGTGGAGTCCCATACTGAGGTCATAGGTGCAAGGCCTTGTACCAAGATGCAGAGCCCACAGATGCAGAGCCCAGAACCAAAGTCATCTTCAGAACTGACTGAACCCCATTGTAACCAATGCCAAAATCCTCCCTGACCATCACCAGCAGGTTTCCTGACCCCAAATTAGATAAAAATACCCACCCTGGTATTCACCCCATAGCACCCTAACCAATCTTATAACGCCACCCTTCCAGCTTCCCTGGGCTTCCTTGGTGGCTCAGATGGTAAAGAATCTGCTTGCAATGAAGGAGACCCAGATTTGATCCCTGAGTGGGGAAGATCCCCTGGAGAAGGGCATGGCTACCCACTCCAGTATTCTTGCCTAGGAAATTCCATGGACAGAAGAGCCTGGCAAGCTACAGTTAGTGGGGTCACAAAGAGTTGGACATGAATGAGCAACTAACATGGGCTTCCCAGGTGGCACTAGTGGTAAAGAACCCACCTGCCAATGCAGGAGATGTAATCCCTGGGTTGGGAAGATCCCCTGGAGGAGGACATGGCAACCCACTGAAGTATTCTTGCCTGGAGAATCCTAAGGACAGAGGAGCCTGGCAGGCTACAGTCCATGGGGTTGCAAAGACTCAGACATGATTGAAGGGACTTATCACACATGTACATAACCCATACATCAGGTTTCCTTGTCTCCACTGCATTTGCAGTGCTTTTGTTATCTCTGCTTCTTGCTCTCAATAAACTCACTCCCTTCTCGAATACTGCATCTGGAAATTCTTTTCCAACCTGCGCTCAGACTACCACAACAGATTGGTCATCTGTTGTTCCTTCTTGGTGAGTGTCAAACCAAAGGACACAATCAAGCGAAAGCCCAGGAGAAAGAAGAATTTATTACTTGCGCCATCTCCCAGTAAGAAGAACACTGGAACACTAGGGATCTTTCCCAAAGCAGTGTGTCCCTGAACTGCAGTATTATGGATGTTTTAAGCTAAGCGTGCATACATGTTCATGAAGGGGCTTGAGCAGAAGATCATTCAGCATAGGATTGGGCAGAGGTTGCCAGAGACCAGGCTTTAGTTGATAGAAGTCATGAGGGTCAGAAAATATCAACATCAGGACTTCGCGATGTTGGGAATAATTAAGACCGTTATTAGTTAAGACGGGTTAAGTTAAGATGGGTCCAATAGTTAAGATTCCACACTGCCAAGGCAAAGGGTATGGGTTCAATCCCTGGTTGGGGAGCTAAGATCACATGCCCTGCAGCATAGCCACACACACAAAAGTCACCATCATCATTTCTTAGGTTCCAACCAGTCTGGGCTCTCAGCAGGTAGTTATTATACCATCTTCCACCTGGGTGGAGGCCTTAGTTCTTGCAGAACTATAAGAAATGTATCAAAGTATAATATTTTATCCCTTAAGAAGGAACTGGGACTATGTCTTATCGTTGAATTATTGTTTCTTGTCTGCTGTTCCTTTGTTTCTGCATTTACTTCCCCTAAGATTATTAATCACAGAAACCTGTTCAAGGGTAATCATTGTGGCTAAGCTTGGACCACAAAATGGTTTCGGCCCAAGATAGCATCTCTTATGTCAAGAAGAACATGTTTGGCTCTCTTTTCTGGGAATGCTCCCCTCCTTATCTGCTTAAAATAACAATTGTGGGAGTCCTCAGGGGGAGATTATGTGGCTTGTTCTCCTTTAGGGTATCCCCAGTTCCTGCCTGGTAAACAGAGGTCAGCTTCTGGCTAGATTTCTATTTACTTGAGACAGTAGCCTTTTCAGAGGATATGGGGGCAATTGGCTTACCTCACTTATCCCCACTTTGTGTTTTCTCTTGAATTCTCTTTCCATTGCCTCTGCTATTTACAATGACACAATAATCATAATAGCTAGTGTCTTTGAGTGCCTGCTGTGTTTCTAGCTCTGTTCTAGACAGTTTCCACTTCTTAACAACTGTCTTAGAAGGTAGGTCCCAGAGAAGTTAAAGTAATTTTCTGCAGTCATAGGGCAAATAAGAGGTTGAAAACAATCTTGATCTGCCTAGCCCAGGAATGCTTGTTGTCAATCTCAGTAGCAGAGGAGGCGCAAGGATTGGGAAGTACCTGCATTGTCATCAGACTGTGAGTAACAAGGAACCAGTCCAGTGAATGGGGGTGTGGAGAATGCCCCCCAAGTTCCGCTTCAAGCTGGATCACCTATTCACAGAGCTGTAATGTACACCTAGAAGTAGCTGCTCTTTCCCAATAGTCTAAATGCCTTTGTTGTCCCTTTACAATTGCAAAAGAATCTGATAATCTAGTTTAATTGGACTGTTTTTCCTTTTAGGTCTTTGTGGTTGAATTTACAAGTACAATTTAGCTGCATTTATTATTTCCAGAAGGCGTCATAGAGAATGGCTTTAGGTACTCAGGTGTGAAAGAAGCAGACAGAAGAGTCAGGGTTTGGAAGGAATGCTGGAGTTCAGTGAAGCGGATGATACCTCCAGGGACATATTTGCCAAAAGGGAGGGCCAGCCCCAGTCTCTCCTGGGAAATGGAATTACAAAGCCTTTTTCACATGAAAGATTATCTGAACAGTTTCCAAAATCATCTTCTGTTTAATCAGGGCATCCACATTAAGAAAAGTAAGAAGATACCCTTGCAGCGTCTGGTTTGTCTATAAACTCTAAAGACAGATGCTTATTCATACAAATGAAATAAATTTAACAAAAATTAAAAATTGGACAAGTGTGTGAATGCAATGGTGAATTCAGGCTAGTGACCCTTCATAAATTTCAGTTTTTCTCTCCTTCCAAACCTGGAAGGGGTAGAGAACTGAAGATGACATTTGCCTCCAAGTTGGCCAAATATGAGGTGTGAGGGCAAAAAACAACAGAGACTCATTATCCACAGCAGCCTCATGGCTGGTCCTGGGCAGGGACGCCTCTCTGCTCCCAAATGACCTCCTGGACCTCCTGCAGGAGGGTCGGCCCCACAGTTCAGTCCTGCTCCCTGTAACTCAAAAAGAATTAAGCATTGAAAAGTGGGATTGTGGGAAAGGGGTCCCTTTACTTTAGAGGCAGAAACATGAAATGAGTTCTCTGCATCTTTTAACACAGGTATCTGTGGGAACATAAATGTTCTGCCCCACTAGGCCACAAGTGCTCAGTTTGACCACTGCAGAAATCGCTGACAGAAAAGAGAGCACATCCCTGGTTCAACAATCCTGGCCGAATGGTGCTGTGTGTGTCTATTGCCAAAAGTGAATGATTGAGACCAACAGCCTGACTGTAATTGTGGCAGAACACAGCAGATGGGTCTGAAGCACCGATTCTTGAGACTTCAGCCATGGGCCCCCACTGCCTCCTGCTCATCGCGGTATGAATGACTCCATCTGCAGAGTGCTCTGAACTACCCACATGGTTCACGCATATCACTGAAGTGCAGCCCTGGGCCAGCAGCGTGGGCAGCTCCTGGGAGCTGAAATGTAAAGTCTCAAGCCCAGCCCCAGACCTGCTGAATTTAACCTGCGTCTTAACAAGATCCCACATATCTATGTGCCCACTGACATTTTAGACACGGCCTTGTATTCTTACTCATCTTTGCAAACAAACACACTCTTGGCTCCCCAAGAATGGGTCATAGAATGTGACCCTCAGCAGGTTTGAGAATGTTTTATCTCCTTTCACCCCCTATCTGTTGTCTATACCATATAGGAACCATATAAACATGTATCACACATATAAACATTTGCTTATTGAGGACAATTTCAAGACTGCCTCTGAGTCAAACTAACCAGACACAAAAGATACTCAGGAATAGGGTTGCAGATTTAGCCAATAAAAATCCAAAATGGCCAGTTTAATTTGCATTTCAGATTAGCAATGAATAGTTTTTTAGGCACAAGTAGGTCCCAAATGTTGCCCGTGTCCTGTGTCTTATCTACTCAGGAGTCGAAGTCCCAGGCTGCCCTGTCCACCTCCCCACTCTGTCTCTGCCTGTTTTGTGTCTGAGACCCTCTCTTGCTCCCAGTGGTGGTGGCCTTGGTACAAGTTTCAAACCCCAGTTCATGGTCTGCTTCCTTTCTTCCGTGAGGGTGAGAGGCAAGTGGAAACTCTAGCACAGACTTCAGCATCAGAAAGACCAGGGATCTGGCTCTGCCAGCTGGATGACAAGCACATTTTATCTTCCTGAGTCTCTATCTCCTTGGCTGTAGAATGAGGGCCTTGGTCCTCTCAATGCCATGGAGATAGTGCCTGGAACAGAATGCCTCCACCGCCCCATCTCCCTGGCAGCCTTGGTTTCTTTTGATAACTGTTGTCCTTGGGTCCATACCCTTCTCCAGTTTCAACTCCAAAACAGGATGTGAACAGCACTTACGATACAAACTAACGCCGCCTCCACGTAGCATCTGCTACTGGTCTGCCTTCCGTTCTGATTTAGGCAGTTCCTAAGTTGCAAATTTAGGTTGAGATTCTTCTTCTGTTTTTTTTTTTTTTTTCTTAGGTTGAGATTCTTTATTCAAGTTGCTTCCCAGGTAAAATGTTAAGGACATAGTTGTAATTTTTCAACTATAGCAGCGTTTTGTTTAAGAAGAAATCATATTTAACTACCACCAATCAATAAGTTTTCGTGTCAGTGGCCTAAACTGCATTTCTAACTAACACATATTTGGGGCAATCCACACATTCCACAAGAAGCATGTCCTTTTTTCCCTCTTCTATTTCCACCTGCTTTTTCTGTTCTTTTTAACCACGATCGCTGGTACCACTGGAGGTCAGCAAAGGCAAGAAGGCCCATTCTCTTCAGATGGGCAACTTGGTGAGAGGAAATTGAACTTTTCTGCAGTATTTTTTCCCAAATTGATGTATATATATATATTTAATCTTTATTTTTACTAGATATATTATACAAGTTGTATATATATTTAGTAATATCTGAATAATCAAAAAGGTAAAGAATACCAGTTTTATGAAGTGTGTCGCTTCTGCAGTTTAATTTGATTTTATAAAGTCAAATCAGTAGCAAGGCCAGTCCCTGCCCTTAATGTTGCAGATGCAGCTTAGGGGTCTGGGTTCCAATTAAGGAAACAATTTTTCAAGACAATAAGAAAGAAGAGCTTGGATTAAAATATCAAATCTACTTGCTTTTCCTCAGTCAAGATTTTGACCTTGGTTTTTGTTTTCCAGCTTGCCCAATTTCTCAACACAGACATCTTGACCTACAGGTTTGTATTCCACTCTGGGTCAGCTTGTTCCATTTACGCTTGTAGGCCTCTTTTATCCTCTGTGACCTCTTTTGTCCTCTGCATAGTTCCAAGCACTTTGTCCCAAGGAGGGAGGGGTGTCCTGCCAGGGGTCCAAATCTGGTGTGGTTCTTCTCAACCTAACAGCATTGGCGTCTGGCTTTAACAGAGACACCAATTTGATGACTGGAGAGATTCAAATTGTTTATTTCCACAGTAGAGCCGTGTAGCAGAAGGGAGAGATATTGAAATAGACGTTCTTTCTAGACTACTTTATTGAAATGAATTTGGAATTTCTAACCCTTGTTGTAAAACGAAAAAACTGGTTGCTCTTTACATACTGGGCAGAAGCCAGCCGACTGTTCGCTTTGTCTTGATCCGTGTCTCTAAGGGCGAGAAGTCCCCCTCCTGGGAATGCCACAGCTTTCCTTCTCCAATGACTGGACAGAAATACACATTCTTGGCTCCCCATACCTGAGTCAGCTGAAAAAGAACCTCTGCTCAAGGAGGCCCAACAATCTGTGCTTTTATAGTCCTTGGGGAATTCTTTCACAACCACAGGTGGAGGAGCACTGCTCGGAGGAATGCCCCAAGGGTGGACTTGCCTTCGATTGCATTTCTGATAGCCTTGTCTTTGCCTTGGCTCTGCCCCTCTTTTTGTGAAATTCACCTGGAAAGTCTCTCCCAGCATTTCAAACACCCCCACCCCATCACCCTCTCTCCAGCACTACTGCTTGAGCCCTGGAGGCAGAAACTTTTGCCATTAAGGTGCTACTTGTACATATAGCTCCCCTCTATCCACACAAAATGCAGACATGCGATGATGATGATGATGGGCAATTTTGAGTAATTATATGCCAAGCATTTTACACATATTATCTTTTGAAGCCTCGCAGTAATCTTACTGATGAAGGATTAGGTTCAGAGATGGTAAGCCACTTTCCAAGTTTCCTTAGTGATTGAGACAATTTTTTGCCTAGAACTCAAAGCCCCACACTTCTTCATGTACAGTTACCATAACTGGTGAGCTACAAGGACATGCTAAGCTAATACAAAGCAATGCAAAGCCAAGCTAAAGCCTGCGCCCAGGATTGGGTGGGAATGGGTCCCGTGCTAATATGCGTTCTGCCCAGCACTAATGCACTCAGTATATGGTGTGCTGTCCTGAAAAGCTGTGGGAGGCTCCACGACACAGGGCGATGCTGGACTGTGCAGATCTGCGCCAAGGTACAGTGAGTGCTGCTTCTGTTAACGGAGGAGAGTTTGAGGACGACTCCTCCCTTGGGCCTCAGTTCTTGGTAAGGATGCAAAGAAGAAGAATCTAAGGTCTTACCTACTGCAAGAAAGTTTACTGACAATACTGAAAGAAAGAACAGAGAGAACACCTCAAGAGAAAAGTGGGCCACACCAAGAGAGACGATGGTCCTGGAGGGCTTAGGTACAGAGTTTTTAAGGCAAGGTCATTTGCATAATCCAGAGGGTCATTGACTGACAGTCTTCATTGATAGTTGCAGGTTGTAAAACAAGGTGCTCTACTGTGCATGTCCTGCCCATAATTCAGTCTGTTATAATTAGATGTATGTGTTCATGGAATATCTATGAGCAGTTAATGAGTCTCATGGCCACCAAAGGTTACTTTATTACATGATAATGTGAGGTGTGTGCATGTACAGGAGTAGGGAAATTTCTGCCTGTTGGCTGGTGGGGGATTTTTCTGGCCCCTTGACTATTTTGGAGTACTGTGGGGTAGGGGGCATGTTAGAGGGCGGGGCTGGTAAATTGCTTGGTGGGATTAGGCAGCCATTGGACGTTTAGCTGAAGGGGCCGCCTCTCCTTGCTCTCCTCACTAAAATGACATACATACTGACCTCCCCCCTTACCTCTTCAGAGCAGTTTGTCAGAGATCTCTGATAGACTGTCTCCTGGACTCTGGTTTTCATTTTGCCCCAGATAAAACTTAACTCAACAGCTCTCACGTCGTGCAATTTTTTCACTTGACGTGTCTGTCCTTTCTTTTCTGTTTGTAGAGAAAGTTCCCTTTTGCTTCATGTCTGTTCTCCTGATTTTAATTAATTTATAAAGAAATGATAGTATGCTAAAATTCTAGGACATTCTAAAAGAAAATTAATTTACTCACAATCTGCACCCCAATACACATTAGTTTTCTTGTTCTGCTCCTTCGTGTCTTTGCTTCTGTATGTGTATTTGCAACCATAGAGTAGAAATAATTGAGTATTTTGATTCTTTTTAATAATTGCCTATCTAAAATATTTTATCACCTTTTTCTAAATGTCAAACACAGTATAGGCTTAATGCATAACACTTTTGAAAAAGCGACATAATGTGGTCACATACACATCCTGATTTCACAACCCAAAGATAACCATTGTTAATCAACAACATGCATATACTTTCAGATATCCTCACACCCCTCCTATAATCTAATGGGGTTAAGGTTTTGGCATTTAGGAAGCAGTGTGATAGGAGCAGAAATGTAATGATTAAGACATGCATATCATGCTTTTTTACTGCTCTGACCTAAACATTTTGCACATCATTCTCACAACAGACTTAGGTCTTGCATTCCCATTTAACAGATGGGAAAATTGAATTACAGAAAGAGAAGGTAATTTACCCCAAGCCACATAGCATCAAGTGCCACCGTGAGTTTACCCAGGCAGTCTGTCTCCAAAGGCTGGGCCTATAAACCACCACCATGACCAGAAGTCAAGCGCTTACCCAGCCCCGGTCTGTGTGACTGTGTCAGAGAAAGCTTCCAGCAGGCAGTGACACTTTAGCAGGCCTCAGAAGTGAGGAGGAGGGTAGCCAGGAAAAAGGAGGCAGAAGGAAGGCAGATATAGAGAGACTTCTAAGAACCAAGAGCCCATGCAAGGGAAGGAGAGCAAAGAGAGCAGGAGAAAAGTATTAAGGTGAGAGTGTAGGGGTGAGGGCAGAAGAGTGGCTGAAACGAGGCTGGGCAACAGTGGGGGGCTCTGGGGAGGGGCTTTCTAAACTCTGTGTGAGAGTCTGATCTTTACCCATCACCCTTTTGTTCCCCCACTGCTGCTAAACAACTTTGTTTGTGAGCCCCGGGCATAGACCAGGCACATAAAGAGCCCAAGAGGAAAGCACAGGATGTCACAGGGCATCTCCAGGCCAGCCCCCAGCCTGTCCTTGCCCCAGGTCCTTGGGTGTGCCCCAGGACGCAGCAGCTCAGGCAATCAATGGGCTGTGTCCCTGCCCCTCAGGCTGCAGAACAGGTTTGGGCCTGCTCACATGCTCCCTCCAACTGGGCCTCCAGGCTGGTCACAGACATCTCAGCAGCCAGAAGAGGCTCAGGGAAGGGTTTTAAGCCAGAAACTGATAGGCTTCAATCTGCTTCTTAGAGATATCCCCTTGGCTGCTGCAAGGAGGGTAGAATGAAGGACCACAGGACACAAGCCTAGACAGTATATGAAGCCAAGCAGGACCCTTTGGGACCCTCTCAGGTATATGATCCCATTTCATCTCCTGTCGCTCCAACTCCGTGCAGTAAAAGACTTTGCTTTAGTCCCTTAGGCTGCCTCCAAATTCTCAGAAAGTCAGCCTCAAGGATTGATCTCTGAAAAGGATGTGAACGTGCAGCAACGAAGAGCTGTAGTTGGGCCAGGAGAACTGGTGATAAATTGAAACAGTAGATCAGCAGTAGAGCAGAGTCACAGAACCTCTAGTTCCACCCAGAAGGACACAGATAACAAAATATGATGCACGTTCTTGAATTGTTTTTATAGAAACCTGATTCCCACCAGAAAGAAACTGCTGACCACAAGCCCATCAGACCAGTTGGTATCAGTTGGTTGATGATATTGACTCCTGAAATATCACCCTGTTATCTCACCACCAATCAGTACAGAGGAATAAGAGTTGATAAGGCACCCTGTTACCCATATCCCTACTATTGCCTTTAATAACACTCCCCTGAAAGACCTGAGTTTGGGTAAACTCCAGCAGTTGGTGATGGACAGGGAGGCCTGGCGTGCTATGGTTCATGGGGTCACAAAGAGTCGGAAACAACTGAGCGACTGAACTGAACTGAACTGAAAGACCTCAGGGTGTTAGGGTTTTTGAGCAGGAGCTGCCTTTTCTCCTTACTTGGCATCTGCAATAAACACTATATTTTCTGGCTCCACCGACCACCTCCTTGCTGCACCCCCAGGCCCCCAGAGTTCAGTCTCAGGCAATTTCCACAGTGTTCAAACGTGTTATTTTCTAGTTTTGGTTAATTTTTCCTACATAAATTCACCAGTGTGAAAATGAGACAGACCATGATGGCAGTTAAGGATAAACCTCTCAGAACGACAATGAGGCAATGAAAATGGGACCTGACGGAAGACAGTTACGTTCAGCCTTGCTTTTCAGGTGTTTGGTTTGGTTTTGATTTTGAAACATCAGCTGGTGTTAAGAGTCTCCATTAGAGAACCAGGAAAAAGGAATCCTCCTTCTTGGTTCTCCAAGATGGATCCAAGGATGAGAACGGCGTAACAGGAGAGTAGTGCTCAGATTCAACTTCCTACCTGGACCCTTCCTGTGGGATGGAGATACCAGGAGAAGGTGGGGGGACAGGGAGCTGGCCACCTTCCTGCTTGTTTCCTCCTCAAAGTGATGTATCTTTGGCTGTTGACATGCTCAACAGTGCAAGAATCAAGGTTGTTAGCAGAACCTAGGACATGAAGAAACCAGAACATGAAAATAAAGCTCTTTGTTAACAACAACAACAACAAACCCAAAACAAAACAAACAAACAAACAAAGAAAATGACTACACTTCACAGATGGCTCAGTGTTAAAGAATCCTCCTGGCAATGCAGGAGAAGTGGGTTCAATCCCTGGGTTGGGAAGATCCCCTGGAGATGGAAATGGCAACCGACTCCAGTATTCTTGCCTGGAGAATCCCATGGACAGAGGAGCCTGGCAGGCTACAGTCCGTGGGGTCGCAAAAGAGTCAGACACAACTTTGTAACTAAACAACAAGAAAAACAACCACAGCCTAGAGTTGGTTTTATTGTGCGCAGGGCAAGCAGACCCAAATCCAGGTTGGGTGACACATTACAGGATGCTGTGGAAATTGTGCAAGAGATGATAACAGCCTGCATGGAAACAGGGTGGTGCCGAGAGAAGAGAGGGACTGGTGAGAGTGAGGGGGAAATGGGGAGATCTGGAGAGAGGAAGCTGGGTCAAGGAAGACAGGAAGCTTCCAGCCTGGGCAACAGTGTGGATCAACAGCATCAGTCTCAGATCTGGAACCCGATTTCTGCTTGGGCTTTGGTCAGGGTCTGAGTTACTGGAAGGACAGGCGGGTGGACACGTCCAGAAAGCAGATATACTCAGGCCACATGCCCAAGAGACAGATCCAGGCAGATCTCCTCCTGGACACCTGCCTATGGTATGAGGTTGCTGACTTTCCCCAAACCCTCAGGTTCCCCCGAAGTGAGTTGCCAGCCCTGTGTCTGCCTTGGGGAGAAGCGGGTGGGATGACATCTGAGGGACAGAGAATGTGAGTTGTGTTGCCTGTGCATGGGTTGGAAAAGAATTTCCAGACATGAGGCAGAATGACAGGAGAATAGAGTTTATTAGAGTGGGAGATGCTGTTAGAGCAGTGGGCTCAAGGGAGAGCTGACACTTTCATGGGCTAGTCACTGCAGATGCTGACTGCATCCGTGAAATTAAAAGACACTAGTTCCTTGTGAGGAAAGCTATGACAAACCTAGACACCATATTAAAAATCAGAGACATTACTTTGCTGACAAATGTCCATATAGTCAAAGCCGTGGTTTTTCCAACAGTCAAGTATGGATGTGAGAGTTGGACCATAAAGAAGGCTGTAAGTGGGTGAGTGTTAGTTGCTCCGTTTGGTCCAACTCTTTGTAATTCCATGGACTGTAGCTGCCAGGCGCCTTTGTTCATGGAAGTCTTCAGGCAAGAATAATGGAGTAGGCAGTTATTCTCTTCCGCAGGGGATCTTCCTCACCCAGACCTGGATAGAACCCAGGTCTCCTACGTTGCAAGCTGATTCGTTACCATCTGAGCTACCAGGGAAGCCAGCCACCAGGAAAGCCAAAGAAGACTGAGCACCAAAGAATTGGTGCTTTCGAATTGTGGTGCTGGAGGACTCTTGAGAGTCTCTTGGACTGCAAGGAGATCACACCAGTCAATCCTAATGGAGATCAACCCTCAATATTCATTGGAATGACTATTGCTGAATCCAAAGCTTCAATACTTTGGCCACCTAATGGGAAAAGCCAACTCATTGGAAAAGACCCTGATGCTGGGAAAGACTGGAGGCAAAAGGAAAGGGGGCAGCAGAGAATGAGATAGTAGATAGCATAACCAACTTAATGGACAGGAATTTGAGCAAATTTTGGGACACAGTAAAGGACAGAGAAGACTGGCATGCTGCAGTCAGTCCATGGGGTCGAAGAGTTGGACATGACTTAGGGACTGAACAGCAACAACAAGCCAATTTTTATAACTTCAAGACAAAGAAAATTCCTGTAGGAAGGGTGGCATTAGGTGATTGGTTAGGTGCTATAGGGTGGGTATTTTTACCTAAAATGCAGTCAGGGAGCTGGCCAGTTTAGTAGATCAGGGAGGCTCGTGGTAATGGTGGCTATGGGGCTCCATCAGTTCTGGAGATGACCTTGGTGCAGGGCTCCATATCTGTAGCCTTGGTACAAGGCTTTACCCCTGTGACCTTGGTATAGAGCTCCACAAGTTGCTTGCCTTGGGGCTGGTTCTGGGGATGGGAGGTGACACGAACCTGCTTCATCCCATGAGTGACACAGATCTGGGCTCCAGTTCACCTTTGCTCCCTTCCTGGCCAACTGTTCCCACTTGATGGCACTTAGCTCCTCACCTTAGTGCTGGGTGCGAGGGCGAGCTGGGTGCCCCTCTGGGCTTCTCCCAGAGCCCGGTAAGTCTCCAATAATCCTGAAAGCCACTGGCCTCCCCTGCTATCTGTGAGCTCCTGGTATGGGCATGGCCCTGCTGCACTCCCTGGGCTGCGCCATGAGCAGTCATGTGGTCATGTGAGATTTAACATCAGAGGAGACTGGGTAAAGGGTATTTGGAAACTCTGTACCACTTTTGCAATTTTTCTGTAATGTAAGTAATTTCCTCAAAGCTTAAAAGACACATATTAAATCATGTATTGATTAAATAAAAATGAAACCTGCAGTTTGCATCAAACTATTGCTAACAATTGTTGAAGCAAGGTGATGGGTGTGTCAGGGCTCCTTATAACTCTTTTCTACATTTATATATGTTAGAATTTTTTCCATTAGGAAAAGATAAATTATGAGAATTCCCTGGTGCTCCAGTGGTTAGGATTCCATGCTCTCACTGCTAAGGGCCCAGGTTTAATCCCTGTTCAGAGAACTAAAATTCCATAAGCTGCGAGGCAAGGCCATAAAAAGAAAAAGACATATTTTATGTATATTGATGAAGTCCCTTTCATGTGCCAGGCACCGTAGTCAACTGTGAGCCCTTGGCAGTCTTGTCCTCAAGGAGTTCACAGCATAAGGTTGAAACCTTCACAACATAAGGTTGAAATTGTGGTACGATAATAATTACTTTAAACGGGGTATAACCTATAAAAATATAGAACCACTATGCTATACACCTGAAACTAACATGACATTGTAAATCAACTATAGTGGGATGTTTAAAAAAACTTCAAAAATAAACAAACAAAATTAATATGTTAGAGGACACATGGGAATTGAGTGTTCCAAGCAGAAGAAACAGTGTGTGCAAAGGCCCTGGGGCTAGAGAGAAAAGCCAAGGTGCAGTCAAGAAGAGAATGGTCTGAAAATGACCCAGGTGATGTAGTGAGCCCTCCCACCCAGAGCGAGGGCAAACTGGGAAGGTTTTTTGGGAGTGTATACAATTGGGGTTGCAATACCGTTCCTCATGTAGTTCTTTTTACCACTTTAGATTGCTATCTCCCTATTCTCTTGACCATATCCTCCTTTCTGCCATCACCCTCTTATGACACACTCTCCCTCTCCCTCCAAGATTCTTCCATCTGCCATAAACTTGGCATCCCATTTCAGGAAAGCATGGTCCCCACCAGTCTGATGGGCAGCCAAATAAATCTGTAATCTCTGTGTGTGCATTTATGGATCACCTTGAAATGGAACATTGTTAATTTATCATTTTCTTCGTGGCATGTACAGAATGTTCTACCAGCCTGGTCAACTGTGTGGGGCTATTTCCTATTGGCCCCACCCCCACCCCCGAAGCGGGGGCTGGTTGTTAAATTATTAAAGCATCTAGCATACACCCAAGGACTGGCATTGAGGAACTGAGCAGAGAGGCAGCAGGACTTTTATTAGGTTGGTACTGACCTTATCATCTTCATATAGTTTCTCATGTCTGTTTCAGGAGGAAAATATTTTTCAATGTGTTATTTTATGTGGGTACCTGGCGTTATTGCCTTTTCTTGGTGTGCTCAGGAGATGATTCAAGTGTTGTTTATTAGTTCCTCAAGGACCTGTCTTTAGAGGAAAATAATAATCAAGAATTTAGAAAGTGAGGGCAGAGAATTTGATGATTTGGGGAAAATAAGAGTGTTACTAAGAGCAATTTGAAAATGCAACCATGTCAGTGCTGGGAGGGATCTGTGAGCTTATGTTAGAGTTGCCTTCTCTAGACTAGATGGTGTATCAGTGTGATTCATATGGAAATCACACAATTATGCTGGACTGGAATTTGGCAGAGTCACACATTTGGGAATCCCACTTGAGAGATGAGGGAAAAATATATGTGAGTGGTTGCATGTCACTTGAACTGGCAGCTCCTGTTGGGAAGTCAGTCATCAATGGCGGTGGGTCAGAATCAGAATTTGCGCCTCCAAAGCTGATTTCACCACTGTGAGCTTGTTGTTTATATGAGTTACTTTGTGACTGAGCACAGAGTAGCTTGCTGCTTTCCCTTCTTCTCCTCCACCTCCACCTCCTTCTTCATGTTCAGTATTTTAGGGACCAAAGCCTGGGCACAGTTTCTTACGAAGAAAAGATTCAAAATTGCAAGTGAATCTAAACGCATAGGGCATATAGGCAAGTGCATGTGGATTTATTTCTTAGGCAATTCGAAAAAATAATGCCCTTTTCTTGAACTGCCCTGTTTCCAGCCCAACAGATAATTTGCAAATTCTATTTGCCAAGTTAAATATTCTCCTGGGCTACCCTGCCAAAGCACTTGCCCAATTTTTTTGCACAGTCATTATGTTTTCAGTTTGTGGGAGAGTTCTAGTGTTTTGATAGTTGTGTTTAAACAGCACAATGTTGGCTTTTATAAGCAGGATTGATTACTTTATGATCACGATCCCAGTTTATTATTTAATTGTTCTAAACTACTGAATTGTGAAATTGCAAGTCCTCTAAGGGAAATGCTAAAGAACACATGTGTGGCTCTTGGGCTGTCTAATCATGCCACGTTACACAGAAGGCGTGTTGAATTTTGAGCAATGTCTTGTGTTAAAAACTATGATGACGTCACTACTTCCTGAGAGCTCACAGGTTAGTGGGGGCACAGAAACTGTAATCTCTGCAGGCTGTGAAAATTCAATAACAAAATAGATACAATAGGCAGAGACTAGTCTGTCTGTCAGGAGGACTAAGATCTAATCCAGACTTCATCACTAACTAGATAGCTGGCCAACACATGTTCTCTCGGGGGTACAGTGTATTAATTACACACTTGGAGGAGTGGCTAGCTGACTTCTAGCTCTATAACTTGAGAAGTCTTGAGGGAAGAGCTAGATACATCAGTGGAGCACAGAGCTGGTTTCTAAAAGACGCATGAAGCAACTAGGTGAAAGTGAAATCGTTCAGTCGTATCTGACTCTTTGTGACCCCTGGACTGTAGCCTGCCAGGCTCTTCTGCCCATGGACTTTTCCAGGCAAGAGTACTGGAGTGGGTTGCCACTTCCTTCTCCAGGGGATTTTTCTGACCCAGGGATCGAACCTGGGTCTCCCACATTGTAGGCAGACGCTTTACCATCTGAGCCACCAGGGAAGCCCCCCAGGAGGTAGGATGCAGCATAATGGGAGTCAGCAGAAATGTCAACTTAAAAAGAATAAAACAAAGGTCTCATGCACAGAAGCCTCAGAATCTCAAAGACCCTGCAAAATCAGTGAGGTTGGAGCTTTCAGGGCAAAAGAGAATTCACAGGAAAAAATTCAAATAAGCCCATGGGAGAAGATTTGGAAATAGAAACAAAAAACAAGCACTTGTAATGTCTATGAACAGATTTTAGACAAAAATGAGGAGCACCCCTAATGTAGGGTGGGGAGGGATGGAAAGGTCACAGCCTGGATGACGCTGCTGTGAAGGTGGAGCCGACCTGGGCAGGGCACAGCAGCCTGTGCTTTCTCAGGCTTCAGCCGCTCCCCTTGTTCTGACTTACTTGACTTCTAGAATCATTATCCTTGGCTCAGAACCAATTAAAATGAAGCCACCGTTGGGCTCTTTGTGCATGGTAGGTTGTCAACAAACCTGTTCTTTTGACTAAATTTAAACCCTTTAAAAGCAGATTCCCCATCAGGCTCCTATCTTGTTTCCCACCAGCCATTATCTCTTGATACCTGAAACTGCAGAAGGGGTCTTAGGGGAGGAAGCTTGAAGGAAATTTGTTAAAAAGAAGAAATACATCATATATCAGCCGAAAACAAGGTGTCCATGAAGAAAATAGATACACAAATAAATAAAGGTCTTCTGGAATGTTTAAACTATTTTGACAGAAAACTCAAGTTTTGTAACCAAGCAAGTGAGCTCCTTGTCCCAAGAGAAAGACCAAATACTGGGGCAATGGTCTTTTGCAAAAAAAAAAAAAAGGCTTTATAGCCCGACAGCTAAGCAAGGAGACAGGAAGCAATGCTAAGATCTGTCTTCCTGACCCCTTTTGAGTGGCATATTTATCTTAGGAGTAAGAAGCAAGTGGGCAGGGGGAGAGCTCAGAAATGGTTAGTGTACAGTAAGTGTAAGTTTCAATGTAAGTTTTAAGAGTTCTCTGTGCAGGCATGGTATATTTTCAGCATGTGACTTCTAAAGTTGACTGTCAGTCATCCTAGTCCATCAGTGTGAGTGGGCAGTGCTCAGTCGGAGAGGCTGTCATCAAGTTGTCTCCATATCTGTAGTTACTCTGCTAAGTAAGTTGGTATTCTTGGCATATCATTTTGTTTCTACCTTATGGCCTTATAAGTTACAGGGTACCAGTTTCACATGCCTTTTTTGAAACATAACTATTGTGCAGGGACTTCTGTGCTAAAGATTCAACAACCACAAAATCTTACAAGAATTTTTTTTTTAATTTTTTTTTTTTTTTTGGCCAGAGGTCTGTTGACTAAAAATGGGACTGAAATTGTCCCTCCCTAAGTCTAAGCAATTGAATCCTTGCTTTTTAATGACTCTTGTGCTTCTGTACTGTCTTCACTGATAAAACTTGCCCAAGGCCACTGCTGAACTCACCCAGCCACCTTGGGGACAGGAGCACTATGCTACTGGCAGCTCCTGGGGACGATGCTAAGTAACTACACTCCGACCACGGGACAACAAAGAAGGATCCAGCCCCAAATGTCACTAGTGCAGACACCTCAGGCTAGAGCAACATCTACCAGACTTCTTTGGCTGGTCCCAGTCACAAGTGTCTCTTACATTTTACAACAACCCAGACCACACAGTCACATACTGACACATTACTGAGTCCCGGTTCATACAGCTCGCCACACAGCCATCCATTAAGTAGAGAAATGAGGTATTGAGGCAAGGCCTGGGATTTTATTGGGAGAGCCAGCAGACTGAAAAGATGGTGGACTAGAATCCCAAAGAACCATCTAACCTGTGTTAGAATTCAAGCTTATACTAAAAGGAGAGGGTGGTGTGGCTGGTGGTTGCAAATTTCTTGTTGCCAGCCAGACTCATAATAATACAGGATGTGAATTTTTTGTTCTTCCAACCATCCACATAGGTCTGATCATGTTTCTATAAACCTCCAACAAGGCAAATGTTATTCTTTGTTTTGCAACTGTTTTATCCTTATATGGAGGAAAAGACTTTTATCTTTATATGAAGGAAAAGACTTTGAAAATTGGCTATCCTATGTATTTCAGGCTATAGGTAGCATTCTTTTACAAAAGGTGCAGAGCCAGCATGACTAAGCAAAGGCTACAGAGCACAAAGGTTAGAGCTAAAGGAACAGATCCAGTGCGCAAGCAGGTTTGGCTTCGCTGTTACAGACAATCACACAACAAATATATCTGTTACCAAAACTCCGCCTCTGTTCACTGGTGCCAAGGCAGAGACAGAGTTTTGGAGGAAGTAGGAAAGAGTAGCTTTTATTGCTAATGCCCTCAAGACTGTGACCCACCCTGGATAGGGTTGTGAGGAGATTTATAGTGTTCAGGGAGCAGGATGTGATCAGCTCATGGATAATTCTCAGATTGATTGGCATCAAGGTGAAGTTTCAAGCATCATCAACCTTCTGGTTTCAACCAGTCTAGGGTCTATGTTCCTGTGGTCAGCAATTTTCATCTGGAGGGGATCTCTTCTTATAAAACCAATTTAGGAATATGTGTCAGGTCTTTCTCTATATCATTCAGGGAGCCCTGAGTTGGGTGATTCTGTTATGTAGCAGATTTATAGTCTACATTGTTACCAGTTCCCCAGCCCAACAGCTATTCTTTGTTCTCACATCTTCACGTTTCCCAGGGGTTAACTCTTGAGTCAGCACTTTATTTCAAGGACAAGGACAAGGGGAGTTGCACATGGTTATGTAATTCAAATGAACGTTTTAGCAAAAAGCGCCTACTGTAACTGTATATGACACACCCTCATATTTACTATTATATTGCAGTTAAAAAACACTAGTCAGAACCTGCTGTGTTAATTTCACAGCCCGCAATGGGCCACAATCCATCACTGGCACACACTGGTATAACAAAATCCCAAGACATTGACATCAAATAAAAGTGCCTTCATACAACCACTATAGAGAACAGAATGGAGTTTCCTTAAAAAACTAAAATTAAAACTACCATGTGACTCAGCAATACCATTGGTAGGTGTATGCCCTGAGAAAACCATAATTTCAAAAGGCTCATGCACCCGCATGTTCACTGCGGCACTATTTACAATAGACAGGACTTGGAAGCAACCTAAACTCTTGATGAAAGTGAAAGAGAAGAGTGAAAAAGTTGGCTTAAAGCTCAACATTCAGAAAACTAAGATCATGGTCCCATCACTTCATGGGAAATAGATGGGGAAACAGTGGAAACAGTGTCAGACTTTATTTTTTGGGGCTCCAAAATCACTGCAGATGGTGATTGCAGCCATGAAATTAAAAGATGTTTACTCCTTGGAAGGAAAGTTATGACCAACCTAGATAGCATATTCAAAAGCAGAGACATTACTTTGCCAACAAAGGTCCGTCTAGTCAAGGCTATGGTTTTTCCAGTGGTCATGTATGGATGTGAGAGTTGGACTACAAAGAAAGCTGAGTGCCGAAGAATTGATGCTTTTGAACTGTGGTGTTGGAGAAGACTCTGGAGAGTCCCTTGGACTGCAAGGAGATCCAATCATGGATCCTAATCCATCTCCTAAAAGAGATCAGTCCTGGGTGTTCATTGGAAGGCCTGATGTTGAAGCTGAAATTCCAATACTTTGGCCACCTGATGTGTAGAGCTGACTCTCTTGAAAAGATTCTGATGCTGGGAAAGATTGAAGGCAGGAGGAGAAGGGGACAATAGAGGATGAGATGGTTGGATGGCATCACCAACTCTATGGACATGGGTTTGGGTGGACTCCAGGAGTTGGTGATGGACAGGGAGGCCTGGTGTGCTGCAGTTCACGGGGTCACAAAGAGTCGGACACGACTGAGCCCCTGAACTGAACTGAACTGAAACATTCATTGATGGATGAATGGATAAAGAAGATGTGGTACATATATATACAATGGGAAATTACTCAGCCATAAAAAGGAATGGAATTGGGTCATTTGTATTCTTTCATACAGAGTGAAGTAAGTTAGAAGGAGAAAAACAAATATATGTTAATGAATATATATGGACTCTAGAAAAATGGTACCAATGAACCTATTTGCAGGGCAGGAATAGAGACACAGATGTAAGACAGACTTGTGGACACAGGAGGGGAAGGGGATGGTGGGCCAAGTTTAGCGAGAAATACTAGCACACGTACACTACCATGTGTAAAACAGGCAGCTAGGGGGATGCTGTTGTGGCACAGGGAAGTCCGCCTGGTGTCTGTGACGACCTAGGGGGTGGGATGGGGGTGGGGTGGGAGGGAAGCTCAAGAGAGAGAGGATAGACGTGTATATGTATAGCTGACTCAAGATGTTGTACAGCAGAAACCAACACAGCATTGTAAAGCGAATATGTCCCAGCTTTCAAAACCAGTTTAAAAAGCAAGGTACAATCGAATGGGCTCACCACTTACTTAAGACGAGTCAGAATTTACCTCAAGTAATTTCTGTGGAGAAGAAATGAGGATCAAAGTGAGAAAATGGCCACTATGTGGTAGACACTAAACCTATGTTAGTTCCTTTCCGTGTGCTATAAAGGTAGGGCACTAGCATCTCTTTCTCTAGATCGTAAAATAAAATTCATCCAGCGGTGAAAAATATATAGAATTCCAATAAGAAAAAAAGGAATGAGTTTTGTCTTCTGTGGAGAGAATTTAGAAGGTCTAGAGACAGTCAGGGCAGGATTCAGACACAGTTAATGCTTTTGAACAAGACCACCGGCCAGTCAAGGACCGACTCGGCTCCCTGCTCCTCTCTGTCAGTGAAGTTTCCTGGTTTCAAGTCCCCTCACCAGCCCCAGGTGACAGCTGAGCAAGATTAAGCCCCTGCTCTATTCAAGTCCTCTGAGAGAGGACAGATGCAATCTGAGACTTGGTTTGGTGCAACTGCACAATGACACCTGTTGATAGGTGGGAATTTAGACCAAGGAAGAACCACATGGGACTGTTGCAATGCCGCCATGAAAAAGGCAGATGCTACCCCTTCTGTTCAAATGGACTGGACGTTATAAAGTGCAGTTTGCCTCTGTGGTCTGATTCATCCAGGTTCACGGGAAGTGAGGAACTATCATGTCAGGGAAGCCCAAACTTCACTATTTCGATGCCCGAGGCAGGATGGAGGCCATCCGGTGGCTCCTGGCTGCAGCTGGAGCAGAGGTAGGTCCTCTTAACTTGGATCGCTGTTGACTATCAAAGCACTTTCTCACATGAGCCAGACCTCCTCATTAAAGGAGCTGAGTATGATTTTGCGTTGCATAAAAATAGCTGCACATTAAGAAAGAAATGGACTGATCTGACCAAATGAAAATGTAAATAATCCTGCCTGCGGAAGAGCATAGAAACATTTTTTTTTTTTGAAAGGAAACAAAAAACTCATCAACTAGTCCAATTGTGTGAAACTTACTTGGATTTCATTTTAACAAACTGTAAATATTATTTATGACACGTTCAAGTAGAAACTTGATTGCTGATATGTTATTAAAGAATTGTTAATATTTTAGGTGTAATTTTTAGGTTTATTATGTTTATGTTCAAAATAGTTCTTTTGGTTTAGAAATATGCATGAAGTATACAAGGTGACATGATATGATACCTAGAATCTGCTCCATTTTAACATAAAGGGGAATGTGGATGGGCATATAGATGACACAGGACTGGCTTGAGTTGATAATTATTGATGCTGTTGAAGGGTATGAGAAACACTGTACATTTTTAAAATTTTTATACATGCTAGAAATTCCCACAATAAAAGAAAAACTGTATGTAATATTAGAAAAATAAATGAAATTAAGGTTAAGATGAGCCAACTGTAACAAACCACTTGATAAGATTTAATATATTCACTCAGCAATAATTTTGGGTGGGAGCACTTTAGGGCTTCTCTGGTAGCTCAGCTGGTAAAGAATCCACCTGCAATGCAGGAAACCCTGGGTTAATCCATTCCTGGTTTGGGAAGATCTGCTGGAGAAGGGATAGGCTACCCACTCCAGTATTCTTGGGCTTCCCTGGTGGCTCCGCTGGTAAAGAATCTGCCTGCAGTGTGGGAGACCTGGGTTCAATCCCTGGGTTGGGAGGATACCCCGGAGAAGGGAACAGCTACCCACTCCAGTATTCTGGCCTGGAGAATTCCGTGGACTAATGTATAGTCCATGGGGTCACAAAGAGTCAGGCATGACTGAGCCACTTGCACTTTCGCTTTTGTGCCAGGCTTTGTGCAAAGTTCTGGGGATACAGAAATGAATGAGACAGACACAGTCCTTGCCCTCAGGCAGCTTGCACTCTAGTGAGGATGCAAACAAGTAAGCGGGTGATTAACAGAGGGATGGGAGCATCCACGAGCACCCCCAGGCATTTTATAGTGTTAGAACATCACATTCCCAGGAGCAAATGTAGGACTCTGTTAATGGTGCTATTGCTCCTGCTGCTGCTGCTGCTGCTGCTAAGTCGCTTCAGTCGTGTCCGACTCTGTGTGACCCCATAGACGGCAGCCCACGAGGCTCCCCGTCCCTGGGATTCTCCAGGCAAGAACACTGGAGTGGGTTGCCATTTCCTTCTCTAATGCATGAAAGTGAAAATTGAAAGTGAAGTCGCTGAGTCTTGTCCGACTGTCCATGGGATTTTCCAGGCAAGAGTACTGGAGTGGGGTGCCATTGCCTTCTCCGGTTAATGGTGCTAGTACTAAACAAACCGCCTGCCAAGGCAGCAGGAGAAGTGGGCAACAGATGATGAGATGGCTGGAGGGCATCATCAACTCAATGGACATGAGTTTGAGCAAACTCCAGGATACAGTGAAGGACAGAGAAGCCTGGTGTGCTGCAGCCTATGGGGTCTCAAAGAGTTGAACAAGTGTTTTTCTCAGTGATAACTCTAGAGGCCATGCATGGATGCTAAGTCGTTTCAGTCATGTATGACTCTTTGAAACCCTATGGACTATGCCCACTAGGCTCCTCTGTCCAAGGGATTCTCCAGGCAAGAATACTGAAATGGGTTGCCAGGCCCTCCCCTAGGGGATTGAACCAGCATCTCTTCTGTCTCTTGCATTGGCAGGCGGTTCTTTACCACTAGCGCCACCTGGTATTCATTGGAAAGGACCCTGATGCTACAGTCCACAGTGTCACAGAGTCAGACATAAGGATTTCATATTTAGTGAAACGAATTTTTTTTCTAAAATTACCCTCATGTTTACCAAACACAGCCAAGACGAATTTGTTTTTAAAATAAATTTGGTGACTTTATAGAACTGCAACTAAAGATCCCACATGCTGCAAATAAGATCTGGCACAGCCAAACAAATGAATAAAATAAATATTAAAAATAAAGGTAGCCAGTGCTTCCCTGGTGGAATAAGAATCTGCCTGCTAATGCAGAGGACACGGGTTCAATCCCTGGTCCGGGAAGATCTCGTAGGCCACGGAGCAACTAAGCCTGTGCACCACAACTACTGAGCCTCTGAGCCTCAACTACTAAAACCCTAGAGCCTGTGCTCCACAACGTGAGAAGACCCTGCAATGAAAAGCCTGCATAACCCCACAAAAAGGAGCCCCCACTTGCTGCAACTAGAGAAGGCCTGTGTGCAACAATGAAGATCCAGCACAACCAAAAGTTAAATAAATAAATTTAAAAATTAAAGATAACCATTGAAAATAATAATAATAGATTTTTAAAAATTAAATGTTTGGTCCCTTGACTATGTAAGGTATTTAATGCTGACTCTGGGTGTAACTCCTCAGAAAGAGTCTCAGACTAAATTCCCAAAAGGCTCTCAAGGCCAAGAAAGCCATGCCAAAGGCTTGCTATCAGATTTGCCCAGCTGGATTTCTCTCTTCTAGAGGTTTTCAAAATAGTTTGAGATTCCCGTATATATCAGGAGACAGTCTTTTTTTCATTTACCTGACATACATAAATCCAGACAGAGATCCCATAGTTTTCTGCTTGAGATTTAAAATGTCTCTTTGCCTCCTTTTTTTTCCCCCTTGGCTTGAAGTTCTACTTAACCCAAGGCCAAAGTTTCAGGCAAAGTGGGCTGTGTTTGTATCTCAAGGACATGGTAAGAGTTGATATAGCTTTTTCCTAGGCATATTTTTATTCTCTCAGGGTCAGAATTAAAAAAAAAAAAAGTACTTCAGCAAGTTAGCTTTTTCTAATTGCACATGCTAAAAGAGCTAGTTTTGCAATTAAAAAAAAAAGTTGTTTTAATTAATTTTGTGGTCATATTATCAAGAAAAATCATCTTTCCTTTTTTTTTTTTGTAGTCATAGTTTCATAGCTAAAATATAGACCAAATAGTGTCAAATTGGTCTTAATAATAGGGGCAGACTGGCTGAAAGATGTTTTTCCAGAAAGATTTATTCTTCTGAGGATGTAGGCGTCTTAGTTTGATCAGAAAGACCTGGAGAAGTAAGGGAACGTGTAGGAGTGGGAGAAGGTTGGTTCCCCCTGAGAGTTGGGAGAAGTTAGAAGGAGATCGTTTAGAATGTTAGGAGAGTTTTTTCTCATTATAGTAGCCACATAGAGCAGAATTACGATAAAAGGCCTTAAAAACTTGAACATAAGGAAACAGTCCGTTATCTCATCCTGTGGCAATAAAAATTGAATTGTAAGAGATTCATTTTCAGGCCATTTTCCTCATCCCTCAGTTTGCATAAAGGCCAGGCACTGTTTCAGTAAAAGCTTGCTAGTTCTTAAGGATGTACTCCAGAGGTGTTCTGGCTTAAAAAGGGATCCTCCTATATTGAATAACTTGCAACCCAGAACAGAGACTGCTTCTAGCTATGTAATGCACCATCCTCTATACATTTAGGAGACACCTGAAGGGGATTCAGAGCATCCCCTGAATTTACTTTGACCTTATTCCTTGACAGGGTTTGGGGCATCCTCTAGCCCCCACTTAATTTTAACCAGCAGTCTCCAATTGTCCTTAGTACCTTGAGTAAGATGTCCTCCTTTCGTACCTGGAGAGGACATGTGGACCAGCACATAGTGATTGCAGGTTTTCCCTTAAGCTTTATAGATGACAGATACTGACCTAGATGTAGGCTGATTGGAACTGGCCTGCTCAATAAGTAGTCTGTCCCAGCCTATGGGCTGCCAAGGCCTGGAGTGAAGGGGAACTCCTGGAGGAACTGGAGTTGGGGCTAAAGTACCACAGCGGTCAAGTATGGGCTTGGCAGCAGCAGCAAGACTTCAGTTAGTCTTTCCCCAAGAGGATTTTAAAGAACTAGGTAAAAAAAAAAATCTTACTGTGCAAGTAAGGCAGGAAAGAAAATCTCAGCCCCGTGGAAGACAGAGTGAAAGTCAGGAGTCTCCAGCCAATAGTTTTAGCGAGATCTGCAGTTCACCTTGAACTCCCGGGTTTCTCACCAAATGATCTCGGAGAGACTGCAGTACTGAAGAGAGATCTTAGTTCCCTGCCCAGGAACTGAACCAGGAATACTAATCACTAGACCTCCAGGGGCTAGAGGCTAAAAGCAAAGTAGCCCCGGCTCTTTCCCCCGTTTGAAAGCAAGAATGTTTCAAGGAGGCGAGAACCGTAAAAATAGGTGCAAGGTTTATGGGAGCACAGCATATGGGAAAGCACACGGAGAAGCAGATTATTTGAGACAGAAGCAAGGCAGAAAAACACACCTACAAAGAAAATGTATAGGTGTCCTCTCTAATCAGGAGAAGGAGTAAAGGAGTGAATTAAATCACTTATATAAGACAGTCCTTCCAGATCTTTGTTTACCTTTGGCCAATTAGCTTGTTTCTTTTTTCATATCTGTCTGGTCCTAGGACCCTCCCCGGGATGCATGGTCCTTTTGGCTAAGATGAATCCCACTGCAGATGTCTGTGGGTACATGTCCATACTCATTATGGGGAGGCACCCCCTCCATTTTTTACCCCAAGGAGACGTCTTGTGGATGTGCAGACAGGGAAGTCTTCCTTGACCTCAGGAGTGGCCACTTTATCTCTTTATTCCAGCAGAGCTCAGCTTCAAGGACAAGGGCTCTGTCCTTGGTGTTTGAGTGAAAACAAGGCATCAGCTTTATTCCACTTAACAAACACCAGCAGCCCAGCCCAGAGGCCCATCAATCGCCTACCTCAGAATCATGGAGAAACTCTGGAGATTTGATCCCTTAGGGGAGAGCTAGCAGTAAAGGAGGGTCTCAGGTGAGGTGGGGTCCTGCAAAGGAACCTCTAGTGTGCTCCCTTAGCCTCCTAACATATTTACCTGAGCCTCAGATTCAGTTCAGTTCAGTCGCTCAGTAGTGTCCGACTCTTTGCGACCCCATGGACTGCAGCATGCCAGGCTTCCTTGTCCATCACCAACTCCTAGAGCTTACTCAAATTCATGTCCATTGAGTTGGTGATGCCATCCAACCATCTCATCTTCTGTCAGCCCCTTCTCCTCCTGCCTTCAATCTTTCCCAGCATGAGGGTCTTTTCCAATGAGTCAGTTCTTTGCATCAGGTGGCCAAGTATTGGCCTCAGATTACAAAGGAGCCTCAGATTACACTTTCTTGATTGCCAGACATTAGCACGGTCCGTTCTCAAGTGTGTGAAGAAACAAGTACACAGAAAAACAAACTGAACCATTCTAGCTTGTTTATTCTCTATAAATCAACAACCAATAATTTTTGCTATGGTCCAGCCTTGGGGCTCAAGGATGTGTTCAGAGTTCCTGGGAAGGATGAGTTCAGCACAGGAGGGTGAAGAGCTGAAAGCATCCAGGTCTCCTCTTGTCCAACCCAGCCCGAAGGAGGAGGGTGTGGGGCAAGGCTGACCAGAGGCCACTGGTCAGGACTTCCGGGTTCTCAGGGCCCAGAGGCTGATCCTCACAACCCCATTCATCTCCCTCAGCCTCATAAGCAACAGCCCACCATCAAGTCCCATCCTTCCTCTGACACCTTCCCACAGTGACCACCCACCACCCCTCATGTTGTCTTGAACTGGGCACTTTGCGAATTGTTGCCCGCACACCTCACTATCTGTGTGGTCTAACCCTAAGGAATCATGTAGATCCACAATAAACTGTTTCACTGAGTCAGTTGAAAGTAAAAGTGAAAGTGTTAGTCACTCAGTTGTGTCCGACTCTTTTCGACCCCATGGACTGTAGCTCACCAGGCTCCTCTGTCCATGGAATTCTCCAGGCAAGAATACTGGAGTGGGTTACCGTTTCCTTCTCCAGGGAGTCTTTCTGATGCAAGGATCAAACCCAGGCCTCCTGTATTGCAGGCGAATTGTTTACTGTCTGAGCTACCAAGGAAGCCCCAGTTAGAAACCTCCCAATTCTCAAACTTTTCATCATCAAGACACCTTTTTAAAATAAAAAGTTGAATGGAGGGAGGTAATATACAGCAGAGGTCCCTGGTGGCAGCATCTTGGGAGTCAGTGACCTCATGGAAACCCCATGCTGGGGGACACCCCAAATTCCTGTCCTGATTTCACAGGGAGAGAAAGACTTTCCAGAGACTAGTTAAAACTCCATAACTAGAAGAATTTCCCAGTCCTTTCCCTCCAGTGACATTCCCCTCCCCCCAAATCATTACATAATCACTGACAGAGGTGGGGACAAGGTAGAGGTGAATTAGCCTGCAAAATAAGCAGTTACTTGCTGCAACCCACGCTTTTATCTTGGTGGCTCTAATCTAAATCTCCAAATGGCCTTGATCACTGTCCTCTGTGCACCCTGCCGAACTTGGAAATCCTACAGTCTCCATAGTGGGCACCAGGTAGAGGCCATGCAAGTTCAGCAATGCTATGGAATGAGATAAAAACTCAGTGACTGTTTCTGTTTTCCAGTTTGAAGAGAAACTTATAGAAAGTTCAGAAGATTTGGATAAGTTAAGATATGGTAAGAAACTGAATTCTTCTAATGGGAGGATCTAGTAGCAGCCATAAGTTGAGGTTTGAATACCAAAAAGGCCTTGTGTGTGCAAGGTAGGGATGGGGTCAGAGGAGAGGAAGAAATGTGGGTAATGGTAAGGATGGGGCTCCTTGAGAAGGTCTTGCAGCTCACTTGGGACTAGGAAGGGCTGGAACTCTAGTATTTGCTCAAGGAACCAGCCCGAGTGCCCTGTGAATGCCCTTGCTGGTCTCTCTCTCTCTGCTTTTCTGCACCATGAGTGACCATATCAGTTCAGGATGCCACACAGCCCTCCCACCCAAGGTCAGGGAAACACATGCATCAGAGAGAAGAGGGGAAAACGAGGCCCAGAAATTGCCATGAACCCTTTTTTCTGGCAAGTTTGACAAGTCTAGCAATATTGCAGACTCAGTGAGCAGGAAAAGGGACCTGCACATAGAAATCTCTCAAAATCTGCCTTATATGACGTGGGACTTATTTAGAACGTCTCATTCAAATTAGCAACCAGGTGGTGGCCCTATTGCAGCCTCTTCCAACTTCTTTCTAAAATATCCCTAAAGACAAATAGACTCAGAATTAGAAAGAATCACCCATGTAGTTCAAAAAAGATAAATGAAATAATGGGTTAAAAAAATAAAAGTTTGAGCAGGAAAAGGACTATGGGAAGCCAAAAACAAAATGCCATGCTGCTTAATTATACCAGGTCATTTTAGTATTTCATTTCATATCTTCAGTTACATCAACATTTTTTTTTCATCCTAAAAGGGTGTAATTCATCCAATAGTTCTCTCTTCTTTTCTCCTTTCAAAAGATGGGAGTTTAGTGTTCCAGCAAGTGCCAATGGTTGAAATTGATGGGATGAAGCTGGTGCAGACCAGAGCCATTCTCAACTACATTGCCACCAAATATGATCTCTATGGGAAAGACATGAAGGAGAGAGCCCTGTACGGTATTTTTTCCATTCTTTCATGAGTGATAAGTAGGAACAATCCTAGGTGTTTCCTTGAGCAATTAGGATGTGTTCATGGGGATCATGACCAACACCAGCTATAGACCATAATGGTGTAATTGAGCTCTAGTACAGCAGGGACCTATGAAGATGAGAGAAGGGTGAACTTGGAGTGGAATCAAGAGCTTATGTAAGAAGTCGTGGTCCGTGGGTATAGCAGAGTGACGGAAGACTCCAAACACGAGTAAACCATTAAGCTGGGAAGAAGGTGGAGCCTTGAGTCCAGGAGCTCAGACTAGACACCCACCAACAGCCAGAGACAAGGGACAAAGTGTCTGAGTGTCTAGAGGATAAAGTCTGAGAAGAAGAAGATCTAAAGGAATTGATTCTTAAGTTCCAGAAAGTTTAGAATGATAACCAGGAGCTTAATTTATCAGTCCTCTTTATGGACCGGTCACTTGACAGGGGATAACAAAGTACATAACTTTGGGGATAACAGTGGATAACAAAGGGGGTAACTCAAGACACCAGAGTCATCTGGAACATTTTAATATACGTCTGAAGCAGCCAGATTTATTCAATACAAGCAAAACTGGGGGAAATCCTCTCTGTTGCAATGGGACAACTTGACTGATACTAAAATCATGTAAGGAACTGTTGGCAGTTACTCAAAAAGTTAAAGAGTTACCATATGACTCAGCAATTCCACTTCTGGGTATACACCCAGGAGAGTGAAAGACACATTCACATTTCATAATTCAAGTTCAGCATGATGCCTGTCAGTGGGTAGCAACATGTGCTGTGGTCAAGAGCACAGCCTCTGGGGAGGAATGGCCAGCACTCCCATCGCAGGTTCATCACTAAACAGCTGGTGACTTCAGACACTTTCATGAACATCCTGCTCTTTACTATTTTATCTGAAACCTAGTCTTCAGCTCCACGGGATTATCTGTGAGGATGTGTGGCTGAACCGTACTGATTGCATTTTGCCCCCTCTCCCCCATCTTCAGGTCACCATTCCTACACCCTCATCTTTCTGCATGCTGCGCTTTAGCCTCCCAACAAAGAATGTGCCCCAGCTGGATAAGTTCCCCATCAATTTTTACCCTTGCCTTCATCTAATAAGAAAACTGGAAGAATGCATTTTGTTGACACAGAAGGTTAATGGTCATGAGACCCCCCAGGGGAGGAAAAACCACAGGTTCCTTCAGTGTAGACTTGCTTCTCACTTGGTAGTCAGATTCTAATTTTAGTTTTGACCCTTTTAAATTCCCCTAGATTCCTTTTGGGAGGACAAAGTGCAGCTGTAATTGTCTGTGGACCATTGTTTGCACTGTCTTTCCTGCCTGTTTATAAGTTACCCATAATAAACTTCATCAGTTCAGTTCAGTTCAGTCGCTCAGTTGTGTCCAACTCTTTGCGACCCCATGAATCACAGCACTGCCAGGCCTCCCTGTCCATCACCAACTCCCGGAGTTCACTCAAACTCCTGTCCATCAAGTCAGTGATGCCATCCAGCCATCTCATCCTCTGTCGTCCCCTTCTCCTCCTGCCCCCAATCCCTCCCAGCATCAGAGTCTTTTCCAATGAGTCAACTCTTTGCATGAGGTGGCCAAAGTACTGGAGTTTCAGCTTCAGCATCATTCCTTCCGAAGAAATCCCAGGGCTGATCTCCTTCAGAATGGACTGGTTGGATCTCCTTGCAGTCCATGGGACTCTCAAGAGTCTTCTCCAACACCACAGTTCAAAAGCATCAATTCATAGTGAAAAAAAAAAAAAAAAAGGAAACAAAACACATCCACACTCGAACTTGTACACGAAAGTGCACAGCGTTCATAATATTCAAAAAGTGGAAACAAACAAAATATCCAAGAACTGATGAACGGATGAACAAAGAATGATACATCTCTATAATGGAATATTTTTAGTCACGAACAGGAGTAAAGTGGAGTAGGCCACGGTAACCCACTCCAGTATTCTTGCCTGGAGAATCCCAGGGACAGAGGAGCCTGGTGGGCTCCAGTCCATAGGGTTGCAAAGAGTCAGAGACGACTGAAGTGACATAGCACGTACGCAGGAGTAAAGTAATGATGTATGTGACAACATGGATGAACTTTGAAAATACTAGATGAAAGACACCAGACACAAAAGGCTACATATTGTGTGATTCCAAATATATGAAATGTCCTGACATTCAAATCCATAGAAACAGAAATAGTAGTTGAGTGGTTGCCTGGGGCTATAAAGCTGAGGAAATGGGGAGTGACTGTCAAGGGTACTGGATTTCCTTTTGGATACAACGATTTAAAAAGTTCTGGAATTAGAACATGGTGATGATTTCAGAATGTACTAAAACTACAGAATAGTACCATTTAAAGGATGAAAGTAATGCTATGTGAATGTATTTCAATAAAGCTTGTATTACCAAAAAAAAAAAAAAACAACTTTTGTAGGAAATTCTTTTGGAACAAAAACAAAAAAGAAATCACTTGAAATTTTCATTGTTGAAACTGTATGAAGAACTGTACTATTTCAGGGGATATTTTGGGTGGCGCATTGAGAAATGCAAATGAGGCCAGAGTCGGGCAATCATATATGGAGGAGGTTGTGGAATCATTTCTATCAGAAATAACTGGAGGAACTACTGATACTGGGCATCTAAATGGACCTAGTGGTGTAACAGGATGAGAAAGGGAGAGCTAGAGGGACATGACTGGGACCACTGTGCCAGGACTCTCTCTAGACGTGACTGAGGTGCTGCTAATGCATCACACTAACTGTGCATAGACTACGTCACAGCAGAGATGGCAAACCCAGGTATGGTCTCAGAGGTTACCTGCAGGGATTTACCCATTTCTCTCATGCCTCTACGAATGGGTCCCCAGAGTGCTTTGTCCCTATATTTGATCATGCGTATAACCAAAATATTCGCTATGTCTACCTTGATGGCTTGTTCTAGAATGAAATGTTAAAATTAATAAAAATCGTAACTCCATGACTGGCTTAGAAAAATGTACCCAGTGGAGAATTACTTTATCATCTTTTGATGCCCCATTCTTATCTATTCTTAAACTAGAAAATCTAAGGCAGGAGACATTTGGCAATTTGGTCATTTTGTCTTTCAGGATTGATATGTACACAGAGGGTGTGGCAGACTTGGGGGAAATGATCATGCTCTTGCCACTGTGTCCCCCTGATCAAAAAAATACCAAGTTGACCCTGATCCGAGAGAGGGCAACAAACTGTTATCTCCCTGCATTTGAAAACGTAAGTGGACTGTTTAGTGGTCTTGACGCTGAGACGGGAAGACAAAGGAATGTAGTGCCTGGTGTTGCTGGGGAATCGACCTTCACTTATGTGAACCTTCCTGAGTACTAATGCAGCATCCTGACTCCCAGGGCATTTTCTAAAAATTGACTCTGAGGGAGAATTGCACCAGTTTTACACATATTATCATTTTTCAGCATAATTTCTATTGACTCAGACCCAATTTGAAATTCTCTGTTCAATGGAATTTCATGGTTTTACTTAGAGCTTGGGCTGTGGAAGTTCTGAAAGCCACACAGGAGCCTGGGGTAGATGGATCCTGCAGAACATAGCACAGGGGCTTTGATCCAAGAAGAGCATGATGTCAGCCATACATCAGAAAATATTCTGGTACCACGTGTAGGGAGACATGAGAGCAGCTGCCTGTCGGGAGAATGTGGAAGTGTTTCTGGGATGGATGAGATATTTCTCAACAGAGATGGGGGAAGAATTGGGGAGGAAGAGAGAGAGGAAAAGATGTTCAGGAGAAAATAATCACAAATTTTGGGGACATGGCTCTCAGACTTTTGAAGAAGGTCATACAAAGCCAAGGAAATAATGTTCCGTCATTATGCCTAGTATGTATCTTAGTTAATGCTTCTTCTTGATGGTAAGAGGAGAGCGTTTCAAGATCAAAATTACCTGAAATCATGCTAAACAAAAATGATTAACCTAGAAAAAAATGATTTTAAGAGATTCAGGAGGGTTACATACATATATAAAGATTAACACAGAGCATAGGAGCATTCTTTCATTTATTTAGCAAATGTTAATTCATTGCTTGCTTATCTGACCATATTCAAGGAGCAAAGAATTTAATAGTAATCAGAGAGCACACCCTCCCAGCCCTTGAGGTGCTAAGAGTTTATGCAACGTTCACAAGATCATAAGCTCTTTGATGATTAGCAGTTTGAGTTCATCTGTACTTTGATTTATGGGTTGAGAAGATTCTCCTAGAAAAGGAAATGGCAATCCACTGCAGTATTCTTGCCTGGAAAATACCATATACAGAGGAGCCTGGCAGGCTACAGCTCCATGAGTCCAAGAGTTGGACAAAACTGAGCATGAGCAATGATGGACAGAGGGTACTTTGAAAACAAAGGGCCCGTGATAGCATAAGTAAAAATTATATTTTATAAAATATGTTTTGATATTATATTCTTTTCCAAATGATTATCCATTTGTCCATGCTTTTATATTTTTTGTTTTGTTTTCAAAAAGTTTCTCAATCATATCCAACTTTTTGTGCCCTCATGGACTGTGGACCACTAGGCTCCCCTGTCCATGGGATTTCCCAGGCAAGAATACTGGGATGGGTTGCTATTTCCTTCTCCAGGGGATCTTCCCGACCCAGGGGTCAAATCCCGGTCTCCTTCATTGCAGGCAGATTCTTTACCACTGAGCCACCTGGGAAACTCTTCATGCTTCTGTATGTATATATAATCTGAAAGTGTATTTGCCAAAATGTTATTATGTTAGTTAGTGGTGCTGTATGCATTTTTCTCTTTATACATTATGATTTTCATATTGCTGGAATATTTTAATAAATATAATATATTTCCCTAACATATTATTATGAAACATTTCATACATGCAGAAAAGTTTAAAATGTATAAAATGAATTCATATGAACCTACCATGTGGATGCCAGAATTAAGCTTTTGTTTCCATGATCATATGTGATTATCTCTACATTCCTCTTCTCTCAATCAAACACCTAATTTTAGCTATATAACAGAGTGAGTTAAGTCATCAGTGAAGTTCACCTCCAGACGTTGTAGCGTGTAAATTGTAACATGGTCCAAGTTAGGAGTAAGGGAGAAGGGACTTCAGGTTGACCCAGGTTTATTTCAGGCCCCAGAGAGAGACCAGGAAATCAGGAAGCTTCAAGAAAGAAGAGAAATGTAGACCGAAATAGTTTGCTCAGGGTTGAAGAAGGTTGTTAAGAAGTTGGAGTCACTGCCCAAGGGAGAAAGATGAGAGGGACAGAGAGAGAGAAAGAGAGGAGAAAGAGGCGAGAGAGAGATGGATGAAGGGTCATGTTGTGAAGTTCAGGGCTGCACACTTCAGGATGTAGGGTCAACAGCAACACTGTGCAGACGGTGCTAAGCCCTTGGCCCAGTGGAAGAAGTAAGGCAGCCACAGTGAGGAGGGAACAGGAAAAGGAAATCATAGTCTGGCTTCCACTGGGGATGAGGAGGGAACAGCAGACTCAACTGGCCCATCTCACTGAGTTGGGAGGAGCAGAAGGTCTGGGGTCCCCACCCGCCCAGTGAGGGGCAGAGGGAGAAGTGGGGCTGGGTGGTGGGCAGGGGAGGAGCAGGGCCCAGGCTGTCTGAACCTGCATTCCTGATCTGACCCCTCCATTTGCCAGGTGCTGAAGAGCCACAGACAAGACTATCTTGTGGGCAACAAGCTGAGCAAGGCTGACATCCACCTGGTTGAATTGCTCTATTATGTGGAAGAGCTAGACCCCAGTCTTTTGGCCAACTTCCCTCTGCTGAAGGTGCGCTCTCCCACGGCCCTGGACTGGGAGGGAGGGAGGTTGGGGTGGCGGTGGAGGGGTAGGGGTGGGGGTGTGCCCACACCTCCCACCTCAGAATCTGTTCTCTGAACAGTGGGACTGCAATGCTAGGGTCCCCACCGTATCACTTCTTCCCCTCAGTTCCTGTTCCTTCTCTCACACGTTGATTTCTCTGTCTCCGTCTCTCTCTCTGAGGGCAGATTGGCTCTGACTCACCTCACAGATTACCTTTCATGCTTTCTGCCTTCACTTCCAGCCCCATCTCCTAGCTCTTCTTGTCTTGATATCTGGAGCCTTAATCTGTGCTGATATCTGACACTTTTCTCTTCCTCACACTACACTCGAGGGTGAACCTTCAGGACTGATGTGTAGGAAGATTGGGATGCTGAATGGAGTCTTATACTAAGACATCTCTGGGGAAAACGCCACTGGGCTGTCATCTTCCTGGCTCACTGGGTGTCCATGTCCAGCCTCCTCCTGGTGCTGATGGAGGGGCCTCAGCTGGCCCTTGTCTAGGAGGGTCTCAGAGTCCCTGCTGACTAGTGTCAGTGACGGGGCTGGTCTTTAGCGGCACTCTAAGCTGTGCTCTTGTGCATTGCAGGGCCTGAAAACCAGAGTCAGCAATCTCCCGGCCGTGAAGAAGTTTCTGCAGCCTGGCAGCCAGAGGAAGCTTCCGGGGGGTGAGAAAAGTCTTGAACGAGCCAGAAAGATTTTCAAGTTTTAATAAAGCCAACAGGGCCACCCAGAACACTGAGGACCAAACTTATGAAACTTCTGGCAATGAAGTTTTTATCTAAGTGTAGACCCTGGGTGTTGTGAGACTAATAAACTATTCCAAAGTTTTAGTGGCCATTAAATAATAAAGCTCCAATGAGCAGATTTAGTTACTCTTTTTCTTTAGAATTGAATATAAAATCAGATTTTCCATCTCTTTCTAGCACATCTTTTTTTGGAATTAAAAATTAAATACAAAAGGGAAATATAGATTATGTCATCCCCTTGATTTTTTTGGTAGGAATTATCATATAACATCTGTCACATACCTTATCAAAGAATCAAGTGTAGAAATTAATAATCTGACATTCTTCGGTTTCCACAGGAAACAGCTATTTCTGGTGTCAGTGAAAACAATCAATAAGCAATAATAAGAACAGGCAAGAGTTTTACTTGAGCAAACTGAGGACTAGCCAGAAAGATACCTTCCCAGATTACTCTGAGCAGCTTGCTCTGGACATATATGGTTTCCAGCACAGTTTTGTATATCTTTGTCAGAACAAAGGCCATTAAATGAGTCAGGGATACATTTTTTCAAGATTGGGGAAAAAAACACCACACAGATCAGCACATGTACAGTCAGCATGGCCTTGGCACCTGGCACAGACTCTTATCACGGAAGAAGGACCAGCATTGGAGTCCCCCAGGAAGGAAGGCATTTAATCTCCCCACCCTGCACCCCCCGACCCCCCCCCCCACTTCTGCTTGCAGGATACAGGATCTTAGTTCCCTGACCAGGAATCAAACCTGTGCCCCCTGCAATGCAAGCATGGAGTCCTAACAACTGGACTACCAACTAAGCCCCTTAATCTTTATTTTTAACATGGACTATCTTTCCTTCTGGTCAAAGTGCTCTTGTCTCTAATAACTAAAGCAGATATAGAATGTATGTTTGATTGGCCACAAACAGGTATTTCAGTTGGCATAAAATTCAAGTTGGCTCATGTATAAGTCAGAATGACTTCCCTGTATCTCAATATGTGAACATTTCTTTTATCACTGGCCATGGCAAAAAGACATTTTTAAAAAATTTCTTTGAGAGACATTTTGCTTCTGATAATAAAAATAACTTTTCTTATGCATTTTGAACAGCTATTTTTTTCTACTGTGGGCTCTCCAGTGTTCAGGGAGGTGGGGAAATAATGAGAACCCAGTGGACCCAAACTGTGCTCAGGGGAGCCTGCCTGGTCATTACAGCTCAGTTGCACGAGGCATTATGGGGCCCTGCACAGGGGCCTCACCCCCATTTGACGGGATCCCCCAGATCAGATCTCTATGACACAGGTGACATGTGTGAATTTGATACGAATGAATATACATGACATCATTTCCCCTGGCCTCTCGAGGAGCCAGGGAGCCTGGACTGGGAGTGATTGTGGCTTTGGTCACATGTGGGGCCTGCAGTGATCACTCCCCAGAATACTTGGCCTTCGAAGTATCGGATTCTCTTCTTCCTGGAGTGAGCTGCCTGCCTCACCCTCACCCCTGAACCTCCAGTGAAGGGGCGGGGCCAGAGCTGACAGACACATGGGGGTCCCTGACCGCCCTTCCCCTCGCCCTGGTCTGTTCTCCACTGATCAAAGATTATCAAAATATTTTTCTAAAAAGCAAACCTGAGAATCACCACCCTGTTTTACCTCCCTCAGTGACTCCCGCGGCCCGCGGGGTGCCCTCCTGCCTTCCCTCCTCACCCCTTGAGTGCCAGTCCCATCACACAAGACGTGTGGGGGTGGCCTGCGCCCTGCCTGGGCACCTTTGTTCCCTCCCAGGCCAGCTCCACCCCGGGGGCCACACTGAGCTCTGTGCTCCCTGGGGAGAGCTGGACGCACCTCTTTGCTTCCCCCAGAGCCCAGTAAACCCCCTGATGGCCACTGGGATCCCCCAGCATCTGTGAGTTCCTGATGGGGGCCCAGCCCTGTGTATCCCCAGGGCTCCACCATGAATGGTTGTACCTCCACACACACCTCCATGGCCCAGGAGTCTGGGCTGTGGGAATTCCTCACAGTCCCCACCCACTCTCATCTGCCTGACAGCTCTATTCATTCATCCAAGTCTTCAAGACCAGGATGTTCATATCACTCCAATGCTATGGACAGACCTTGCTTTGATCCTAATGCAAGTAAGCCAACTGCACATAAGTCTTTATGAGACATTGGGAAAATTAGAATGCTGAACATTTAATCAAATGAATGAACTTCAAGTATAAAAGATATAAATTATAGTGGGATGGATGAGTTGTGTAGGATTTGCTGCACAGTAATCCTGTGCTCTGGGGAAGTAAACAGGTCTGTGTGTTGGTTTTCTACAGTTGCTGTGTCAACTTACTACAACTGGGGGGCTTAAAACAACACGATGAATTCTCTCACACTTTTGGAGGCCTGAAGTCCAAAGTTAAGGTGCTGCATTGCCTCTGGACACTCTTGGGAGAAGTCTTCCCTGCCTCTTCCGGCTTCTGGTGGCTTTTTCAGATCAGGTCAGTTCAGTTCAGTCACTCAGTCGTGTCCGACTCTTTGCGACCCCATGAATTGCAGCATGCCAGGCCTCCCTGTCCATCACCAACTCCTGGAGTTCACTCAGACTCACGTCCATCGAGTCAGTGATGCCATCCAGCCATCTCATCCTCTGTCGTCCCCTTCTCCTCTTGCCCCCAATCCCTCCCAGCATCAGAGTCTTTTCCAATGAGTCAACTCTTTGCATGAGGTGGCCAAAGTACTGGAGTTTCAGCTTTAGCATCAGTCCTTCCGAAGAAATCCCAGGGCTGATCTCCTTCAGAATGGATGCTTGGATCTCCTTGCAGTCCAAGGGACAATCAAGAGTCTTCTCCAACACCACAGTTCAAAAGCATCAAATCTTCGGCGCTCAGCCTTCTTCACAGTCCAACTCTCACATCCATACATGACCACAGGAAAAACCACAGCCTTGACTAGACGAACTTTGTTGGCAAAGTAACGTCTCTGCTTTTGAATATGCTATCTAGGTTGGTCATAACTTTCCTTCCAAGGAGTAAGCGTCTTTTAATTTCATGGCTGCAGTCACCATCTGCAGTGATTTTGGAGCTCAGAAAAATTAAGTCTCACACTGTTTCCACTGTTTCCCCATCTATTTCCCATGAAGTGGTGGGACCGGATGCCATGTTCTTCATTTTCTGAATGTTGAGCTTTAAGCCAACTTTTTCACTCTCCACTTACACTTTCATCAAGACGCTTTTGAGTTCCTCTTCACTTTCTGCCATAAGGGTGGTGTCATCTACATATCTGAGGTTATTGATATTTCTCCCGGCAATCTTGATTCCAGCTTGTGTTTCTTCCAGTCCAGCGTTTCTCATGATGTACTCTGCATAAAAGTTAAATAAACAGGGTGACAATATACAGCCTTGATGTACTCCTTTTCCTATTTGGAACCAGTCTGTTGTTCCATGTCCAGTTCTAACTGTTGCTTCCTGATCATCCTTCCTTTCCATGACTCATGGCCACATCACTTCAATCTCTGCCTCCATCTTCACATCACCCATATGTGTGTGTCTGTGTATTTTCTCTTCTGCTATAAGCACACTTGTTGTTGGGTTTGGGCCTATCTACATAATCCAGGATAGTCTCACTTCAGGTTCCTTAACATCTGCAAAGACTCTTCCTCCGAATTTCATCCCATCCAGAGGTTCCAGGTTTTCAGATGTGGACTTTTTTTCTTTTGGAGACAAACATCATGCCTCAGATTGTAGAGAATTCACCTGTAATTTTCTGCAGGAGATCCAGTTTCAATCCCTGGGTCAGGAAGATCCCCTGGAGGATGGAATGGCAACCCACTCCAATATTTTTGCCTTGAAAACCCCAGGGACAGAAGAGCCTGGAAGGTACAGTCCATAGGGTAGCAAAGAGTCAGACACAACTAAGCATGAACCTATGCTATACAATGTTTAGGATGTATTTATATGAAAAAATTATGTATTATATGTCTGAAGTTCATATCTAATTGGGTGTCCTATACTTATCTACAACTCAGGATAAAGAGTATGGCAGAGGTCCATGTGAACCTTCATGACCGCAGCTCCCTGGGGTCCCCACAGTAGATTTTATCATCTGCTTTAGTGCCTGTCTCCAATTCATGAAAGCCAATTCAAGAAAAGTAAGTTTTCTGCAAAGGCCATCCTTCATTGACTGGCAAGAGGATACAATCAACTTGAAATATTGTGTTTAATCTTTAATTGCTGATCTCTAAAAGAGTTATTAACAAGGTGTATCCTGATAAGAGGACAATTTGCCTTTTTCTTTTTTAATCTAGCATAAAACCAGTGGCCCTGAACACCATGGGGGTGGCTTTTCCTTAACTGGACTCTGCCCCTTTCAGAGAGGAGGAGTCAGTCAGTCAACTGTGATAAGAGCTGATAAATAACATGAACTTGGCACTGAGGTGCTGAGTCAAGTGGGAGACAGACTTTCGTAAGGTAAGTGCTGACTTTGCATGTCTGTATAATGTTTCCTTAGCACAAGAAAAGCTGTTTCACACTCACATGTGCCTTCTTGCTGTGCTTAGGGGACATTCAAGCTGTTTAGTCAATTGCTATTGGATACAGAAATGTAAAAATGAAGAATGTCGAAAACTAAGCATGAGAATTTAGATCTGAGACAAATTAATGATATGAGGGGAAAAAAGGATGGCAGCATTTTAGACAATCAGAGAGTGCGACCAGCACGAGAGGGGAGAGTAGGTGTTTATGCTAAAGCTGCCTGCTCCGTAGACACAGGCAACACACAGCAGGTGGGAATTGCGATGCGGTAACACTATGTGGACTTGGAAACTCAAAATTAAGATTTAACTATAATTGGAATGACTCAGTTACTGCCAGCAAAACTGGATTTTAACTCAGTTTTTGCTGTGACTGGCCAGCTGGCAAGTCCCCCTCTGTCTCTCTTGGAGCTCAAGCAATTCATGGGAAACCTAGAAATTGGCTGGAGCAGGGTTTATCAACCTTGGCCCTATTGACATTTCAAGCTGGGTAATTCTTTGTTGCAGGGACCTGTTCTGTATAATGTCTTTTTTTGGTTGTTGTTTTAGTTAAAAATATTTGCTATAGAAATGTATATTGAATTAGACTTTAGAAATGTACTTAACAACAGTGTTGACATATACATTGATATTTCTTCAAATTTGCAAACTTGACGCCTCTCAGATACTTGCAGTGATAGTTTAAAAAGTTTTAAAAGAAACTGTCACTTCATCAATATAAATGACACAGTGAAGATCAATATTCTCACTTTCCCTTTCACTCTGTACTTGTAGAAAGAACACAGGCTGTGGGAGAGGTTCCTTCCTCATGTAGTGACCACCCGGAAAGTAGACCAGAAGATGAACGTGCCTACAGGAGAATTTCTGTATTTTACAAAATACCTTATCCTGGGAGATATCATAGTTTAGTAGCCAGCTGCATCAATCATAGATGTTTCCAACTAAATATCCAATAAATGTGCCTGTTAAGATAACAGAGTTGTAGGGTGAATTGAGAAAGCAGTGATGATATATATACATTATCACATGTGAAATGGGTCACAGTGGGAAGCTGCTACAAGGGAGCCCAGCCTGGAGCTCTGTGACCCCCTAAGGGGGGTGGGATGGGAGTGGGGAGGAAGGCTCAAGAGGGAGGGAATATATATAGTTGTGACTGATTCCAGTTATTGTACAAAGGAAATCAACACAACATTGTGAAGCAATTATCCTCCAATTAAAAAAGTTTTTTATATTAAATTTAAAAAGACCACAGGATTGATGGAAAAATCTGGATACAGTGCAGACTGAGGAGTAACGAGCAATCAGACGCACGGGGGAGGCAGCCCCACCACCCCCAACATCAGAGACACCTCTGGTCTCTCGCCAATTGTGTGCCGCCCTTCCACCTAGTTTGAACAACCAACAATGTCCTCAGGCGTTGCCACATGTCCTCTGCGCTGGGGGAGCAAAATCAGCCCCAGTTAAGAATCACTGGTTCATATGACTTTTCAGACTCCTAAACACAGGAAGTCTGGATGTGAAAACTAGGTAATACAGGAGCAGAGAATTAGCTTCCAAAAGTAAAGAAATTCACCTGACTGGAAGGTACAAGTCATTCGAATCAGAATGCAGACAAACAACGCTCTGTTACCAGTATTACTATTGGGGGTAAATCAAAAGCCTGAGGCAGGAGAGGTTCAGTGAGATCCTGTGAAAGTCTTAGAGTTGTCCAGGGCATGGCAATTCACAGGGAAAATATGGTACCTAAGCCTGAAAAGAGAAGATACTGAGACTGGGATGAGAAGAAGTACTTTGCAAGATGCTACAGAGAGCAATGTTTCAATGGGGATGAGGTTTGACCCCATGAGAGTCACTGGCTTGGAGGCTGAGATGCTATGGCTCTGGGGCCAACCGAGTCAGGCGGGCAGCACTCTCTGCTTTCTCAGTCTGCAGCCTCTCCCCTTGTTCTGACTTGGTGGCTGAGAGAATCATGGTCCTTGGCATGGAACCAATTCAAGTGAAGTCATTGCAGGGCTCTTTGTGTGCTGTCAGTTGTCTACAAACCGGTTTTTCTGACTAGATTTCAACCCCTCCAGGGCAGGAACCACATCAGATTCCTCTTGTGTTCCCCACCAGCCATCATTTCTTAGTGCAGGCAACTGCTCAATGAGTGTTAGTTGCGGAGGAAATCCGTGGACAGGTCAACCGGACAGAAGATGCTGAAGAAAGATCAGTGAGGGACAGGAGGGTGGAGAGAAGGGTACTGAGTGGGAGCCCCTGGACTCCTGCTATAGAAAGGAGTGGGCTTCCCATTGCCATGGCTGGAACCCATTCAAAGGGGCTGGGTGGCGGGCAGAAGATTCCAGAGGGTCCAGATCAGGGAGTGAGTGGAAGGGCAAAGGCCTCGGGGAACGGCAGGCGGGGTGCATGGTTCAGGGGCAGAACCGGGGGTCCACTTCAGTCTTGGGGTTTCAAAAGGCTGTGCCAGACCTCGCTGAACCTTTGCCAAAAACTTCCTCCAATCCAGGTTATCTAGTCAGCGAGCATCACTGATCTTTCACACAAGACAAATAAAAAGAGAACCAGTTTATAAAGTAGTTGACAGAATCTGGATATATATAAAATCCTGTTCTTACTAGAGCTATAGGGGCTGAAGCGACTTAGCACAGCAGAGCACAGCACGAGAGCTGGAAGTCAAGAGGGAGATAGCAGATAGACAGACACACAGACAGAAGCCTCGCGTGCTCCCCAGTGTGCTCACTCAGCCATCTCCCAGGAACTGGGAGCAGAATGGAAGCTGGATTTGCTGCTCCCTGTTATGAATTTTTTATGCCTTATCTAATTGAATTTCCTCAACAGCCCTCACTAGTAGACATAGCTGTATTTCAAAAGAGAACACTGAGGTACAGAGATTAAACAACTCTCCTGGGTTTATACATCTTATAAGGAAAGGAGTTGGGCTTTGTCTCTAAGCCTCCTTTCTCTCTGCTAAGAAACGCTGTTATTAGGAGCCCCCTCCCACCTACTCCCTGAGATACAGCTCCTTTAGTTCACACTGGAATCATCCCAAGACACATTCCTTTTCAGAGAATGTAAGCCTACCTCCTTATGAAGGTCAAATATAGTTATACTAGTGCTCAGGATACTCACAGTAAGTTTTTAAGGTCTGGGTAAAGTACGTTATGTTTTTATCCATTTTTCCCCAGAATCAGCTAACAGAATTAATGTTTCCTTCTCTCCCATTGAACTGTTAATTGGCCAAAGGATTCTGCATGGGGAACAAACTAATATCAAGGGTCTCAGAGAGCAGCAGAGGGGAACATATGCATTACCTGCTTGGGGGGGGCCCAGACTCGAATTCAGAAGATGTCTTCAAAGGACCCCAGTGCTCACAGAACTCTTTGAATTTGAATTTCGTCTTCCAATAGGATACTAGAAGCCGTTTTTGGGGTTGTCCTGAGGGTGGACACACTTGCTAGATATTGAGTGTGAATTGGGAACACACGTATGTGACTGATGGCAAGTCACTGAATCTCTGTAGTTCTCATTTTCTGGGAGCCAGGAAGTTTATATCATGTTTGCCCCAGCCTTCAAAAAGTGAAGAAAGTTACTTATAAGAAAGATATGATAAAGTATTATGTAAGTTGAAACTTCATTTCCCTTTGTAATGTGATCCTTAGTCATTGGATAATGGAATTTAATGTGAGGAGGATCTGTGACTTCCACTTCACAGCAACACCCTTCTCAGAATTCTGCTGAATCACAGCTCCTCCGTTCTACGTGATAAGTACAATATACACAATCTCCAACTTCAAGATGGACGAGTTAAGTATCCTTCTAAGGATCCTTTATTTTGCAAAGGTTAGACCATTGATCTCACATTAAAAATGTGGATATGTAAATAAAAAAGTAAACCAAAACTAAATAAATTTTTTAAAATGTGGATATTGAAAACATGTGGATATTGAAATTTGTTATCTAAAATTCAAGTTATTCATTCTTTATCCACTAAAGAGAAGTATATTTTTGTCCTGAACTCCTCAACAAAAAGTTGCAAGATCTTAATGTTTACTAAACAGAGCTAGGATTTGAATAGAAAACGCAGGTGTTTCTTCCTATGTTCTGGCTTTGGGGTTCCTGCTTTTATTAAGTCCTGTATGTTTCTATGGAGAAGGCAATGGCACCCGACTCCAGTTCTCTTGCCTGAAAAATCCCATGGACGAGGGGCCTGGCAGGCTGAAGACCATGGGGTCGCAAAGAGTCAGACATGACTGAGCGACGTCACTTTCACTTTTCCCTTTCATGCACTGGAGAAGGAAATGGCACCCCACTCCAGTGTTCTTGCCTGGAGAATCCCAGGGACGGGGGAGCCTGGTGGGTTGCTGTCTATGGGGTCTCACAGAGCCGGACACGACTAAAGCGACTTAGCAGCAGCAGCAGCAGTATGTTTCTATTCACGCCCATGAGAGAACAATTGGTTTGGTCATAATGTTTGAGTTTTCCTGTAACATCTTACAGAAAAACCCAAAAGAACTTTTTGGCCAATAATTTCTATTGTTGGAGCCTTTGAATTTCATTCTCTGGTTCCCTGCTATGTCCACTTACACATAGGCTGCTGTAGTCTAGGGGCTTTCAAACTTCACTGACCTGAAAAGACCCACGTATCTCTTACCAATACCATGACCAAATGAGTGTGCCTATGTGCTTTCTTCTACCTGAACATACAACGCACACATAGCTGAAATGAGCAACTCATGAAACAATGCTTTATTTTAAAAACTGGAAAATTTCACAGTCCACTGAAGGATTGTCATGCCTAGTTTGAAAAATGTTAACATGAAAAATGAGGCCAAGACTTGGGTTCATATAGAAATGGGTTTGAATCCCAAGTTCGCCACCTACTTTGTGCAAGTTACCCTAGAAATCTCAGTATCCCCAACTGCAAAATGAGAGCAATGGCAACTTCATAGCAGGTGATTCTTGTAGGGTTAAATGAAGACAAATTTGTGATAATGCGCAGTGCATGACAGACATAGAACAAATGTCAGTTCCACCTAGACTGTACAGTTAATGCAGTAACATCCCTTTCTCTAGACATAAGATGCACCAAGAGAGGCAGAATGTACAATTCCAAGAAAATGGAAGGATTTGGCATCCTGTATCTGTGGAAAGAATCGGGATCTTTTGAGCAACAGTTAAGCAAAGTGAGCTCTAATTTCAGATTTTGAACAAATGCAGCATAATAGCCAATGAGCTGAACATGGATTCTGTCTCCTCCTCCTCCTATTCCTGCTGTCTGTGAAGTCCTCTGGCTCCAAGGCCCCTCCTTCCCAGGCTCCCAGGGCCTACATATGTGTGGGTTCCTGCCCTGCCCTGGTTTTAATCCTGGGTGTGGATTTCCATGAATGTTACTTAAGCTTCGAGGTCCATTTCATCAACTGAAGAATGGAGATAATAATTATTTCATGGGATTCTTGTGAGGATTAAAGATATAATGTGTTCAAAGTGGTCAGCATTCAGTTCAGTTCAGTTCAGTCGCTCAGTTTTGTTCGACTCTTTGCAACGCCACGGACTGCGGCATGCCAGGATTCCCTATCCATCACCAACTCCTAGAAGCTACTCAAACTAATGTTCATCACATTGGTGATGCCATCCGGCCATCCCATCCTGGGTCATCCCCTTCTCCTCCTGCTTGCAATCTTTCCCAGCATCAGGGTCTTTTCCAATGAGTTGGTTCTTTGCATCAGGTGGCCAAAGTATTGGAGCTTCAGCTTCAGCATCAGTCCTTCCAATGAATATTCAGGACTGATTTCCTTTAGGATGGACTGGTTGGACGTCCTTGCTGTCCAAGGGACTCTCAAGAGTTTTCTCCAACATCACAGTTCAAAAGTATCAATTCTTCAGCGCTCAGTTTTCTTTATGGTCCAACTCTCACATCCATACATGACCACTGGAAAAACCAGCTTTGACTAGATGGACCTTTGTTGGTAAAGTAATGTCTCTGCTTTTTAATATGCCGTTTAGGTTGGTCATAGCTTTTCTTCCAAGGAGCAAGCGTTTTTTAATTTCATGGCTGCAATCACCATCTGCAGTGATTTTGGAGACCCAAAAATAAAGTCTCTCACTGTTTCCATTGCTTCCCCATCTATTGGCCATGAAGTGATGGGACCGGATGCCATGATATTCGTTTTCTGAATGTTGAGCTTTAAGCCAACTTTTTCACTCTCCTCTTTCACTTTCATCAAGAGGCTCTTTAGTTTTCTTTGGCTTTCATCCATAAGGGTGGTGTCATCTGCATAGCTGAGGTTACTGATATTTTCCCCAGAAATCTGATTCCAGCTTGTGCTTCATCCAGCCTGGGATTTCACATGATTGTACTGTTTATATAATTTAAATAAGCAGGGTGACAATAGGCAGGCTTGACGTACTCCTTTCCCGATTTGGAACCAGTCTGTTTTTCCATGTCCAGTTCTAACTGTTGCTTCCTGACCTGCATACAGATTTCTCAGGAGACAGGTAGCATTGGGGCAGGAATATTAGGAGTTTTGCAATAAATACTAGTTCTCTAATCTTTGCCCTCCCTGACACCCACCCACGCATCCATACCACAGACTCACTTCTTAGCCTGCCAAGAAAATCAGATTTTACCCAGTGTAGACTGGACAATGATTGGTGGAATTTCCCACAGGTGGCTAATGAGAGTGGGAATTTGGTCTAAGGAAGAAGTTCCAGGGACTCTTCCAATTGCCCTGAGGGAGGCCGATTTTTCAGCATTGTTTGTGCTGTTTAGCCATATATCATAAAGGCGTTAGCTTCTATGCTTTTATTCTTTGTTCATTCATTGGTTCATTTGTTGGTTCATTAAGGGCTAGAGAAACCAAGAGACTGCCACCATGGCAGGGAAGCCCACTCTTCACTATTTCAATGGACGCGGCAGAATGGAGTGCATTCGGTGGCTCCTAGCTGCAGCTGGAGTGGAGGTAGGTTTCATCTTCAGTTGGATCTAAATTGACCGTGGGTGCCTAGTCAGTCACTCAGTCATGTCCAACTCGTTTCGCTCCCATAGGCCATAGCCTGCCAGGCTCCTCTGTCCCTGAGATTCTTCAGACAAGAACACTGGAGTGGGTTTCCATTTCCTACTCCAGGGAAATTGACTGTATCATACTACTTTTTTCACAGAGGAGATTTTCCTTATTAAATGATCTGCTAAAAATTTTGCATTAAAAACATTTATTAGGTATTAGATTAACAGATTTTTATTGAAATTTCTTCTTCTCAAGGACAATAGAAAACAAATTTGTGTTTTTATTTGTTTTTAGCTGTGAGGCTTGTGAGATTTTAATTCTCTGACCAGAGATCAAAAGCAGGCCCACAACAGTGAAAGCCCATGCCTTAACCACTGAACTGTCAGGAAATTTCCTGAATTTTGATTTTGAAAACTGTAAAATATTTATTACATTCATGCAACAATTAGAAATATGAATATTAAATATCAATTGATATGAATAATTATTATTAATATGTCAGGCATTTTAATGTATTTAGGTCAATTTTAAAATAAGTTTAATGAACTAGTAATATACCATGAAGTGTTTAAAGATGAAATATATAATACCTAAGATTTGTTTCAAATTGTTACCAGGGAGAGGGGTGTAGGCATATAGATATCTTGGGATTGGGTTGAGCCTATAATTACTGAAGCTGATGTAAGTTTACAAGGAGCATCACTGTATTTTTTATTTTGTGCGTGCCACAAATCTCCATAATAAAAAACAAAAATATACATATTAGAAGAGAAATGTAATTAAAGTTAAAACATAAACCAGAAATATAGAGCAGTGCAGACTGTAGCAAACTGCCTGTTGGATTTAATGCATTCATTCACTCAGCAATGAATTTGTTGGGCACCTTGAAGTGCCAGGTTTCGTGCCAGGCCCTAGAGATACATGAATTGTCAAGACAGACACAGTCCCTCCCCTCAGGCTGCTTACACTCTAGTGAGGATGCAGACACGTATGTGGGTGACTAAAAGAGGACACAGAAGACTTGAGTGTAAAAACGCCACCTTCTCAGTAGTATATTGATAGGCTTCTGTGCAACTCTGCTGAGTGCTGCCCTCTAGAGGTGTCACTCAATAAAGCACTTAGCCCAGATCAGAGGGAGCCAGCAACTCTGTGAGGGTTTCCTGGGGAGGGAGTCATGGACAGAGGTCAAAGATTTGGTCCCTTAGAGGAGAACAGTAAAAGAAGGCTTCAGGTGAGGCCTTCAAAGGCCTTCGAAGGTTCTGCAAAGGGAACCTCTAGTGTGCTCCCTTAGCTTCCTAAAAACACGTTTACCTAAGCCTCTATATATTATACTTTCTCTATTACTTCAGGAATGCAGGGCATATTAGCTTGGTCCATTTTCAAGTGTGTAAAGAAACAAGTACATAGAAAATCCAAACAGTGCCATTCCAGGTGGTTTCATTTCTATAAATCAACAACCAACATTTTTCACTGCGGTTCAGCCTTGGGGTTCAAGGATGTGTTCAGAGTCCCTGGGCGGGATGAGTTCAGCACAGGACGGAGAAGAAAGGGGAGATGCTGAGAGCATCCAGGCTTCCTCTTGTCCAGCCAAGCCTGACAGAGCAGGGTGTGGGGCTCGACTGACCAAAGAACATTGGAATTCTGGGTTCTCTGGGCCCAGAGCCTGATCCTCGCAATCCTGCATCTCCATCAGTTTCGCAAGAAACAGCTGACCAGCCAGCCCCTTCTCACAATGACTACCCACCTGTCATTGCCTCTTAGGGTTGTCTTGAACTGGGTGCTTTATAAATTGTTGCCCACACACTCACTATCTACATGGTTTCACCATATGGGATCATTTAGATCCACAATAAACTACTCCAATGAGGCAGTTAGAAATCCCCAGTTCTCAAACTTTTCACAATCAAGACCCTTGTTTACAATAAAAAGTTGAATGGAAGGAGGTAATATACAGCAGAGGACTCCGGTGGCAGCCTCTAAGGGAGTCAATGGCCCCATGGATACCCCATGCTAGGGGATACCCCAAAATCCTGTCCTGATCTCACAGGGAGAGAAAGGCTTTCCAGGTACATTAAAACTCCATAACTAGAACTTCCCAGTCCCTTCCCTCCAGTGATATTCTCCTCCCCCCAAATCATTACCTAATCACTGACAGAGGTGGGGACAGGGTAGAGGTGAATTGGCCTGCAAAATAAGCAGTTACTTGCCACAACCCACATTTTTATCTTGGTGGCTCTAATCTAAATCTCCAAATGGCCTTGATCACTGTCCTCTGTGCACCCTGCCGAACTTGGAAATCCTACAGTCTCCATAGTGGGCAGCAGACAGAGGCCATGCAAGTTCAGCTATTCTATGGAATGAAACAACAAAAACTTATCGACTCTTTCTGCTTTTCAGTTTGAAGAGAAATTTATAGAAAAACCAGAAGACTTGGATAAGTTAAAAAATGGTAAGCCCAGGAACTAAGTTCCTCTGATGGGAGTATCCAGTAGAAGTTTTAAGTTGAGGTTTCAACACCACCAACGTGCTGTGTGTGTGGTGGGAGTGGGGTTAGTAGAGTGGGAGAAATATGGTTAAAGGTAAGAGGCGGGTCTCCTTGAAAATGCCTTGCAACTCACTCGGAACTAGGAAGGGCTGGAACTCGAGGGTTTGTTAAAGGAGCCAGCCCCAGTGCCCGTGAATGCTCGGTCTGTGCTTCTCTGCCTTTCTGCACCGTGAGTGACCACACAGTGCTCCCACCTAAAGTCAGGAAAAGGTGAAGATCTGACAGAAGAGGGGAGAAACAGGCCCAGAAGTTGCTGTGAGTCCGGGTTTGGCAAAGTAACATCCTAGCAATAATGTAGACTCAGTGAGCAGAGAAAAGGCAAACTCTCTCAAAACATGTCTTATGTGTTCTGAGATTTTCTCTGGAACTTCCGTTAAATGGCAACTTGTTGGCACACTTGTTGCAGACTCTTCCAGCTTCTTTCTAAAACACACATGAAGACAAATCAGCCCAGATTTACAAGGGATTGCCTATATGTCTGAATGGGAAATAAGAAGATAAATGAAATAATAGGTTAGAAAGTAAAAGGCAAACAAAATGCCATCCTGCTTAAGCCTACCAGGTCATTTTAGTGTTTCACTTTATATCTTTGGTTATTTCAGCAAACATTTGTTCGTCTTAAAAGGGTGCAACATATCAAACATTTCGCCCTTCTTTTTTTCTTTCAAAAGATGGGAGTTTGATGTTCCAGCAAGTGCCAATGGTTGAAATTGATGGGATGAAGCTGGTGCAGACCAGAGCCATTCTCAACTACATTGCCACCAAATACAACCTCTACGGGAAAGACATGAAGGAGAGAGCCCTGTACGGTAGTTTTTAGTTTTATCATCATAACTAATAGTAACAACTTAGGTCCTTCCCTGACTGAGCAGGAACAAAGCAGGGCATCATGACCAACATGATGGTATAAGCCTTGTGGGGCATAACTGAGTCCAGTACAGCAAAGACCTATGAGTATGAGGGAAGAGTAAACAAACTTGAAGTGAAATCAACCACCTATGGAAGAGGATACCGTCCATGGATATAGCACAGAGACAAGGTTTCCAAACATGAATGGTCTATGAAGCGAAGAGGATGGTAGAACCAAGACTCCAGGGGTTCAGGCTCGTTTGAACTGGACACCCACCAACAGCCAGAGACAAGGGACAAAGCATCTGAGTGTCTAGAAGATAAAGCTTAGAAAGGGAAGGATCTAAAGAAGTTGGTTCTTGAATTCCAAAAATTCAAAGAATGATGACCAGGAACTTAATTTATTAACCCTTTATATGGACTGGCCACTAGACAAGGATTAGCAGAGGTTGAGCTCAAAATGGTAAGGTTACATCAAGCATTTCGATATAGTTTTAGTCAGCTAGATTTTTCAGTACAACTATATCCTGGGAGTGAGGGGTATTCTCTCTGCTGTGATGGGACTACATGCTGATGCTGCTGCTAAGTTGCTTTAGTCGTATCTGACTCTGTGCGACCCCAGAGACAGCAGCCCACCAGGCTCCCCGGTCCCTGGGATTCTCCAGGCAAGAACACTGGAGTGGGTTGCCATTTCCTTTTCCAATGTATGAAACTGAAAAGTGAAAGTGAAGTGGCTCAGTCGTGTCCAACTCTTTGCAACCCTGTGGACTGCAGCCTACCAGGCTCCTCTGTCCATGGGATTTTCTAGGCAAGAGTACTGGAGTGGGTTGCCATTGCCTTCTCTGGGGACTACATGATTGAAATTAAAATCTTGTAAGGAACTTCCCAGGTGGCAGTAACAGTAAAGAACTTGCTAGCAATGCAGGAGATATAAGAGACCCGGGTTTGACCCCTGGGTCTGGAAGACCCACTGGAGGAGGGCATGGCGACCCGTGCTACTATTCTTGCCTGGAGAAGAATCCCATGGACAGAGGAGCCTGGTGGGCTGTAGTCCACCGAGTCACAAAGAGTCGGTCGTATCTGAAGCGACTTAGCACTCAAGGAACTACTGCTGTTATTCTAAAAGTTAGACATAGAGTTACCCATATGACTCAGCAATTCCTTTCAAGAGGATTAAAAACACCCCCACACTAAAATTTATACTCAGAAATTCATAGCAGTGTTGTTCATAATCAATAACTAGAATCAACAAAAATGTCCATTAACTGATGAAAGAAAGAGCAAAAGTTGGTCCATCCCTACAGTGGGATGTTATTTCAAACAGAACCAGAGTCTGGCAATAGTATGTGGAGAGTGTTACGGAACCAGGTTCTACGGGAAATAACTGGAGAAAGTGCTGGTGTTGGGACTCTAAATGGGCCTGGTGTTCTAACAGGATGAGAGAGGAAGAGGGATGTGACTGGGCCTGAGGTGCCAGGACCCTGCTGGACATGACTGAGGTGGTCCTAATGCATCACACCCACCATGCTCAGACCACGTCAGGGCAGAGATGGCACACCCAGGAGTGGTCCCAGTGCTTACCTGCACTGATTCCACCCAATTCCCTCATGCCTGTGACCATGGATGGGTCACTGATGTGCTCTGTCTCTATATTTGGTCATGTGTATAACAAAAAGATTACACATATGTTTACCCTGATGGCTTGTTCTAGAATGCTAAAATTAATTTTAAAAAACAAAGCTAAATCACTGGTGTAGAAAAATGCACCCAGTGGAGGAGAATTACTTTGCTACCTCTCAATGTCTCATTCTTACCCATTCCAAAAATCTAAGGCAGAGACATTTGACAATTTGGTTATTTTATCTTTTCAGGATTGATATGTATTCAGAGGGTGTGGCAGATTTGGGGGAAATGATCATGCATTTTCCACTGTGCCCACCTGCTGAAAAAGATGCCAAGCTGACCCTAATCCGAGAAAAGACAACAAACCGTTATCTCCCTGCATTTGAAAATGTAAGTGGACTCTTCAGCATCTTTGGCAGAGAGGTCAGAGGACGAAGAAAAATAGTGCCTGGCATGGCCGGGGCATTAGCCTTCACCTCTGTGAGCCTTTCTAAATACTAATGTAGTACTCTGAGTCTCAGGGCACTTTATAAAAATTGAATGTATAGAAGAATTGTACTAGTTTTACCCAAGTTATAATTTTTCAGGAAAGTTCTATTTACTCAAACCCAATCTGGAATTCTCTACTCAATGGAATTTCACGGTTATACTTAGAGCCTGGATTATGGAAGCTCTGAGAGCCACACTGGAGCCTGGATTAGATGGATCCTTAGAACACGGTGCAGGGGCTTTGATTCAAGAAGAGCATGATGTCAGCAATACATCAGAAAATATTCTGGTGTCCTGTGTAGGAAGACGTGAGACCAGCTGCCCGTCAGGAGAATGTGGAAGTGTTTTGGGGGTGATTGACATGTATCTAGATAGATATGGGGGCAGTAGGGTGGAGAGAAAGAGACAGAGGAAAAGTTATTCAGGAAAAAGTAATCGAGATATTTTGGGACATGACTCTCAGACTTTTGAAGAAAGTGAAATAAAATCAGTGAAGTAGTGTTCCATCATTATGACTAGTACGTATTTTAGTTTTTTCTGTTTGAACGTTTCATGATCAAAAATACCTGAAATCAGGCTCAACTAAAAGCATGAACCACCCCCCCCACCCCGCCTGCCCTCCGCCAAAAAAAAAAAAAGATTGTAAGACCAGGAAATGAGAGCAAAAGAGTTGAGAAGGAATACAGAGTCTGCATTAGTTTGCTCAGGGTGGTAGAAAGCTGTCATGAAGATGGAGACACTGCCCAAGGAGGAGGGAGAGAAGGACAGAGAGAGACGGATGAAGGGTCATGTTGTGGAGTCCAGGGCTGCACACTTGAGGGTGTGCGGTCCACAAAAACATGGTGCAGATGGTGCTAAGGCCTTGGCCCAGTGGAAAAAGTAAGGCAGCCACAGCGAGGTGTGAACAGGAAACGGAAATGGTGGTCTGCCTTCCACTGGGGATGAGGAGGGAACAGCAGGAACCTGCCTGGCCCGTCTCTGAGTTGGAGGGAACAGAAGGTCTGAGGTTCCCACCTGCCCAGCGAGGGGCAGAGATGGAAGTGGGGCTGGGCTAGGGGCAGGGGAGGAGCAGGGGTCCAGCCTGCCAGGACCTGTGTCCCTGATCTGACCCCTCCATTCAACAGGTGCTGAAGAGCCATGGACAAGACTACCTGGTGGGCAACAAGCTGAGCAGGGCTGACATCCACTTGGTTGAACTTCTCTACTATGTGGAAGAGCTGGACCCCAGCCTTTTGGCCAACTTCCCTCTGCTAAAGGTGAGCTCTCCCACGGCCCTGGGGGCCAGACACACCCCAACTTGGCATCTGCTCTCTGGATCCTGGGACTGGGGTGCTAGGGTCCCCATCCCTGTCCAGGCCTTGCTGCCCCCTGGTCTCCTCAGTTCACTCCAAGGCCCTGGTCCGGAGTGTGGAAAGAATCTGTCAAGCCAAGGACATTGGAGGTGGACTCTGCTCCATGGAAAACGCCCTGCCTTTTACCAGGAGAGAGACCCAGGGCTGGCTCTCTCTTGGTCTCTCTTCCACTTCAGCCTCTGTCCTCATTTCCTCTTCGCTCCCCTCTGTCCCGCGTGTGTCCCTCTTTCCCTGAGTCTGTCTGAGTGGGTTTCCCCCCATCTCACTTCTTCCCTTCAATTCCTGTTCCTTCTCTCACACGTTGATTTCTCTCTCCCCGTTTCTCTCTCTTTGAGGGCAGATTGGCTCTGACTGACCTCACACATGACCTTTCATGTTTTCCGTCTTCAGTTCCAGCCCTGTGTCCTAGCTCTTCTTGTCTTGACATCTGGAGCCTTAATCTGTGCTGATATCTCACACACTCCTCTTCGTTACACTGCACTTGAGGGTCAACCCACTTGAGGGTAGGAAGATCGGGAAGCAGAATGGAGCGTTACACTAAGACCTCTCTGGGGAAAACTGGGCTGTCCCCTTCCTGTCTCATGGGCCTCCTCCTGGTGCTGATGGAGGGGTCTCGGCTGGCCCTTGTCTAGGAAGGTGTCAGAGTCCCTGCTGGGTTGCGTAGTGACAGGGCTGCTCTTTAGCTGTACTCCGAGCTGTGTTCTCGTGCATTGCAGGCCCTAAAAGCCAGAGTCAGCAATATCCCGGCCGTGAAGAAATTTCTGCAGCCTGGCAGCCAGAGGAAGCCTCCCACGGATGAGAAAAAAATAGAAGAAGCCAGGAAGGTTTTCAAGTTTTAGTAAAGCCAGCGGGGCTGCCCAGGACAAATCTTCTGAAATTTTCTAACAATGAAACAATAAAGCTCCTATGAGCAGATTTATTTCCCATGTGTTCTTTTTTACTACGATCTCCTTCTCACCTTTCTGGTTTGGAATTAAAACATAAATAAGAACAGGAAACAGATTATATATTCCTGTACTATTTTCCAAGGATCATCCTATAACTTCTGTCACATAGCCTATCAAAGAGAAAAGTGTAACAGTTTATATCTGACATTCTTAGGTTTTCACAGGAAAGAGCTACCTTTCTGGGGTCATGGCAGAAAGACATTTTCTTTATTTCTTTGAGAGATATTTTCCATCTGATAATAAAAATGTCTTTTCTTATGCATTTCTGAACAACTCTTTTGCCTACTGTGGGCTCTCCAGTGTTCTGGGAGGTAGGCAAGCAATAAGAACCCAGTGGACCCAAACTCTGTGCTCAGGGGACCCTGCTGTGGCAGCCTGGTCATCACAGCTCTGCTGCAAGAGGCTCTGTGGGGCTCTGCACAAGGGCCTCACCCTCATTTGACAAGGTCCCCCAGATCAGATCTCTATGATACAGGTGACATGTGTGAATTTGATGTGAATGAATATATATGACGTCATTTCCCCTGGCCTCTCATGGAGCCAGGGAGCCTGGATTGGGACTGATTCTGGCTCTGGTCATACGTGGGCCCTGCGGTGAACACTGCCCAGGAAATCTGGCCTTTGGAGTATCAGGTTCTGTTCTTCCTGGACTGAACTGCCCACCTCACCCTCACCCCGGAACCCCCAGGTGAAGGGGCGGGGCCAGAGCTGACAGACTCAAGGGGTCCCTGACTGTGTTTCCCTCCCTCTGGTCTGTTCTCCACTGACATCAAAATATTTTTCTAAAATGCAAACCTGAGAATCACCACCCTGTTTTACCTCCCTCAGTGACTCCCGCGGCCCGCGGGGTGCCCTCCTGCCTTCCCTCCGCACCCCTTGAGTGCTAGTCCCATCACACAAGACGTGTGGGGGTGGCCTGCGCCCTGCCTGGGCACCTTTGTTCCCTCCCAGGCCAGCTCCACCCCAGGGGCCACACTGAGCTCTGTGCTCCCTGGGGAGAGCTGGACGCACCTCTTTGCTTCCCCCAGAGCCCAGTAAACCCCCTGATGGCCACTGGCTTCCCTCAGCATCTGTGAGTTCCTGATGGGGGCCCAGCCCTGTGTATCCTCAGGGCTCCACCATGAATGGTTCTACCTCCACACACACCTCCATGGCCCAGGGGTCTGGGCTGTGGGAATTCCTCACAGTCCCCACCCACTCTCATCTGCCTGACAGCTCTATTCATTCATCCAAGTCTTCAAGACCAGGATGTTCATATCACTCCAATGCTATGGACAGACCTTGCTTTGATCCTAATGCAAGTAAGCCAACTGCACATAAGTCTTTATGAGACATTGGGAAAATCAGAATGCTGAACATTTAATGAAATGAATGAACTTCAAGTATAAAAGATATAAATTATAACATTTTAGTGTGACAGAATAGTGTGATTATGTTTAGAAAAAGAGTCCTTACCTCTTAGAGGTAAATTTAATAGTTGTGGGATGGATGCAGTCATGCGCTGTGTAGGATTTGCTGCACAGTAATCCTGTGCTCTGAGGAAGTAAACAGGTCTGTGTGTTGGTTTTCTACGGTTGCTGTGTCAACTTACTACAACTGGGGGGCTTAAAACAACACGATGAATTCTCTCACACTTTTGGAGGCCTGAAGTCCAAAGTTAAGGTGCTGCATTGCCTCTGGACACTCTTGGGAGAAGTCTTCCCTGCCTCTTCCGGCTTCTGGTGGCTTTTTGCATCCTTCCTTTCCATGACTCATGGCCACATCACTTCATTCTCTGCCTCCATCTTCACATCACCCATATGTGTGTGTCTGTGTATTTTCTCTTCTGCTATAAGCACACTTGTTGTTGGGTTTGGGCCTATCTATATTACCCAGGATAGTCTCACTTCAGTTTCCTTAATTACATCTGCAAAGAGTCTTTCTCCAAATTCCATCCCATCCAGAGGTTCCAGGTTTTCAGATGTGGACTTTTTTTTCTTTTGGAGACAAACATCATGCCTCAGATTGTAGAGAATTCACCTGTAATTTTCTGCAGGAGATCCAGTTTCAATCCCTGGGTCAGGAAGATCCCCTGGAGGATGGAATGGCAACCCACTCCAATATTTTTGCCTTGAAAACCCCAGGGACAGAAGAGCCTGGAAGGTACAGTCCATAGGGTAGCAAAGAGTCAGACACAACTAAGCATGAACCCATGTCATACAATGTTTAGGACGTATTTATATGAAAAAATTATTTATTATGTGTCTGAAGTTCATATCTAATTGGGTGTCCCATATTTATCTACAACTCAGGGTAAAGAGTATGGCAGAGGTCCATGTGAACCTTCATGACCGCAGCTCCCTGGGGTCCCCACAGTAGATTTTATCATCTGCTTTAGTGCCTGTCTCCAATTCATGAAAGCCAATTCAAGAAAAGTAAGTTTTCTGCAAAGGCCATCCTTCATTGACTGGCAAGAGGATACAATCAACTTAAATTTTGTGTTTAATCTTTAATTGCTGATCTCTAAAAGAGTTATTAACAAGGTGTATCCTGATAAGAGGACAATTTGCCTTTTTCTTTTTTAATCTAGCATAAAACCAGTGGCCCTGAACACCATGGGGGTGGCTTTTCCTTAACTGGACTCCACCCCTTTCAGAGAGGAGGAGTCAGTCAGTCAACTGTGACAAGAGCTTGTAAACACACGTGAACTTGGCACTGAGGTGCTGAGCCAAGTGGGAGACAGACTTTCGTAAGTTAAGTACTGACTTTGCATGTCTGTATAATGTTTCCTTAGCACAAGAAAACTGTTTCACACTCACATGTGCCTTCTTGCTCTGCTTAGGGGACATTCAAGCTGTTTAGTCAATTGCTATTGGATATAGAAATGTAAAAATGAAGAATGTCGAAAACTAAGCATGAGAATTTAGATCTGAGACAAATTAATGATATGAGGGGAAAAAAGGATGGCAGCATTTTAGACAATCCAAGAGTGTGACCAGCATGAGAGGGGAGAGTAGGTGTTTATGCTAAAGCTGCCTGCTCTGTAGACACAGGCAACACACAGCAGGTAGGAATTGCGATGCGGTAACACTATGTGGACTCGGAAACTCAAAATTAAGATTTAACTATAATTGGAATGACTCAGTTACTGCCAGCAAAACTGGATTTTAACTCAGTCTTTGCTGTGACTGGCCAGCTGGCAAGTCTCCCTCTGTCTCTCTTGGAGCTCAAGCAATTCATGGGAAACCTAGAAATTGGCTGGAGCAGGGTTTATCAACCTTGGCCCTATTGACATTTCAAGCTGGGTAATTCTTTGTTGCGGGGACCTGTCCTGTATATTGTCTTTTTTTTTTAAGTTAAAAATATTTGCTAGAGAAATGTACATTGAATTAGGCTTAAGGAATGTACTTGACAACAGTGTTAACCTATATATTGATTTTCTTCAAATTTGCAAACTTGACGCCTCTCAGATACTTGCAGTGATAGTTTAAAAAGTTTTAAAAGAAACTGTCACTTCATCAATATAAATGACACAGTGAAGATCAATATTCTCACTTTCCCTTTCACTCTGTACTTACAGAAAGAACACAGGCTGTGGGAGAGGTTCCTTCCTCATGTAGTGACCACCCGGAAAGTAGACCAGAAGATGAACGTGCCTACAGGAGAATTTCTGTATTTTACAAAATACCTTATCCTGGGAGATATCATAGTTTAGAAGCCAGCTGCATCAATCATAGATGTTTCCAACTAAATATGCAATAAATGTGCCTGTTAAGATAACAGGGTTGTAGCATGAGTTGAGAAAGCAGCGATGACATATATACACTATCACGTGTGAAATGGGTCACAGTGGGAAGCTGCTACAAGGGAGCCCAGCCTGGAGCTCTGTGACCCCCTAAGGGGGGTGGGATGGGAGTGCGGAGGGAGGCTCAAGAGGGAGGGGATATATATATATATATATATAAAATTGTGACTGATTTCAGTTATTGTACAAAGGAAATCAACACAACATTGTGAAATATTTATCCTCCAATTAAAAAATTAAATTAAAAAAGACAACAGGATTGATGGGAAAAGCTGGATACAGTGCAGACTGGGGAGTAATGAGCAATCAGACGCACGGGGGAGGCAGCCCCACCACCCCCAACATCAGAGACACCTCCGGTCTCTCCGCAGTGATGTGGCGCCCTTCCACCTAGTTTTAATAACCAATGTCCCCAGACGTTGCCAAATGTCCTCTGGGCTAGGGGAGCAAAATCAGCCCCAGTTAAGAATCACTGGTTCATATGACTTTTCAGACTCCTAAACACAGGAAGTCTGGATGTGAAAACTAGGTAATACAGGAGCAGAGAATTAGCTTCCAAAAGTAAAGAAATTCACCTGACTGGAAGGTACAAGTCATTCGAATCAGAATGCAGACAAACAACGCTCTGTTACCAGTATTACTATTGGGGGTAAATCAAAAGCCTGAGGCAGGAGAGGTTCAGTGAGATCCTGTGAAAGTCCGAGAGTTGTCCAGGGCATGGCAATTCACAGGGAAAATATGGTACCTAAGCCTGAAAAAAGAAGATACTGAGACTGGGTAGAGAAGAAGTGTTGTAGCCACTCCTTCAGGAAACAAACTCACTCAGAAGCACAATGCAGATAGTGGAGTGCAGTTTATTACCCCGGCGGGCCCAAGGCAGAGTCTCCTCTTAGCCAAGGACCCTGACCAGTTTTTCTGAAAACCTTATATACCCTAAACGTATGTGTCTAAACCCACCTCCCCAAATTCCCTGAAACTAGTCTGAACAAAGAAAAAAGAAAAATACAATCAAAGTCAACCCGGGATTCATATGCCTTAAACCTAGGTAATTAACAGTGGACAATTATCAATAGGCTTGTGGTCATTCCTCAATAAGCATAATAGAACGTATGATTCTATTTGGTTACACAGATAATTAGGATATTCTTTTAGGTGATGGAGAGCCCTGGGGCTCTTCCTTCTGGGGTTCTGGTTTTCCAGTTGGTCTGTCATTTTCATAGATACTGGGTATATAGCTCAAAGTCCACAGTCTGGCCCAAGATGGAGTCCTGCTTTCGAGAGCCTGTTCTGTTTCCTCCTTCAGAAGTATTGTTGAAGATGCTACAGAGAGCAGCATTTCAATGGGCATGAGGTTTGACCCCATGAGAGTCACTGGCTTGGAGGCTTGAGATGCTATGGCACTGGGGCCAACCGGGCCAGGCAGGCAGCACTCTCTGCTTTCTCAGCCTGCAGCCTCTCCCCTTGTTCTGACTTGGTGGCTGAGAGAATCATGCTCCTTGGCATGGAACCCATTCAAGTGAAGTCATTGCAGGGCTCTTTGTGTGCTGTCAGTTGTCTACAAACCTGTTTTTCTGGCTAGATTTCAACCCCTCCAGGGCAGGGACCACATCAGATTCCTCTTGTGTTCCCCACCAGCCATCATTTCTTAGTGCAGGCAACTGCTCAATGAGTGTTAGTTGAGGAGGAAATCCGTGGACAGGTCAACCGGACAGAAGATGCTGAAGAAAGATCAGTGAGGGACAGGAGGGTGGAGAGAAGGGTACTGAGTGAGAGCCCCTGGACTCCTGCTATAGAAAGGAGTGGGCTTCCCATTGCCATGGCTGGAACCCATTCAAAGGGGCTGGGTGGCGGGCAGAAGATTCCAGAGGGTCCAGATCAGGGAGTGAGTGGGAGGGCAAAGGCCTGGGGGAACGGCAGGCGGGGTGCATGGTTCAGGGGCAGAACTGGGGGTCCACTTCAGTCTTAGGGTTTCAAAAGGCTGTGCCAGACCTCGCTGAACCTTTGCCAAAAACTTCCTCCAATCCAGGTTATCTAGTCAGCGAGCATCACTGATCTTTCACACAAGACAAATAAAAAGAGAACCAGTTTATAAAGTAGTTGACAGAATCTGGATATATATAAAATCCTGTTCTTACTAGAGCTACAGGGGCTGAAGTGACTTAGCACAGCAGAGCACAGCACGAGAGCTGGAAGTCAAGAGGGAGATAGCAGATAGACAGACACACAGACAGAAGCCTCGCGTGCTCCCCAGTGTGCTCACTCAGCCATCTCCCAGGAACTGGGAGCAGAATGGAAGCTGGATTTGCTGCTCCCTGTTATGAATTTTTTATGCCTTATCTAATTGAATTTCCTCAACAGCCCTCACTAGTAGACATAGCTGTATTTCAAAAGAGAACACTGAGGTACAGAGATTAAACAACTCTCCTGGGTTTATACATCTTATAAGGAAAGGAGTTGGGCTTTGTCTCTAAGCCTCCTTTCTCTCTGCTAAGAAACGCTGTTATTAGGAGCCCCCTCCCACCTACTCCCTGAGATACAGCTCCTTTAGTTCACACTGGAATCATCCCAAGACACATTCCTTTTCAGAGAATGTAAGCCTACCTCCTTATGAAGGTCAAATATAGTTATACTAGTGCTCAGGATACTCACAGTAAGTTTTTAAGGTCTGGGGTAAAGTAAGGTACGTTTTTATCCGTTTTTCCTCATATCAAGCCCCTAAGAATCAGCTAACAGAATTAACGTTTCCTTCTCTCCTATTTGGAGAAGGGAATGGCACCCCACTCCAGTACTCTTGCCTGGGAAATCCCATGGACAGAGGAGGCTGGTAGGCTGCAGCCCATGGGGTCACTAAGAGTCGGACACGACTGAGCGACTTCGCTTTTCACTTTCATGCACTGGAGTAGGAAATGGCAACCCACTCCAGTGTTCTTGCCTGGAGAAAATTGACTAACGGATTCTGCATGGGGAACAAACTAATATTGAGGGTCTCAGAGACCAGCAGAGAGGGGGTATAAGCATTACATGGTTGAGGGGGAGCCCCAGACCAGAAGTCAGAAGATGTCTTCAAAGGACCCCAATGCTCACAAAACGAGTGAGCTAGGAGAGCAGCTTCCGCTCTTTGAACTCGAGTTTTCTCCTCCTGACAATAAGATACTAGAAGCCGTTTCCGGGGTTGTCCTGAGGGTGGACACACTTGCTAGATATTGAGTGTGAATCGGAAACACACGTGTGTGATGGATGGCAAGTTACTGAACCTCTCTAGTTCTCGTTTTCTGGGGGCCAGAAAGTTTATATCACTTTGGCCCCAGCCTTCAAAAGGTTAAGAAAGTTACTTATAAGAAAGATGAGATAAAATATTATGCAAGTTAAAACTTCATTTCTCTTTGTAACATGATCTTTGGTCAGTGGATAAGGGAGCTTTGTGTAAGGGGACCTGTGACCTCCACTTCACAGGGACACCCTTCTCAGAATTCTGCTGAATCACAGCTCCTCCATTCCCCATGATAAGAAAAGTACAATATACACAATCTCCAACTTCAAGACTGATGAGTTAAGTATGTTTCCAAGGGATCCTTTACTTTCTAAAAGTTAGCACACTGATTCTTACATTAAAAATATGAATATTGAAATAAAAAATAAATAAGCCAAAACTAAATAAAATTTTTAAAATGTGAATATTGAAAACATTTTGTTATCTAAAATTCAAGTTATTCATACTTTATCAGCTAAAGAGAAGTATATTTTTGTCCTGAACATTCAACAAAATGTTGCAATGCTTTCAAACAGAGCTGGGATTTGGATAGAAAGTGCAGCTGTTTCGTCCTATATTCTGGCTTTGGGGTTCCTGCTTTTACTAAGTCCTGTATGTTTCCATTCACTTCCATGAGAGAACAATTGGGTTGGTCATAATGTTTGTTTGAGTTTTCCTGTAACATCTTACAGAAAAACCTGAAGGAACTTTTTGGCCAACCCAATAATTTCTGTGCATTGTTGGAGCCTTTGAGTTTCATTCTCTGGTTTCCTGCTATGTCCACTCCACACACAAGCTGCTGTAGACCAGGGGCTTTCAAACGTCATGGACCTGACAAGACCCAAGTATCTCTAACCATTACAATGATGAAATGAGTGTGCCCACGTGCTTTCTTCCACGTGAACATGCAACAAACACATAACGGAAACTGATAACTCATGAAATGATGCTTTCTTTTAAAAACTGGAAAATTTCACAGTCCACTGAAGGATTGTCATGCCTAGTTTGAAAAATGTTAATGTGAAAAATGAAGCCAAGACTTGGGTTCATATAGAAATGGGTTTGAATTCCAGGTCTGCCACCAACTTTGTGCAAGTTACCCTAAAAATTTCAGTATCCCCAACTGCAAAATGAGAGCAATGGCAAACTTCATAGCAGGTGATTCTTGTGGGGTTAAATGAAGATAAATTTGTGAGAATGGGCAGTGCATGACAGACATAGAACAAATGTCAGTTCCACCTAGACTGTACAGTTAATGCAGTAACATCCCTTTCTCTAGACATAAGATGCACCAAGAGAGGCAGAATGTACAATTCCAAGAAAATGGAAGGATTTGGCATCCTGTGTAGGTGGAAAGAATCAGGATCCTTTGAGCAACAGTAAAGCAAATATGAGTCCTAACTTCAGCTTTTGAACAAATGCAGCATAATAGGGTAGGAGTTGAACATGGACTCCATCTCCTCCTCCTCCTGTCTGTGAAATCCTCTGGCTCCAAGTTCCCTCCTTCCCAAGCTCCCAGGACCTGCATATGTGTGGGTTCCCACCCTGCCCTTTTTTCAATCCATGGTGTGGATTCCCACGAATGTTATTTAAGCTCTGAGGTCCATTCCATTAACTGAAAAATGGAGATAATAACTATTTCATGGGATTCTTGTGAGAATTAAAGATATAATGCATTCAAAGTGGTCAGCATTGGGGCAGGACTATTAGGAGTTTTGCAATAAATACTAGTTCTCTAATCCTTCCCCTCCCCAACACCAACCCATGCATCCATACCACAGACTCACCTCTTAGCCTGCCAAGAAAACAGATTTTACCCAGTGGAGGCTGGACAATGGTTTGGTGGAATTTCCCACAGCTGGCTATTGAGAGTGGGAATTTGGGCTAAGGAAGACATTCCAAGGACTCTTCCAATTGCCATGAGGAAGGCCGATTCTTCAGCATTGTTGGTACTGTTCAGCCATGTATCATAATGGCGTTAGCTTCTATGTTTTTATGCTTTGTCCATTTATTCATTCATTCATTCACTTGTTGGTTCATTAAGGGTTAGAGAAACTAGGAGACTGCCATCATGGCAGGGAAGCCCATTCTTCATTATCTCAATGGACGGGGCAGAATGGAGTGCATTCGGTGGCTCCTGGCTGCAGCTGGAGTGGAGGTAGGTTTCATCTTCAGTTGGATCTAAATTGACCGTGCATGCCTAGTATCTCGGAGAAGGAAATGGCAACCCACTCCAGTACTCTTGCCTGGAAAATCCCATGGACTGAGGAGCCTGGTAGGCTACAGTCCATAGGGTTGCAGGAAGTCGGACACGACTGAGCAACTTCACTTCACTCACTTCATACTTTATCACTGGAAAAAGAAATGGCAACCCACTCCAGTGTTCTTGCCTGGAGAATCCTATGGACAGAGGAGTTTGGCGGGCCATGGTCCATGGGGTCGCAGAGAGTTGGACACGACTGAAGTGACTAAGCATGCCTCGTCTCTCAGTTGTGTACAACTCTTTGCAATCCTATAGGCCAGAGCCTGCCAGGCTCCCCTGTCCATGGGATTCTCCAGGCAAGAACACCGGAGTGGGTTGCCATTTCCTACTCTAGGAAAATTGACTGTATCAAACTACTTTTCTCACAGAGGAAATTTTCCTTATAAAATGAACTGCTAATAATTTTGCATTAAAAACACTTATTAGGTATTAGATTAACAGATTTTTATTGAAATTTCTTCTTTTCAAAGAAAATAAACAATAAAAATAAATTTGTTTGTTTATTTGTTTTTGGCTGTGAGGCTTGCAGGATTTTAAGTCTCTGACCAGAGATCAAAAGCAGGCCCACAACAGTGAAAGCCCATGCCCTAACCACTGAATTGTCAGAAAATTTCCTGAATTTTGATTTTTAGAACTGTAAAATTGCCGGAGTCCAGCCCCGGCTGGATCCAGGGATTCCCTCGGGAGGACGGTGTCGGTGATTTAAAGGGATAGCGTCAGTGGAGAGAATCAGAGGCCTAATTATAATTGGTTTATGTGGGAAATCAATATAACCCGTGACACCAGGTTTGCACTGACCACGGAGGCCGGAGGCGCTCTCTCGAATCGCGGAAGGTGCCCCACCTTAGGCACCTTCTCGAGTGGGTCTTAGAAGCCCAGGCAAGTAAGTGGTCTCAGCGGACTCCCACGCTCCAATTACTTTGGCCTGAAGAAAGAGTAGAGACAAAAGGAGAGAAAAGGAGATGAGAAAGAACGACACAGGGAGACCGAGGGTGAGCAAGGCCCGCACTTTATTTTCCAAAGTAGTTTTTATACCTTAAGTTGTGTGTAGAGTATAACAGGGGAAGGGGTAGAGTCATGCAAGGTCAGCAGTCCTTGATTCTTATCGAAGCCAGGCTTTCTTTCTGCAAACTTATCATATGCAAAAGTTTTAGGTGATTTACATCATCTTCTAGCCAGGAAGCCTGTTAACATTTTATGACCCTTTCTTCGGAAAACTTATTTTTCTCTAAAGGTGATTATTCTAAAGTCAGGCGCCACCCTCCGAAAGCATTAGATAAAGTTGCATTCCTATAAGGCAAAAGTGTGGTGGGCTATAACAAGAAAAGAATTAACTCAAGGGTCCAAGGTTACAAACATTAAAGCTACTACTTACATTTCTATACACCAACTATATTAATCAATACACTCCCAGGGACACAGTAGGTAAGGGATATGGAAACTTGGCAGCAAGCATTAGCTCAACAAAGAAATCCTCTACTAGTTCTATTTGATTTTAACTCTCTGAAAAGCTCTGCATTGTTAGAATATCTTAAGCTTCCCGTGCCTCTCCTGGTTGGGAGGCTGTGAATCTGAACAAACCTGTCAGGCAAGCTAGAAAGTTATCAGAGGGGTTTGAATTGAAACACTCCTATTATGCCCAGGAGACTTATTAACTAGAGTTTTAAGTTGATTTTCTTACAGAGAAAGGTGGTCAGGGATAGCCCCCTGTTAATGTCAGAAGAGTTGGTGAAAGTCGTAAAATAGTAAAACAGACAGATTTTGGTTTTGGGGTAGACGCTCAGGCAGGCCCAGAGGGGCACCCCTGGAGTTCTGGCTCGCCTTGCCCACCAGAACTCTCCCACATGACCTTGTCATGCGTGGGGATTCCCGTGCTGGCTCCTGGCATAAAATATTTATTATATTCATGAGCAATTAGAAACATGAATATTAAATATCAATTAATAATAAGTAATTATTATTAATATGTCAGGCATTTTAATATATTGTGATCAGTTTTAAAATAAGTTTAATGATCTAGTGATATACCATGAAGTACTTAAAGATGAAATGTATAATATCTGGGATTTGTTTCAAATTATTACCAGGGACAGGGGGGTAGGCATATGGATGACTTGCAATTGGGCTGCGCTGATAATTATTGAAGCTGGTTGATGGTTACAAGGCGAATCATTGCATTTTTTATTTTGTGTATGCCACAAATTTCCATAATAAAAAGAAAAAATATACATATTAGAAAAGAAATGTAATTAAAGTTAAAACATAAATCAGAAATATAGAGCAGTACAGATTGTAACAAACTGCCTGTTGGATTTAATGCATTCATTTAGCAATGAATTTGTTGGGCACCTTGAAGAACCAGAGATCAAATGGCCAACATCTGCTGGATCATCGAAAGAGCAAGAGAGTTCCAGAAAAACATCTATTTCTGCTTTATTGACTATGCCAAAGTCATAGTCTGTCTTTGACTGTGTGGATCACAATAAACTGGAAAATTCTGAAAGAGATGGGAATACCAGACCACCTGACCTGCCTCTTGAGAAACCTGTATGCAGGTCAGGAAGCAAGAGTTAGAACTGGACATGGAACAACAGACTGGTTCCAAATAGGAAAAGGAGTACGTCAAGGCTGTATATTCTCACCCTGCTTATTTAACTTATATTCAGAATACATTATGAGAAACGCTGGACTGGAAGAAGCACAAGCTGGAATCAAGATTGCCGGGAGAAATACCAATAACCTCAGATATGCAGATGACACCACCTTTATGGCAGAAAGTGAAGAGGAACTAAAAAGCCTCTTGATAAAAGTGAAAGAGGAGAGTGAAAAAGTTGGCTTAAAGCTCAACATTCAGAAAACGAAGATCATGGCATCTGGTTCCATCACTTCATGGGAAATAGATGGGGAAACAGTGGCAGACTTTATATTTTGGGGGCTCCAAAATCACTGCAGATGGTGACTGCAGCCATGAAATTAAAAGATGATTACTCCTTGGAAGAAAAGTTATGACCAACCTAGATAGCATATTGCAAAGCAGAAATATTACTTTGCCAACAAAGGTCTGTCTAGTCAAGGCTATGGTTTTTCCAGTGGTCATGTATGGATGTGAGAGTTGGACTGTGAAGAAAGCTGAGCGCCAAAGAATTGATGCTTTTGAACTGTGGTGTTGGAGAAGACTCTTGAGAGTCCCTTGGACTGCAAGGAGATCCAACCAGTCCATTCTGAAGGAGATCAGCCCTGGGATTTCTTTGGAAGAAATGATGCTAAAGCTGAAACTCCAGTACTTTGGCCACCTCATGCAAAGAGTTGACTCATTGGAAAAGACTCTGATGCTGGGAGGGATTGGGGGCAGGAGGAGAAGGGGACGACAGAGGATGAGCTGGCTGGATGGCATCACTGACTCGATGGACATGAATTTGAGTGAACTCTGAGAGTTGGTGATGGACAAGGAGGCCTGGCATGCTGCGATTCATGGGGTCGCAAAGAGTCGGACATGACTGAGTGACTGAACTGAACTGTCTGAAAATCACTGCAGATGGTGATTGCAGCCATGAAATTAAAAGATGCTTACTCCTTGAAAGGAAAGTTATGACCAACCTAGGTAGCATATTAAAAAGCAGAGACATTACTTTGCCAACAAAGGTCTGTCTAGTCAAGGCTATGGTTTTTCCAGTAGTCATGTATGTATGTGAGAGTTGAACTATAAAGAGAGCTGAGCACTGAAGAATTGATGCTTTTGAACTGTGAAGACTCTTGAGAGTTCCTTGGACTGCAAGGAGATCCAACCAGTCCATCCTAAAGGAGATCAGTCCTGAGTGTTCATTGGAAGGACTTATGTTGAAGCTGAAACTCCAGTACTTTGGCCACCTGATGCAAAGAGTTGACTCATTGGAAAAGACCCTGATGCTGGGAAAGATTGAGGGCAGGAGGAAAGGGGACGACAGAGGATGAGATGGTCGAATGGCATCACTGACTGAATGGACATGTTTGGGTAAACTCCGAGAGTTGGTGATGGACAGGGAGGCCTGGCGTGCTGCGGTTCATGGGGTTGCAAAGAGTCGGACACGACTGAGTGACGAACTGAACTGAACTTGAAGTTCTGGGCTTCGTACCAGGTCCTGGAGATACAAGAATGGTCAAGATAGATACAGTCCCTACCCTCAGGCCGCTTACACTCTAGTAAGGATGCAGACACGTATGTGGGTGATTAAAAGAGGACTGGGAGCACCTAGGAGGACACCCAAAACCTGAGTGAAAAAACGCCATATTCTCAGTAGTAAACGGATAGGTTTCAGTGGGACTCTGTTGAGTGCTGCCCTCTAGAGGTGTCACTCAGAAAAGCACTTCTCAACCCAGATCAGAGGGAGCCAGCAACTCTGTGACGGTTTCCTGGGAGGAAGTCATGGACAGAGGTCAGAGATTTGGTCCCTTAGGGGAGAACAGTAAAAGAAGGCTTCTGGTGAGGTGGCGTCCTGAAAAGGGAACCTCTAGTGTGCTCTCTTAGCTTCCTAAAAACATGTTTACCTAAGCTTCATATTATACTTTCTCTATTGCTTCAGGAATGCAGGGCACATTAGCTTGGTCCATTTTCAAGTGTGTAAAGAAACAAGTACATAGAAAATCCAAACAATGCCATTCCAGGTTGTTTAAATCTATTAATCAACAACCAACATTTTTCACTGCGGTTCAGCCTTGGGGTTCAAGGATGTGTTCAGAGTCCCTGGGCGGGATGAGTTCAGCACAGGACGGTGAAGAAGAGGGAGACGATGAGAGCATCCAGGCTTCCTCTTGTCCAGTCCAGCCTGAAGGAGGAGGGTGTGGGGCTCGACTGACCAAAGAACATTGGGATTCTGGGTTCTCTGGGCCCAGAGCCTGATCCTTACAACCCCATTCATCTCCATCAGTTTCACAAGAAACAGCTGACCAGCCAGCCCCTTCTCACAATGACTACCCACCTGTCATTGCCTCTTAGGGTTGTCTTGAACTGGGTACTTTGTAAACTGTTCCCCATACACTCACTATCTGTATAGTCTCACCCTATGGGATCATGTTGACCCACAATAAACTACTCCACTGAGTCAGTTAGAAATCCCCAATTCTCAAACTTTTCACCATCAAGACCCAAGTTTAAAATAAAAAATTGAATGGAGGGAGGTAATATATAGCAGAGGACCCCAGTGGCAGCCTCTTGGGGGTCAATGGCCCCATGGATACACCATACTCGGGGACACCTCAAAATCCTGTCCTGATCGCACAGGGAGAGAAAGGCTTTCCAGGTACATTAAAACTCCATAACTAGAACTTCCCAGTCCCTTCCCTCCAGTGACATTCCCCTCCCCCCAAATCATTACCTAATCACTGACAGAGGTGGGGACAACATAGAGGTGAATTAACCTGCAAAATAGGCAGTTAGTTGCTGCAACCCATGCTTTTATCTTGGTGGCTCTAATCTAAATCTCCAAATGGCCTTGATCACTGTCCTCTGTGCACTCTGCCGAACTTGGAAATCCTACAGTCTCCATAGTGGGCAGCAGACAGAGGCCATGCAAGTTCTGCAATGCTATGGAATAAAGTAACAAAAACTCATTGACCCTTTCTGCTTTTCAGTTTGAAGAGAAATTTATAGAAAAAACAGAAGACTTGGATAAGATAAAAAATGGTAAGCCCAGGAACTAAATTCCCCTGATGGGAGTATCCAGTAGAAGTCTTAAGGTGAGGTTTCAACACCACCAATGTCATATGTGTGCATAGTGGGAATGGGGTTAATAAAGAGGGAGAAATATGGTTAAAGGTAAGAGGTTGAGCTCCCTGAAAAGGTCTTGCAACTCACTTGGGACAAGGAAGGGCTGGAACTCAAGTGTTTGTTAAAGGAGCCAGCCCCAGTGCCCGTGAATGCTCGACCTGTCTTTCTGCATTTTGAGTGACTGTATCTGTTAGGACCATACAGCACTCACACCTAAGGTCAGGAAAAGGTGTTCATCTGAGAAAAGCAAGGAGAAACAGGTCCAGAAGTTGCTGTGAGTTGGGTTTGGCAAAGTAACATCCTAGCAATAATGTAGACTCAGTGAGCAGAGACAGGGCAAACTCTCTCAAAACACGTCTTATGTGTTCTGAGATTTTCTCTGGAATGACCATTAAACAGCAACTGGTTGGCACACTTGCTGCAGCCTCTTCCAGCTTCTTTCTAAAACACACATGAAGACAAATCAGCCCAGATTTACAAGGGATCGCGCATATGTCTGAATGGGAAATAAATAGATAAATGAAATAATAGGTTAGAAAGTAAAAGGCAAACAAAATGTCATCCTGCTTAAGCCTACCAGGTCATTTTAGTGTTTCACTTTGTATCTTCAGTTATTTCAGCAAACATTTGCTCATCTTAAAAGGGTGCAACATATCCAACATTTCACCCTTCTTTTTTTACTTTCAAAAGATGGGAGTTTGATGCTCCAGCAAGTGCCAGTGGTTGAAATTGATGGGATGAAGCTGGTGCAGACCAGAGCCATTCTCAACTACATTGCCACCAAATACAACCTCTACGGGAAAGACTTGAAGGAGAGAGCCCTGTATGGTAGTTTTTAGTTTTTTCATCAACAACTAATAGGAAAAATTTAAGTCCTTCCTTACTGAGCAGGATCAAAGCAGGGCATCATGACCAACATGATGGTATAAGCCTTGTGGGGCATAACTGAATCCAGTACAGCAAAGACCTATGAGTATGAGGGAAGCGTAAATAAACTTGAAGTGAAATCAACTGCCTATGGAAGAGGATACCATCCATGGATATAGCACAGTGACAAGGTTTCCAAACATGGATGGTCTGTGAAGCGAAGAGGATGGTAGAACCAAGACTCCAGGGGTTCAGACTCGTCCGAACTGGCCATCCACCAACAACCAGAGACAAAAGACAAAGCATCTGAGTGTCTAGAAGATAAAGCTTAGAAAGGAAAGGATCTAAAGAAGTTGGTTCTTGAATTCCAAAAATTCTAAGAATGATGACCAGGAACTTATTAGCCCTTTATATGGACCAGCCACTTGACAAGGGTTAGCAGAGGTTGAGCTCAATATGGTAAGGTTACATCAAGCATTTAGATAGTTTTAGTTGGCCAGATTTTCCAGTACTACTATATCCTGGGGGTGAGGGGTATTCTCTCAGTTGTGATGGGACTACACGATTGAAATTAAAATCATGTAAGGAACTTCCCAGGTGGCGCTAACAGTAAAGAACTTGCTTGCAATGCAGGAGACATAAGAAACCTAGGTTTGATCCCTGGGTCAGGAAGACCCGCTGGAGGAGGACAGGCAACCAACTCCAGGATTCTTGCCTGGAGAATCCCATGGACAGAGGATCCTGGTGGGCTACAGTCCACAGAGTCACAAAGAGTCAGACATGACTTAGCACTCAAGGAACTATTGCACTTACTCTAAAAGTCAAACATAGAGTTACCATATGACTCAGCAATCCCTTTCAAGAGGATTAAAAATACCCCCACACTAAAATTCATGCTCAGAAGTTCATAGCAGTGTTGTTCATAATCAATAATTAGAATCAAAGATGTCCATTAACCAATGAAAGAAAGAACGAAAGTTGGTCCATCCATACAGGGGGATATTATTCAGCCATGAAAAAGAAATGAGAGGTACAGTCTTGAGAAATTCAAACAAAACCAGAGTCTGGCAATAGTATGTGCAGAGTGTTATGGAACCAGGTTCTATGGGAAATAACTGGAGGAAGTGCTGGTGTTGGGACTCTAAATGGGCCTGGTGTTCTAACAGGATGAGAGAGGAAGAGGGATGTGACTGGGCCTGAGGTGCCAGGACCCTGCTGGACATGACTGAGGTGGTCCTAATGCATCACACCGACCATGCTCAGACCATGCTCAGACCACGGCACAGCAGAAATGGCACACCCAGGTGTGGTCCCAGTGGTTACGTGTGCTGATTCCACCCAATTCTCTCATGCCTGTGACTATGGACGGGTCACTGATATGCTCTGTCCCTATATTTGGTCATGTGTGTAACAAAAATATTATACATATGTTTACCTTGATGGCTTGTTCTAGAATGGAATGCTAAAATTAATTTTAAGAAACAAAGCTAAATGACTGGCATAGAAAAATGCACCAAAGGAGAATTACTTTGCTACATCTCGATGTCTCATCTTAACCATTCCAAAATCTAAGGCAGAGACATTTGACAATTTGGTTATTTTATCTTTTCAGGATTGATATGTATTCAGAGGGTGTGGCAGATTTGGGGGAAATGATCATGCATTTGTCACCAGAGTCGGACACAGCTGAAGCGACTTAGCAGCAGCGGCAGCAGCCACCTGCTGAAAAAGATGCCAAGCTGACCCTAATCCGAGAAAAGACAACAAACCGTTATCTCCCTGCATTTGTACACGTAAGTGGACTTTTCCGCATCTTTGGCAGTGAGGTCAGAGGACGAAGAAAAATAGTGCCTGGCATGGCCGGGGCATTAACCTTCACCTCTGTGAGCCTTTCTAAATACTAATGTAGTACTCTGACTCTCAGGGCACTTTATAAAAATTGAATGTGTAGAACAATTGTACTAGTTTTACCCAAGTTATAATTTTTCAGGAAAGTTCTATTTACTCAAACCTAATCTGGAATTCTCTACTCAATGGAATTTCATGGTTATACTTAGAGCTTGGACTATGGAAGCTCTGAGAGCCACACTGGAGCCTGGAGTAGATGGATCCTCAGAACACGGTGCAGGGGCTTTGATCCAAGAGAAGCATGATGTCAGCAATACATCAGAAAATATTCTGGTGTCCTGTGTAGGAAGACGTGAGACCAGCTGCCCGTCAGGAGAATGTGGTAGTGTTTTGGGATGATTGACATGTATCTAGATAGATATGAGGGCAGTGGGGTGGAGAGAAAGAGACAGAGGAGAACTTGTTCAGGAAACAATAATCTAGATATTTCGGTACATGGTTCTCAGACTATTGAAGAAAGTGAAATAAAATCAATGAAGTAGTGTTCCATCATTATGCCTAGTACATATTTTAGTTGTTTCTGTTTGAATGTTTCACGATCACCTCAGTTCAGTTTAGTTGCTCAGTCATGTTTGACTCTTTGTAACCCCATGGACCACAGCATGCTAGATATCCCTGTCCATCACCAGCTCTTGGAGTTTACTCAAACTCATGTCCATTGAGTCAGTGATGCCATCCAACCATTTCATCCTCTGTCATCCCCTTCTCCTCCCTCCTCAGTCTTTCCCAGAATCAGGGTCTTTTCCAATGAGTCAGTTCTTTGCATCAGGTGGCCAAAGTATTGGAGTTTCAGCTTTAGCGTCAGTCCTTCCAATGAATATTCAGGACTGATTTCCTTTAGGATAGACTGGTTGGATCTTCTTGCAGTCCAAAGGACTCTCAAGTGTCTTCCCCAACACCACAGTTGAAAAGCATCAATTTCTTGGTGCTCAGTTTTCTTTATAGTCCAACTCTCACATCCATACTTGACCACTGGAAAAACCATAGCCTTGATTAGGCAGACCTTTTGTTGGCAAAGTAATGATCAAAAACTATATGAAATCATGCTCAACTAAAATGATGAACCCCGCCCGCCCCAAAAAAAATGATTGTAAGACCAGGCAATGAGGAGAGGAAAAGAGAAGAGAAGGAGTACAGAGTCTGCATTAGTTTGCTCTGGGTGGTAGAAGGCTGTCATGAAGATGGAGACACTGCCCAAGGAGTGAAAGGTTGTTGTTGAATCACGCGAATACACCGGATTCTTGGCCCCCGGAGGAGAAGAATTCAATCCGGGCCAGAGACGAGGCTTGATCGCTCAGAGCTTTTGTGTAGTAAAGTTTTATTAAAGTATAAAGGAGATAGAGAAAGCTTCTGACATAGGCATCAGAAGGGGGCAGAAAGAGTACCCGCTCGCTAGTGTTAATAATGAGGTTATATAATCCAAAGAATGTCTGGAGGTTGTAAAGACCTCCTCCGACCTACTCCCATAATTTACATTTTAAGATAACACTGTCCTCAGGCAAGATACATCCTTGTAAAGACCAGGTATACTCCCATAATTAACTTTTTAAAATAACAGAAGGTTGAATCCAAAGACTGTCCTTAGGCAGGATACATTATTGGTATATAATCCTAAGGAATGTGGAGAAAGAAAAAAAGTTTGTCCTTTTTTCCTCCTTGAGAATTCCAGACCCCTCTCTCTTTGGGGACCCCTAGACTCCCTATCAACCTGCCTAGGAAATGACTCTCTCATTCCCCCTTTTCTTTTAGGAGAATTATGTTGCCTAGGGAAAAGGGGCGTCGTTCTCGTTCCATAACTGCTTCCAAGCTGATAAGGGGCGCTGTCCCTAAATTGGTGAGGCAACATATTCTCCTAATCCTCATATTAAGGATATCTGATCCAGGGGCCCCAAGTAGTACCTGGAGGAAGCTACAGCAGTAGCAGGAGTTTGAGCAACCATTTGTAACTTAAAAGCTTTCATGCGGCTAGAAACAAACCCAGTTATACAATTACAGATGCAGGGAGCAAACAGGAAGAACAAAACAACCAGAATCAAAATTAAAAGTCACATTATGTCCATAGTTAGAGTACAAAGTTGCACCAGTCCATTTTAGGGTTGGTAGATGTCATCAGATGAAGAAGAGGCATCGCATGTGATTGTTGTCGAAGGTATTCACAGACTTGGAGAAAGTCTTTTTCTTGAAGTGGGGATGTCCACCACGGGAAGCCTTCCACTGACGAAGAGGGGAGCGCTCCGCAGACCCAGCAGTTAGACCGATTGTGGAATGCAGCATAAGAGTGAGCCCAGGACAGGAGGACATTGTCTTGAGGATCCAATGGCAGACTCAGGATATTTGGAGTCAGCAGAAGTAGACTCACATAGATTATCAGGCCCATCTGCTGCCCTTTGCTTAACTCTAGAGCTCGGGTCAGAGCCACAAGCTCCGCTAACAGAGCACTGGTTCCCTAGGGGAGAGATTTTGCTTTCAAAACCTGTTCAGCAGTCACCACGGCGTAACCTGCTTTACGCTTTCCATCCTGAACAAAAGAACTGCCATCTGTAAATATTTCCATGTCAGGATTGTCTAATGGGATATCCTTTAGATCCTCCCGAGCTGCATAGTTTAAAGTTAGGAATCGAGAACAATCGTGATCAGGTGTTTCATTTTCCTTCTCAGGAAGGAAAGTGGCAGGATTTAAATTTCCACAAACTTTAAGTTTAGTTACTGGTCCTTCTAACAACAATGACTGATACTTAAGAAGCCTACTGTCTGTCATCCAAATATTAACCTTAGAATTTAAGATTCCACTCACATCATGAGAAGTCAATACAATAAGGTTTCGTCCATTAATTATTTTTAAAGCTTCAGGTGCTACTAAAGCCGATGCCCCAATTACTCTTAGGCAATGGGCCACCCGCGTGAAATTACATCTAATTCTCTGCTTAGATAAACACTAGGTTACTGGTGAGGCCCTCGGAGTTGTGTCAAAACTCCCAATGCCATACCTTTTCTTTCAGTGACAAACAAATTAAATTCTGACCCTGTGGGCAAGCTCAGAGCTGGAGCTTGCAGGAGAGCAGTCTGAAGAACCTTAAAAGCCTTTTGAGTTTCTGGAGACCAAACCAGTTTGTCGGTTTGGGCCTGCTGAGTTTCAGCTATAAGTTTATATAAAGGCCGGGCAAGTTCCCCATAACCCGGAATCCAAATGCGACAGTAACCTGTGATTCCCAAAAATCCTCTCAATTGTCTTAAAGTCATAGGTAGGGGGTGATTTAGTACAGGTTTAATTCTCTCAGGGCCTATGGCCCTAGTCCCTTCTGATAAGATTAGGCCTAGATATCTAACCGATTGTTGACAAAGCTGAGCCTTTTCTCTTGATGCCTTGTAACCACAGCCTGCCAGAAAGTTTAAGAAATCTTCTGAGGCTCGGGAACAAGCTTCCTCTGTCTCAGCACAGAGCAAAATATCATCTACATATTGTAACACCACTGCTTCAGAGCTATTAAAGTTTTGTAAATCTCGTGACAAACTTTGTCCGAATAAGTGAGGACTGTCACGAAATCCCTGGGGCAAAACTGTCCAGGTTAACTGAGAAGCTGGCTGCGTAGGGTCTTCAAAGGCAAATAGGAATTGACTTTCTTCCGCCAAAGGCACTGAATAGAAGGCATCCTTTAAATCAATTACTGAGAAATATTTGGCCCGTTCAGGAATTTCAGACAATAGAGTATAAGGATTTGGCACCACGGGGTGTAAAGGAACTACAGCCTCATTTATTATTCGTAAATCTTGAACTAGTCTCCATTTACCATTTGATTTCTTTATACCCAAAATAGGAGTGTTGCAAGGACTGTTACAGGGAATTAATAGTCCCTGTTCCTTTAAATTTTCGATGATGGGTTTTAATCCTTTCTTAACTTCAGGTTTCAGTGGATACTGCTTCTTATGTGAAAATATGTGTGGGTCTTTGAGCTTAACTACAGGAATAGCATTTTGTGCTCGACCCACAGATTTTCCATCAGCCCATACTCTAGGATTTACATTTTGTTCAACTAAAGGGAGAGAAAGGGAGGGCTCCATATTCATGAAAACAGAGGCATGGACCTTGCTCAGTATATCCCTTCCCAAAAGGGGTGAGGGAGATTCTGGCACAATCAGAAACTCGTGTGAAAACAGCACAGAATCCCAGTTGCAAGATAAAGAATAACTGAAATAATACCTTTTGGCTCGTCCAGACAGTCCCATTACGGAAGCGGATCGGGAAGAAAGTGGGCCAGGGGCTTCAGTAAGCACAGAATAAGTTGCCCCAGTATCTAAAAGGAAATCGACGGATTGGCCCCCCACAACTATTAATACCTGGGGTTCCTCAGGTGTAATTAGAACGGGAGCTTGTGTGGGGACCCCAGGGCACCTTCAGTCCTGATTGTCTTGAGAGTCCGACCCGGAGACCTACGCCTCTGGGGACAGTCTCTCTTCCAGTGTGGTCCTTTGCAGACCGGACATGGAGCCGGGGGCGGCTTAGATGCCTGAGGCAATCCCGCTGAGGTGCCCTCCTTTCCACAGCAGTAGCAAGCCCATCCCTTTCACCTGGGCCCCTCTGGGCATTTTTCTCAGGCTGTTTAAGAACGTTTTTCATAGCCATGGCGAAGGCTTCCGCCTTTTCCTTTGTCTTTTTTTGCCTTTGTTTCTTTTCCTCATATTCCCTACCATAATAGACTGTCTGAGCCAGTTGTAACAGAGTGTCTAAAGACTGATTTGGTCCATACGCCTGTTTTAATAGCTTACGGCAGATATCTGGAGCTGACTGAGTGAGAAATCTATCCTTTAAGATCACTTTTGGGATCAATCTCAGTGAATCTGCGAAGGCCTTCTCTCAGTCTATCTAGGAATTTACCAGGAGCTTCTTTCTCCTCCTGTTCTATATCTGCCAATTTGCCATAGTTTAAAGGCTTAGAACGCGCCTGCCTAACGCGCCTGCCTAAGTCCTTCAAGAATACATCTAACAAAATGACTCTGATCCCATCTTCCTTTAGCTGTGTTGTAGTCCCAGTCTGGTTCTATAGTTGGGACCGCCTGATTCCCAGTGGGGAGGGCGGCTATCTTGTCCTCCCTCTCCCCTACTGATTCATTACCAAGCCATTCATCTCCATAAGCAACCGCTTTTCCCAAAATTCGAGTCTTTGACTCAGGAGTCAGCGTTTGTCCCAAGATATACATCACATCCTTCCAAGTGAGGTCATAAAGCAGAGTAACACCTTTAAAAGCTCTGATATATTTTTCTGGGTCCTCTAAATAGTCTCCCAGATCCTCCTTGATTCTTTGTATTTCTTGATAAGAAAAGGCTTATTAACTCTCACAGACTGATTATTTCTCCCGGTGGGTGTTTCATAAAGAGGCAACAGCTTGTGTGGCTGTTCCTCAGTCTCTCTGGCTGCTCTGCGCATATGATCCCAGGGATAGATTGGAGAAACCTGTTTCTCCTCTTCTCTTTGTCTCCTGTCCTCCATCTCATCTCTTACTTCGATGGTCTGAGTTTCTAGTGAAACCAGAGTAGTCTGAGGTCGTACTGAGACAGGAGTTGTTCGGACCTCCATGTGGGCAGTTTGAATCCCAGTTTGGAGTCCCTGGTACGGGGGCAAAGTAAGAGGACAGGATTCACACCCAAATCTATACCCTTAGGACATAAGTCTGGCATATTTCGCAGAGAGAAAAAGGGCAACACATATGCTACTTCTACCCATTTCCCTTGTTCCTTACAGAACCTGTCTAATTGTAGAACAGTATTATACTTAAGAGACCCTCTAACTGGCCACCGTTCGCCGTCCTCCAATGGATACCGTGGCCATGCAGTATCACATAGGAAGACCAGGTGTGTCTTCTTTAAGCCCTGGGGATCAAATCTATCCCAGTTTTTCAGGATACAGTTCAAAGGAGTGAGGCTGGAATTGTTAGCTCCCATCTGTAAGAGAGAAAAAAGCGACCAGCGCCATTTTTCTACCGGAGGCGTCCTCCTGCTCTAGATGGGGGTGTAGACAGACGTTACACCAAAAGCTTTTCCTTCCTGGTCGGACTTAGTCTGTCCCTTACCGACGCAGGCGCCGTACTCGTCCCTCCCGGTTCTACCACCGAGATGGGGTGGGGATGTACCAGGGGTAGACTTGATAGCATCCCTACTTGACGTCCAGCTCTTCACCCTTAACCTTGCTTGCCTCTGATGTCACCCGGGGTGAATCAGAGTAACCTTCCGGAATGCCTCCCAAGCTAAGACCATTGTAGGAAACATTCGTCACCTGAGTGCCTGTGCACGACCCTGAGTATTTCTTGACCACAATAAGACCGACGCGAACATAAAACTGAGATGTTCTTTCCAAGCATCACCACACCAGTATAACAGCCTCTCCTGATCCACTAAGAGCTGGCATTACCAAAGAAAAAAAACCCATCGCAGTCCCAATCTGAGTAACCTTTAACCTCAGAGATGTTCTGGGAGCTAGAGCTCCATCTAGCTTCCGAACTTTCGATTCCTAGCGAGGCTAGACACTTTCTTGACTACCAATCCAAGTTTGGGACCTAAGCCACAGTACACAGTAACAGTATAGATCACAAGTCCCTTGAAAGTCTATGATCCGATAGATTAGGTTAGTACTTCTAATTCCCAAGGAGTTATGAAATGGTCAAAGAGACCGAAAAGTTTGACCGAGAAAGGAGAGTTCGGTCCACACGCTTTGCCCATTTCTGGTCGGTTCCCGAAGGAGACATTGGGTGCCTCTTGGCATTGGCAGGTCGGTATAACGCCCCGACAGGTTTCTGCCATAAGCCCTATGAGATCACTGTGGAACCGCAGAGCAGAGCTCCTTACTTGTTTCACGCAGGGCATGCCATTCATTCACACAAGCACACGGTAGAGTTAGTAAAGCACAGCAGAAAACGTGTTCGCTAAGAGAACAAAGAACTAAAGCTCCAAGCATCCTTACCTTGTCCTGAAGGATCCCGGACGAGCCCCCAAGATGAAAGGTTGTTGTTGAATCACGCGAATACACCGGGATTCTTGGCCCCCGGAGGAGAAGAATTCAATCCGGGGCCAGAGACGAGGCTTGATCGCTCAGAGCTTTTGTGTAGTAAAGTTTTATTAAAGTATAAAGGAGATAGAGAAAGCTTCTGACATAGGCATCAGAAGGGGCAGAAAGAGTACCGCCGCTAGTGTTAATAATGAGGTTATATAATCCAAAGAATGTCTGGAGGTTGTAAAGACCTCCTCCGACCTACTCCCATAATTTACATTTTAAGATAACACTGTCCTCAGGCAAGATACATCCTTGTAAAGACCAGGTATACTCCCATAATTAACTTTTTAAAATAACAGAAGGTTGAATCCAAAGACTGTCCTTAGGCAGGATACATTATTGGTATATAATCCTAAGGAATGTGGAGAAAGAAAAAAAGTTTGTCCTTTTTTCCTCCTTGAGAATTCCAGACCCCTCTCTCTTTGGGGACCCCTAGACTCCCTATCAACCTGCCTAGGAAATGACTCTCTCAGGAGGAGGGAGAGAGGACAGAGAGAGACGGATGAAGGGTCATGTTGTGGAGTCCAGGGCTGCACACTTGAGGGTGTGCGGTCCACAAAAACATGGTGCAGATGGTGCTAAGGCCTTGGCCCAGTGGAAAAAGTAAGGCAGCCACAGCGAGGTGTGAACAGGAAACGGAAATGGTGGTCTGCCTTCCACTGGGGATGAGGAGGGAACAGCAGGAACCTGCCTGGCCCGTCTCTGAGTTGGAGGGAGCAGAAGGTCTGAGGTTCCCACCTGCCCAGCGAGGGGCAGAGATGGAAGTGGGGCTGGGCTAGGGGCAGGGGAGGAGCAGGGGTCCAGCCTGCAGGGACCTGTGTCCCTGATCTGACCCCTCCATTCAACAGGTGCTGAAGAGCCATGGACAAGACTACCTGGTGGGCAACAAGCTGAGCAGGGCTGACATCCACCTGGTTGAACTTCTCTACTATGTGGAAGAGCTGGACCCCAGGCTTTTGGCCAACTTCCCTCTGCTGAAGGTGAGCTTTCCCATGGCCCTGGAGGCCAGACACACCCCCACATGGCATCTGCTCTCTGGACCTTGGGACTGGGGTGCTAGGGTCCCCATCCCTGTCCAGGCCTTGCTGCCCCCTGGTCTCCTCAGTTCACTCCAAGGCCCTGGTCCGGAGTGTGGAAAGAATCTGTCAAGCCAAGGACATCGGAGGTGGACTCTGCCCCATGGAAAACGCCCTGCCTTTTACCAGGAGAGAGACCCAGGGCTGGCTCTCTCTTGGTCCCTCTTCCACCTCAGCCTCTGTCCTCATTTCCTCTTCGCTCCCCTCTGTCCCGCGTGTGTCCCTCTTTCCCTGAGTCTGTCTGAGTGGGTTTCCCCCAACTGACTTCTTCCCTTCAATTCCTGTTCCTTCTCTCACACGTTGATTTCTCTCTCCCCGTTTCTCTCTCTTTGAGGGCAGATTGGCTCTGACTGACCTCACACATGACCTTTCATGTTTTCCGTCTTCAGTTTCAGCCCCGTGTCCTAGCTCTTCTTGTCTCGACATCTGGAGCCTTAATCTGTGCTGATATCTCACACATTCCTCTTTGTTACACTGCACTCGAGGGTGAACCCTTCAGCATTGGTGTGTAGGAAGATTAGGAAGCCAAATGGATTCTTACACTAAGACCTCTCTGGGGAAAACACTCCTGGGCTGTCCCCTTCCCATCTCATGGGCCTCCTCCTGGTGCTGAGGGAGGAACCTCGGATGGCCTTTGTCTAGGAGGGTCTCAGAGTCCCTTCTGGCCTGCATCAGTGACAGGGCTGCTCTTTAGCTGCACTTTGAGCTGTGTTCTCGTGCATTTCAGGCCCTAAAAGCCAGAGTCAGCAGTCTCCTGGCCGTGAAGAAATTTCTGCAGCCTGGCAGCCAGAGGAAGCCTCCCATGGATGAGAAAATAATAGAAGTTAAGAAGGTTTTTAGGTTTTAATAAAGCTATCTGCCCGGGACAAATCTGAAATATTCTAACAATGAAACAATAAAGCTCCTATGAGCAGATTTACTTCCAATGTGTTCTTTTTCACTACGATCTCCTTCTCACCTTTATGGTTTTGAAGGAGGAAACAGACAAAACAGGCTCCATCTTGAAAGCAGGACTCCATCTTGGGCCGGACTGTGGACTTTGAGCTATATGCCGAGTATTTATGGAAATGACATACCAATTGGAAAACCAGAACCACCACCACCCCCCACCCCGCCCCCAGACCACCATGGAAGAGCCCCAGGGCTTGTATCTAGACTTTCCATCACCTAAAAGAACACACTAATTATCTGTGTAACCCAATAGAATCATAAATTCTATTATGTTTATTGGGGTAAGACCACAGGCCTATTGATAATTGTCCACTCTTAACTACCTAGGCTTAAGGCATATGAATCACGGGTTAACTTTGATTGTATCTTTCTTTTCCTTTGTTCAGACTAGTTTCAGAGAATTTGGGGAGGTGGGTTTGAACATGTACACTTAGGGTATATAAGGTTTTCACAAAAATTGGCCGGGGTCCTTGGCTAAGAGGAGACTCTGCCTTGGGCCCGCGGGTGTAATAAACTGCACTCCACTATCTGCATCGTCCTTCTGAGTGAGTTTTTTCCTGGAATGCATGGCTACAACATTTGGTGCATAGGCAGGGAAACTCCTCACTTTGAGGATACTGGTCTCATTTGAGGCCACCCCGAGGCTTTGTGGCTTGAATCTCCTAGAGAGGGGAAGGCGCCTTGCCCCTCTGGAAGAATTCAGCCTTTCAATGCCCAGTTACTTTGCTTTGGCAGGTAGTGAACGGCCACAAGGGAACTGAGTGCTCAGGCGAGGAGGAACCCCCCTGGCAGGGTGGAAGAGGGGGCCTGATCACCCCCTGGGAGGGACTAGAAGGGGCACGGACCCACAGAGGCCTGGAATAGACAGGTGGCAGCAACTGCTTGGTACACAGGTTAACAAGCGTGTTAGGGTTTAGGAAGGAAATTTGTGAAGGTCATTTAGCGGGTGGTGTCCATGCCATCTTGGGAAAAATTATTACCAAGCAATCGCCAAGGGATTTAGGAGAAGAAACTTGGTCCTTGTGTGCTCATATTCTACCCTCCCCCAGGAGGTGTCCCATCTGCTGTGACATTCTTGACCCCCTCGGAATTGTCAGGCTAGAAGGAGGGGAATATATAAGTGAGTACGAATTGACTTTGCCAGAGATGGCCTAGGACGTGGGATATTTAACCCATCTGTGTTTTCATCCGCACCTGATCAAGTCCACCAAGGCAGAACGGACTTTAAAAGTTAAGGGAGAAACAGTCTTGGACCACGTGGTGTTCTGGTTCTGCCGTGCTGACCGGCAGGTGAAGACATGCTGATCCCCCTTCTCCCTCTGGCATCTGGCAGGTAAGGCTCTTCTCACCCCAATTAGGAAGGAGGCAGAATGGCAATTTAAGTGTCATTGAGTGGAAATATCAGAAGTGCATATGGTACCGAGAACTTCGTAGACAGAACAAAAAGGAAGAGTAGAAGAAGGTCCGAGATGGTAAGCAAGATAGGGGGAAGTGAATCTAAGGCAACTGTATTGGAGTGCATGATTAAAAATTTAAAGAAGGGATTTGGAGAAGACTATGGGGTAAAAATGATGCCTAACTGCCTCCACATACTCTGTGAGGTCGAATGGCCCCCTATGGGAGTAGGATGGCCACCAGAGAACACCATGAACTTAAAAATAGTGGAAGCAGTCTATACAGTAGTCACAGGAGAGCCAGGACACCTGGATCAATATCCATATATTGACTCATGGCTAGGGTTAGCTCAAGACCCTCCTACTTGGACAAAGTTCTGTATCCAGAAGGGAAAGGGAAAAATATTAATGGCACAAAAATTGACTGATGATAAAAAGGAAATTCTACAGGATTTGGACAGGGATGACCTGACCCCTCCCCCATGCTGGACAATGATGCACCTGCCTCCCAGTGCTCCACCAGGACCGGAGCCTACCTTAATGCCCAATCCAGGGCCAGGTGAAGTCCTGCAGCAGCCTCTGCTCTTCTGCCAGCTCTCCCAGAGATTGTAGAGCCTCCATTTCAGCAGGCTCTGATCCCAGCGATGGAGACCTCTGGTCAACGCCCCCAGAATTCCATCTCAGCCGGACCTCCTAGATTGTATGCACCTCTCTCAGTGAGTACTGATGGGAAGGGGGAAGAAAACACAGGAATTAGACAGAGGCTGCACTCTGCCAAGGAACAGGGGGAAAGAACCCCACTACAGACGCCCCTCAGAGAGCTACAACAGCCTCCAGTTCAGGATGCCTGTGGGCACTACCATCAGCCCCCTGTAGCCTATTATTATTTTCCTCTGCTGCTGCTGCTAAGTCGCTTTAGTCGTGTCCGACTCTGTGCTACCCCATAGACTGCAGCCCACCAGGCTCCCCCGTCCCTGGGATTCTCCAGGCAAGAACGCTGGAGTGGGTTGCCATTTCCTTCTCCAAAGCATGAAAGTGAAAAGTGAAAGTTAAGTCGCTCAGTCGTGTCCAACTCCCAGCGACCCCGTGGACTGCAGCCTACCAGGCTCCTCTGTCCGTGGGATTTTCCAGGCAAGAGTACTGGAGTGGGGTGCCATTGCCTTCTCCTCCACAGATATACTAAACTGGCAGAGACACAGGATCCTGACTGAGGTCAGAAAATGGTTAAGAGAAATGGCACCTGAGGGTACAGCAAACCTGCAGCGGTGGGCAGAACTAGTCACCCCGATGAGAGGCCCAGTTGGGACTGTAACACAGAGGAAGGAAGGGGCCCCCTGGAGAGATATTGGGCAGCTATTTTACAAGGCCTCAAGAGGGGGCCCCGAAAACCTATGAGTATGGCAAAACTCTCCAAAGTGATTCAAAGGGAAAGTGAATCACCCTCTGAGTTCTACAAAAGACTGTGTGAGGCTTGTAGACTTTATAAGCCAATAGATCCAGAGGCTGCTGGGTCTCAGATGGTGATAAATGCAGGCTTTGTGTCTCAAGCCTATCCCGAAAATGTCAGATGGGGGGACACCAAGTGACTCATGAATTTTTATACATCCCTGAATGCCCAGTACCTTTGTTGGGAACAGACTTGGTAAATTGGAGGCACAAGTGACCTCCCCCCCTCCATGAAAGACCCAGTCTTCGAGTAGGATCAACCACCTTACTCTTCCTCTCGGTAACCCCTCAAGATGAATGGAGGTTTCACAGTCTCCCAGAAGGGAAACCAGACAGGCTAAACAGTCGAGAGACAGAGAGAGAGCGAGTGAGTTAACTCAACCTCCCTGAGGTCTGGGAGGAAGACAACCCGCCACCCACCCCCAGGCTTGCAAAACAAGTCCCACTGGTAATAGAACTCAAACCCAGTACAATTACATCAGCACCCACCTTGGGCTTGCCAGACCTATATAAACTGTTTACTCTTTACCTGACTGAAAAGGACAAGGTGGCTATGGGAGTGTTGTCCCAGACCATGGGGACATGGGACAGACCCATGGCTTATCTCCTGAAAATGACTGGACAATGTTGCCACTGGATGGGTGGGATGCTTACGGGCAGTTGCTGCAGTTGCCTGATTGGTCCGGGAGGTAACCAAGCTGACTTTGGGCCAAGATTTGATCATAAAAGTCCCACATGAGGTCAACACTCTCCTGCGAGGGGACCCCCATAAATGGCTGTCAACATCCCAGATTACTCAATACCAGGGACTGTTGTGTGAAAACCCCCATGTTACTACTGAGCCTAGTCAGGCCCTGAATCTGGCCACTCTCCTTCCTGTGGGAGAAGGTGGGCCCTCACATGATTGCAAGGAAATATACCAGCAGACGTTACTTGAGAGACCAGCCAATCCCCGACCCAGATTTGGTCCTGTACATCAATGGCACCAGCCTGGTGAAATAAGGACAATGACTGTCGGGATATGCAGTAGTCATGGAAGAAACCGTCGTTGAGTCTAGCTCTCTGCCAACACACTGGTCAGCTCAATGGGCAGAACTGTATGCTCTAATCCAGGCCCTCCAGCTGTCAAAAGGTAAGAAGACAAACATTTACACAGACTCCAGGTATGCTTTTGCCACAATACATGTACACAGGGCTCTGTATAAAGAGAGAGGCCTTTTGACAGCTAGTGAAAAAAATATTAAATAAGGAAGAAATTAAGACCCTATTAGATGCTGCCTGGGAACCAGAAAGTGTTGCAGTCATACACTGCTGCTGCTGCTACTGCTGCTAAGTCGCTTCAGTTGTGTCCAACTCTGTGCGACCCCATAGACGGCAGCCCATACACTGCTGAGGACATCAAAAAGAGGATACCCCTTGCACTCGGGGAAACAAACTGGCACATAAGACCGCTAAACAAGCGGCTGAGGGCTTGGGGGTGACAAGTGAAGCCTCTTTTAAAGCTTTCATATTGGTGGAGCTGCCGGAGCTAACGCGGGACTCTCCAAAATACAATGAAACCCAAAGCCAACTAGTCGAAGCAGAAAGGGCCATCAGGACTGAAAAGGGATGGTGGGAATTGCCAAGTGGCAAATCATTGGTACTGGAGGAGCTGGCACCCATTCTGATAAGCCAAACACACCAAGCAACCCACGTAGGCCTTGATAAACTGAAAGAGCTAATTTGAAAATATTTCTTGGTTCCCTGCCTCTCTTCCCTATGCGGGACAGAATCTCAGAACTGCATTGCCTGCTCACAGGTTCTGAAACAGAAATCTCTGGGGATTCAACTAAAAGGCACACTGCCCTTTGAACACCTGGAAGTGGACTTCACTGAAATGAAACCTCACCAACACTACCATTACTAGTAGTGTTACTGGTCATGGTATGTACGTTCTTGGGATGGGTAAAAGCTTTTCCTACCTGGACTGAAAGAGCATCAAAAGTAGCCCAGTGCCTGCTTAGGAAAATAGTTCCCAGATTTGACTACCAGCATTGGATCAGACAATGGCCTGACTTTCGTAGCTGATTTAGTACAACAAGTAAGCAAAACTTTAAACATAAAATGGAAACTGCACACTGCATATAAGCCCAGTGCCGGGAGCCAGCACGGGAGTCCCCACCCATAACAAGGTCATGTGGGAGAGTTCTGGTGGGCAAGGCGAGCCAGAACTCGAGGGGTGCCCCTCTGGGCCTGCCTGAGCGTCTACCCCAAAACCAGAGTCTGCCTACTTTACTGCTTTGTGTTCTCACCTACACCTCTGACTTTACGGAGGGCTGTCCCCCACCACCATCTCCCTCTCTGAAAAAGAGTTAACTTACAGCTCCAGTTAATAAAGTTCATGGGTGTGACAAGAGTGTTTTAGTTCACAAACCCCTCAGATGGCTCTCTAACTTGCCTGACAGGTTTACCCGGACTCCTACAGCTATGCATACGATTGTTTACAGTCTCCCAACCTCAAAAGGCATGGGGAGCTTAAGATATTCAAATAGTATAGAGCCTCTCAGAGAGTTAGAAATTGTCAGAATAGAACTAGTAGAAGATTTCATTGTTGAGCCAATGCTTGCTGCCACGTTTCCACATCCCCTGTATTGTATCCTTGGAAGTGTATTAATTAATATAGTTGGTATGTAGAAAAAATAAGTAGTGGCCTTGGTGTTAACAACTTTAAACCCTTAAGGTAATAAATTCTTTCCTTTGTTGTAAACCCACTGCACTTCTGCCCTATAGGAATGCAACTTTATCTAACACCTTCGGAGGATGGCGCCAAACTTTAAAATAATTATTCTTAGAGAAAATAAGTCTTATGGTTGACAAACCTTTGTCAGAGTCATAAAATGTTAACAGGCCTCTGGCCAGAAGATGATGTAAATCACCTAAACCATTTGTATACGATAAGTTTGCAGAAAAGAAACCCTGGTTTTGATAAGGATCAAAGACTGCTGACTTTGCATGATTTCACACCCCCTATTATCCTCTATATGCAACTTAGGGTATAAAAGCCCCTGTTGAAAATAAAGCTATGGGCCTTGCTCACCGAAGTTTGGTCTCCCCATGTCGTTCTTTCTTGTTTCTTTTTCCTCCTTTTTTCTTCTGTTCTTCCTTCATGCCAAAATAATTGGAGCGTGGGGGTCCTCTGGGACCACTTATTTGCCTGGGTTTCTAAGACCCACTCGAGAAGGTGCCTAAGGTGGGGCACCTTCCACTATTCGAGAGGGCGCCTGCGGCCTCCGTGGTCAGAGCAAGTTTGGTGTCATGAACTTTATTGATTTCCCACGTAAACCAGTTATTATTGAGCATCTAATAAATCTCTGCTTTGCTATTCTAATTGCCAACACCGTCCTCCTGAGGGAATCCCTGGATCCAAACAGGGCTGGACCCCGATAGCCCAGAGTTCTGGGATGGTGGAATGAACCAACCGGACACTTAAAGAGACTTTCCAAGTGGATTGTAGAGACTGACTGCTTCTGGGTGGACTTGTTTCTGACAGATCTGCTCAGACTCAGGATGATACCACAGTCCCAAGGCTATTCTCCATACAAAACTGTGTGTGGGAGGCCCCCTCCCATAATAAAACAGGTATCAACAAATTTGCCTCAGGTAAGGGGGGATGAGATTTCACAGCAGATGGAACTGGGTAAGGTAATAAATTGGGTAACTAAGTTTTTACAAGAGAGGGTGCTGTTCCCCCTTGGGGAACAGATTCATAAGTTTATGCTTGGTGACTAAGTATGGGTCAAAGATTGAAAACTTGATTTGCTAGCCCCTTGGTGGAAGGGCCCTTATATTATTCTAACTACCCCTACAGCAGTTAAAGTTGCAGGTATTGCCCCTTGGATCCATCATACCAGGGTGAAGAGAGCATACCACGCAGACCCAGAAAACACTGAGTGGACTGCACAGAGGGACCCCGCTGACCCTCGAGAGACTAAGACCATCCTTAAGAAGAAGGAAAAGAAGATCCCGGACAAGCCCCTTCAGGATGAAGCCACATGATCAACTCCTGCTGCTTGACCTCATCGACATGCCAACTTCCAAAATACCTCCAACTGTTGTGTATGTAGGGCTATGCCTCTGTCTGTGATGGGTAGACTTCCCTGGTGGCTGTCACCGCTCTGCTAAGGAGACTTTAAACCACTCTGCTCTTTTCTGGGACACAGAAAATCTCTCTCTGCCCTCTTGATGTAAGCTAGACCTACAGTCAATAGACTTGGGTCATAGGATTACATATTATGTAAACACCAGTTTCATAAAAGTAACAGAAGCAGTAATTCAAATTAAAATGGCTTTGGACATGCTCACAGCTGCTCAAGGAGGGACCTGTGCTATAATTAAGGTTGAATGTTATGTATATATTCCTGATTTATCTGACAATGTATCAGCTGCTTTAGATGTCATGAAAAAACCAGGTAAAAGCAATATCAAATGAAAACATTCCTTTCTGGACTTCGGTACTCTCTTGGGTGAAGGGTAATTGGCGGAAAATTAATTTACCGTTGTATAGTTGCCTTGATAGTTCTGTTCTGTGGACCTTGCATTTTACAATGTATTATGAACTTTGTAATCCAAAGGTTGATGTCGTTCTCCCCGATTGGCGGTTGGAGAGCCAGGGTGCAATATATCCCTATGAGTGATGCTCATACTATGAGTTAAGAGCATCAAGAGGGGGGAATGAAAGAGGAAACAGACAGAACAGGCTCCATCTTGAAAGCAGGACTCCATCTTGGGCCGGACTGTGGACTTTGAGCTATATGCCCAGTATTTTTGGAAACGACAAACCAACTGGAAAACCAGACCCCCCCGCCCTCCCCGATGGAAGAACCCCAGGGCTCGTATCTAGACTCTCCATTGCCTAAAAGAATACACTAATTATCTGTGTAACCAAATAGAACCATAAATACTATTATGCTCATTGGGGTATGACCACAGGCCTATTGATAATTGTCCACTGATGTTCAAGCTGGTTTTAGAAAAGGCAGAGGAACCAGAGATCAAATTGCCAACATCTGCTGGGTCATCGAAAAAGCAAGACAGTTCCAGAAAAACATCTGCTTTATTGACTATGCCAAAGCTTTTAACTGTGTGGATCACAACAAACTGTGGAAAATTCTGAAAGAGATGGGAATACCAGACCACCTGACCTGCCTCTTGAGAAACCTGTATGCAGGTCAGGAAGCAAGAGTTAGAACTGGACATGAAACAACAGACTGGTTCCAAATAGGAAAAGGAGTACGTCAAGGCTGTATATTCTCACCCTGCTTATTTAACTTATATTCAGAATACATTATGAGAAACGCTGGACTGGAAGAAGCACAAGCTGGAATCAAGATTGCCGGGAGAAATACCAATAACCTCAGATATGCAGATGACACCACCTTTATGGCAGAAAGTGAAGAGGAACTAAAAAGCCTCTTGATGAAAGTGAAAGAGGAGAGTGAAAAAGTTGGCTTAAAGCTCAATATTCAGAAAACGAAGATCATGGCATCTGGTTCCATCACTTCACGGGAAATAGATGGGGAAACGGTGTCAGACTTCATTTTTGTGGGCTCCAAAATCACTGCAGATGGTGACTGCAGCCATGAAATTAAAAGATGCTTACTCCTTGGAAGGAAAGTTATGACCAACCTAGATAGCATATTCAAAAGCAGAGACATTACTTTGCCAACAAAGGTCCATCTAGTCAAGGCTATGGTTTTTCCAGTAGTCATGTATGGGTGTGAGAGTTGGACTGTGAAGAAAGCTGAGTGCAAAAGAATTGATGCTTTTGAACTGTGGTGTTAGAGAAGACTCTTGAAAGTCCCTTGGACTACAAGGAGATCCAACCAGTCCATTCTAAAGGATATCAGTTCTGGATGTTCTTTGGAAGGAATGATGCTAAAGCTGAAACTCCAGTACTTTGGCCACCTCATGCAAAGAGTTGACTCATTGGAAAAGACTCTGATGCTGGGAGGGATTGGGGGCAGGAGGAGAAGGGGACGACAGAGGATGAGATGGTTGGATGGCATCACCGACTCGATGGACGTGAGTTTGAGTGAACTCTGGGAGTTGGTGATGGACAGGGAGGCCTGGTGTGCTGCGATTCATGGGGTCGCAAAGAGTCGGACATGACTGAGTGACTGAAGTGAACTGAACTGAACTGAACTACCTAGGCATATGAATCATGGGTTTAAGGCATATGAATCACGGGTTAACTTTGATTGTATCTTTCTTTTCTTTTGTTCAGGCTAGTTTCAGAGAATCTGGGGAGATGGGTTTGAACATGTACACTTAGGGTATATAAGGTTTTCACAAAAACTGGTCGGGGTCCTTGGCTAAGGGGAGACTCTGCCTTGGGCCCGTGGGTGTAATAAACTGCACTCCACTATCTGCATCATCCTTCTGAGTGAGTTTTTTTCCCGGACCACGTGGCTACAACAGTTTGGAATTAAAAGATAAATAAGAACAGGAAACATTTTATATATATATATATATATATATAATATTATATTATATATTCCCTTAGTATTTTCCAAGGATCATCCTATAACATCTGTAACATCCCAACAAAGAGAAAAGTGTAACAGTTTATATCTGACAGTCTTAGGTTTTCACAGGAAAGAGCTACCTTTCTGGGGTCATGGCAGAAAGACATTTTCTGTATTTCTTTGAGAGACATTTTTCATCTAAAATAAAAATGTCTTTTCTTACCCATTTTTGAACAACTATTTTGTCTACTGTGGGCTCTCCACTGTTCTGGGAGGTGGGGTAATAATAAGAACCCAAGGGACCCAAGCTCTGTGCTCGGGGACCCTGCTGTGGCTGTCTGGTCATCACAGCTCTGCTGCACGAGGCTCTTTGGGGCCCTGCATAGGGACCCCACCCCCATTTGATGGGGTCCCCCAGATCTGATCTCTATGACACAGATGACATGTGTGAATTTGATATGAATGAATATATATGACTTTGAAGGAGGAAACAGACAGGACAGGCTCTGTCTTGAAAGCAGGACTCCATGTTGGGCCAGACTGTGGAACTTTGAGCTATATGGCCAGTATCTATGGAAACGACATACCAACTGGAAAACCAGGACCCCACCCCAACCATGGAAGAGCCCCAGGGTTTGTATCTAGACTCTTCGTGGCCTAAAAGAATACACTAGTTATCTGTGTAACCAAATAGAATCATACATTCTATTATGCTTATAAGGTTCCCTGAAACTAGTCTGAACGAAGAAAAAAGTAAGGTAAAATCAAAATTAACCAGTGATCATATGCCTTAAGCCTAGGTGGTTAACAGTGGACAATTATCAGTAGGCCTGTGGTCATAACCCCAGTAAGCATAATAGAATGCATGATTCTATTTGGTTACACAGATAATTAGGGTATTCTTTTAGGCCACAGAGAGCCCTGGGGCTCTTCCTTCCGGGGGCCTGGTTTTCCAGTTGGTATGTTGTTTCCATAGATACTGAAACTAGCATATAGCTCAAGGTCCACAGTCTGGCCCAAGATGGAGTCCTGCTTTCAAAATAGAGCCTGTTCTGTTTCCTCCTTCATGGGCTGTGGGAATTCCTCACAGTCCCCACCCACTCTCATCTGCCTGACAGCTCTATTCATTCATCCAAGTCTTCAAGACATATGTATTCATATCACTGTAATGACAGCATTGCTTGGGCCCTATAGCAAAGAAACCAAGTACCAAGAAATCTTTATGAGACAATGGGGAAAATTAGAATGTTGAACATTCAATGAAATTAAGGAGCTATAATTGTAAATTATATAAATTATAAAATTGTAGTGTGATAGAACAGTGTAATTATATTGAGAAAAAGAATTCTTCCTTTACTAATTGTGGGATGGATGCAGTCATGAGCTGTGTAGGATTTGCTGCACAGTAATCCTGTACTGTAAGGGAGTAAGCAGGACTGTGTTGGTTCCTTGCGGTTGCTGTGTCAGCTTACTACAACTGGGGGCTTTACAACAGGATGAATTCCAAAGTCAACAGGAGGAAGTCCAAAGTCAAGGCACAGACTGGGCCACATTTTCTCTGGAGGCTCTAGGGGGAGTCCTAATTTAATATTAAAACATATAGTGTCAATGTAATGTAAGAAAAGACATTATAGGGGAAGTAGAGTAGGAGCTCAAGGTAGTTCTAAGGTATTTTTCTGAACAGAACAAATAGCATGAGCAAAGGTCCAGAGAGTAGGGAGGCTGATTTGAGTGAGGCAGGGAGGAAAAAGTATAAAATTTGCTTTGCCAGATTTGTTGTAGCCATGCGTTCCGGGAAACAAACTCACTCAGGACAATGCAGATAGTGGAGTGCAGATTTTTACACTGGTGGGCCCAAGGCAGAGTCTCCTCTTAGCCAAAGACCCCGACCAGTTTTTGTGAAAACATTTTGTTCCCTAAGGGTACGTGCCCAAACCCACCTCCCCAAATTCCCTGAAACTAGTCTGAACAAAGGAAAAGAAAGATACAATCAAAGTTAACCTGGGATTCATATGCCTTAAGCCTAGGTAATTAACAGTGGACAATTATCAATAGGCCTGTGGTCATACCCCAATAAGCATAATAGAATTTATGATTTTATTCAGTTACACAGCTAATTAGGGTATTCTTTTAGGTGATGGAGAGTCTAGGTATGAATCCTGGGGCTCTTCCACCCTGGGACCTGGTTTTCCAGTTGGTATGTCGTTTCCATAGATACTGGGCATATAGCTCAAAGTCCACAGTCTGGCCCAAGATGGAGTCCTGCTTTCAATATGGAGCCTGTTAAGTCTGTTTCCTCCTTCAGATTTAGTAGCTAAAATAAAATACAGGATACCTGTTAAATGTGAATTTCTGACATACAATAAGTAATTTTTTCATATATTTCATACAGTGTTTAGAGAATACTTTTTTGAAAAATTATTTATTGTGTGCCTAAATTTGAGTGTCCTGTAGTTTATCCACAACCTAATGCAATAAAGTATTCCAGAGGTGCACATGCCCTTTAATGATACCAGCTCCCTGGTGTCCCCACAGTAGAGGTTTATCATCTGCCCTAGTCCTTGTATCCAATTCACAAAAACCTTACATTAAGTTTTTTCAAAGAAACATAATTTAACAAACAGATGGGCAGAAGGCACATGAAAAGATGTTCAATATCACTAGCTATTAGAGAAATTCAAATAAAAACTCCAGTGAGGCATCCTCTCACTCCAGTCAGAATGACCATCATTAAAAAGTCTGTAAAAAATAAATACTGGAGAGGATGTGGAGAATAAGTAAGTCTCTTACACTGTTGGTGGGAATGTCAATTGGTGCAGCCATTATAGAGAACAGTAGGGAGGTTCCTTAAAAAACTAAAAATAGACTTACCATATGATCTTGCAACCCCACTCCTGGGCATATAGCCAGAGAAAACTCTAATTCAAAAAGATATGTGCCGTGTTCATTGCAGCACTATTTACAGTAGCCAAGACAAGGAAGAAATCTAAATATCCATCTTCAGATGAATGGATGAAGAAGATGTTGCATATATATAATAGAATAATATTCAGCCATAAAAAAAGAAAGAAATGATGCCATTTGCAGCAACATGGATGTACCTAGATATTATCATATTAAGTGAAGTAAGTCAAAGACAAATACCATATCATATGATATCTCTTATATGTGAATTGTAAAAAAAAAAAAAAATGAACTTATTTACAAAACAGAAATAGATCCACAGACCTAAAAAACAAACTTATGGTTACCAAAGGGAAAGGTGGCAGAGAGATAAACTAGGAATTAGGGAGTAACATATATACACTACTATATGTAAAAGAGACAAGCAACAAGGATGTATTATATAGCACAGGAAACTATACTCAGTATTTTGCAATAACTGATAAGCATAAAGAATCTGGAAAAGACTATATATATGCATAAAATTAAATCACTTTGCGGTACACCTGAAACTAACACAACATTGTAAGTAACTATATTTCAATTTTTTTCTCATGGTTAAAAAAGCTGAAGGAAAGAAAAAGTCATACTTCAAAACTTCACCTTCTGGCAGAGTGGGTCCAGCAACTTGAAATTTTGTGTTTAATCTTTAATTGCCAACCTTGAAAGGAACATATTAACTAGTTGTATCATGATAAGGGAATGATTCATCATTTTTTTTTTTTTTTTTAATCTAGCATGGAATCTGCAGCTCTGAACACTGTAGGAGAGCTTTCTCCCTAACTGGGCTCTTGCCCTCTTGAAAGAGGCGGAGTTAGTCAACTGTAAGAGCAGCTTATAAACACATGTGGACCTGGCATTCAGGGGCTGAGCCAAGTGTGAGACAGACAGTCCTAAGGTAAGTACTGATTTTATATGTCAGTATAATGTGCCCATAGCACAAGAAAAACTGTTTTGTACTCATATCGTGGTTTCTTAAGGGACATTTCAAGTTGTTTAGTCTACTTTTGTTGAATATAGCTTTACAGAAGTGTAAAAATAAAGAATGTAAAACACTAAGTGTGAGAACTCAGATCTGGGAAAAATTCATGATGTGAAGAGAAAAAAGAATTTTTTAGACAATCGGAGAATATGACCAGTGCGAACGAGAGAGTAGATGTTTTTGCTGAAGTAAGTTTCTCCATAGACAGAGTCAACACACAACGGGTGCAAACTGTGACATTGTAATACTACGTGGGCTGTGAAGACTGAAAATTAAGATATATCATTATAGGAATAAGTCTGAATGTCAACAAACTCTGTGCTGTGATTAGCCAGCTGGCAAGTCCCCTTCTCTCTCTGGGTTTCAACAACTCTTGGCAAACCTCCAAAAGTGGTCTGGATGGAAAACTAAATAATACGGGAGCAGAAACGAGCTTTCAAAAAGCACAAACATTCACCTGGCTAGAAGGTACAGGGCTTCTCCAGTGGTTCAGATGGTAAAGAATCTGCTTGCAATACAGGAGACTTGGGTTCAATTCCTGGGTTGGGAAGATCCCCTGGAGAAGGAAATGGCGACCCACTCCAGTATTCTTGCCTGGAGAATCCCGTAGACTGCGTAGACTGTAGCCTGCCAGGCTCCTCTGTCCATGGGGTCACAAAAAGTTGGACACAACTGAGCGACGTTCGAATCAGAATGCAGGAGTTAATGCACTGTTGTAAGTACTAATATTGGGGGAGAAACAAAGGCCTTAGAAGCTGTGAAGGAAACTTGTTAAGAGGAGGAAATACGCAAAGACATCAACCAGAAATAAGGTGTTAAAGAAAGATCTGTGAAGGGTCTGCATATTCAGGTAAGGAACCAGAGGTTGGAGAGAAGGGATCTTTTTCCATCAGGTGTTGAGAGTGAGAACCTGAGCTCCTGCTGTGGCAAAGGGGGTGAGGGATAGGGCAGGAAAAATTCCAGGGAGTCCAGAACAGGGAGTGAGTGGGGCAGGGCCAGGCCTGAGGGGCAAGGCAAGGCAGGGTGCATGCTTCCACCAGGGTCCAGCTACAATCTTGGGGCTGCAAAAGGGAAATATGCTGAGATGTATCTCCCTAAACCTTTGCCAAAAACTTCATGCAATCCAAGTTAACTAATCAGTGATCATCACTAATATTTCACACAAACCAAATAAAAAGAGAACCAGAATGACTTAGTTATGTATAAGTTCTTATGCCTACAAGACCTTTGAGTCAAGAGGTAAATAGACACACACTGCCCAGTGTGCTCGGAGACTTGCCCATCTCCCAGCAACTGGGAGCAGGAGGGAAATTTCCTGGTCCCTATTATGAATTTTTCATACTTTAATTTTCTCATCAGGCTTCACTAGTAGATATAACTATATTTTAAAAGAGAACGCCGAGGTAAAGAGATTAAACAACCCCCCAGAGTGTATGTACCTCATAAGGAAAGCAGTTAGCCTCTAAGCCTTCCTTCTTTCTGCTAAGAAACGCTGTCATCCGGGCCCTGCTCCCCACCAGCTCCCAGATACAGCTCCTTTAGTTCACACTGGATTATCCCAGGGTACACTCCTTTTGGGTTTCACAGGTGGCGCAGTGGTAAAGAATCCATCTGCCAATGCAGGAGATGCAAGATACATGGGTTTGATCCCTGGGTTGGGAAGATCCCCTGGAGGAGGGAATGGCAACCCACTCCAGTTTTCTTACCTGGAGAATTCCATGCTCAGAGGGGCCTGGCAGGCTGCAGTCCATGGGGTCACAAAGAGTCGGACACGACTGAGCAACTAAGCACACACACTCACACACACAGACATTCCTTTCAGGGAATATAAGCCTACCTCCTTGTGAAGGTCAAACATAGTTATAATAGTGCTCAATTTACTCATAGTAAGTTTTTAGGGTTTCAGGTAAAGTAAGGTATGTTTTTATCCATTTTTCCTCATATCAGTTCAGTTCAGTTCAGTTGCTCAGTCATGTCCAACTCTTGGTGACCCCATGGACTGCAGCACGCCAGACTTCCTTGTCTGTCACCAACTCCTGGAGTTTGCTCAAATTCACATCCATCCAGTTAGTGATGCCATCCAACCATCTCATTCTCTGTCATCCCCTTCTCCTGCCTTCAATCCTTCCCAGCATGAGGGTCTTTTCCAATGAGTCAGTTCTTCACATCTGGTGGCCAAAATATTGGAGTTTCAGCTTCAACATCAGTCCTTCCAATGAATATTCAGGACTGATTTCCTTTAGGATTGACTGGTTTGATCTTCTATTTGTCCAAATGAATCTCAAGAGTCTTCAACACCACAGTTCAAAAGCACCAATTCTTCGGCACTCAGCTTTAAATATGATCCAACTCACATCTATACATGACTACTGGAAAAACCATAGCTTTGACGGACATTTGTTGGCAAAGTAACGTCTCTGGTTTTCAATATGCTATCTAGGTTGATCATAGCTTTTCTTCCAAGGAGCGAGCATCTTTCAATTTCATGGCTGCAGTCACCATCTGCAGTGATTTTGGAGCCCCCCAAAATAAGGTCTCTTGTTGTTTCCATTGTTTCCCCATCTATTTGCCATGAAGTGATGGGACCAGATGCCATGATCTTAGTTTTCTGAATGTTGAGTTTTAAGCCAACTTTTTCACTCTCCTCTTTCACTTTCATCAAGAGGCTCTTTAGTTTTTCACTTTCTGCCATAAGCGTGGTATCATCTGCATATCTGAGGTTATTGATATTTCTCCTGGCAATCTTGATTCCAGCTTGTGCTTCCTCATATCAAGCTCCGGCTGCTGCTGCTGCTAAGTCGCTTCAGTCGTGTCCAATTCTGTGCGACCCCAGAGATGGCAGCCCACCAGGCTCTGCTGTCCTAGGAATCAGCTAACAGAAAAGGAACTGATGAATTTCATGTTTCCTTCTCTCCCATTTAATTGTTAATTGACTAACGGATTCTGAATGGGTAACAAACTAATATTGAAGGTCTCAGAGATCAGCAGAGAGAGGGCATAAGTGTTACCTGGTTGAGAGGGAGCCCCAGATCAGAAGTCAGAAGATGCCTTCAAAGGACCCCAGTGCTCACAAAAGGAGTGAGCTAGGAAAGTAGCTTCAGGTCTTTGAACTCGAGTTTCCTCCTCCTGATAATAGGATCCTAGAAGCCGTTTCCCGGAGTTGTCCTAGAGGTGGACACACTTGCTAGTTATTGAGTGTGAATCAGGAACACACGTGTGTGACTGATGGCAAGTCACTGAATCTCTCTAGTTCTCATTTTCTGGGGACCAGGAGGTTTATATCACATTTGCCCCAGCCGTCAAAAGATGAAGAAAGATATTATAAGAAAGATATGGTAAAATATTATGTAAGTTAAAAATTCATTTCCCTTCGTAACGTGATCCTTGGTCATTGAATAAGGGAGCTTAGTGTGAGAAGGAGCTTAGTGTGAGGGGGATCTCCGACTTCCACCTCACAGCGACACCTTCTCAGAATTCTGCTGAATCACAGCTCCTCCGTTCCCCATGATAAGAAAAGTACAATGTACACAATCTCCAACTTCCTGACAGATGAGATAAATAGGTTTCCAAGGGATCCTTTATTTTCCAAAGGTTAGACCGTTGATCTCACATTTAAAATGTGGATATTGAAAACATTTGGTATCTAAAATTCATGTCGTGTATACTTTTCAGGAGATGATTATTGGGTAAAGAGAAGTATATTTTTGTCCCAAGCTCCATAACAACAAAATTTTGCAAGAGAATCTTAGTGCTTTCTAAACATTGGGATTTGCATAGAAAATGCAGCTGTTTGTCCATACATCCTGGCTTTGGGATTCCTGCTTTTTATGAGTCCTGTATGTTTCCATTCACAGTCATAATAGAACTAGTTCTGTCCAGAGCCTTTGAGTTTCATTCTCTGTCCCCTGCTATGTCCACCCTTCAGACAGGCTGCTGTAGACCAAGGGCTTTTAAACTTCATTGAGTGGACCCAACCAAAGTATCTCTTACCATTCCAATGACCAGATAACTGTGCACATGTGCTTTCCTTTACCCATACACACAGCAAAACTAAAATTTCATGGAATGATGCTTACCTCTTGAACATAGAAGGCACTTTGATATTTCCTATTTCTATTTTCTTCTACTTTAAAAATTGGTGGATTTCATAGTCCACTGAAGGATTGTCATGCACATTTGGAAAAAATGAAACCAAGCTTTGGATTCATATAGAAGTAGCTTTGAATCCCAGGTCCACCACCTATTTTGGGCAAGTTACCCTAGAAACTTCAATATTCCCAACTGCAAAGTGAGATCAATGACAAACTTCACAGCAGGGATTTTGGGAGGGTTAAATGAAATGAAGATTAATTTGTGACAATGCCCACTGCGTGACAGACATTGAACAAATGTCGGTTCCATCCTAGATTGTAAAGTTCATGCAGCAACATCCCTTGTTCTAGATAGAAGATGTACCAAGAGAGGTAGAATCTAGAATTGCAAGGAAATGGAAGGACTTAGCGTCCTAAGCCTGTAGAAAGAATTAGGATTTTTGAACAACAGTTAAGCAAATCTGAGTCCTAATTTCAGCTTTTGAACTAACGCAGTGTAACAGCCAAGGAGCTGAACATGGCTTTTGTCTCCACCTCCTCCTCCTCACTCTCTTTGAAGTCCTCTGGCTTCATGGCCCCTCCCTCCCAGGGTCCCAGGGCCTGCATCTGTGTAGGTTCCAGCCTCGTCCTCATTTTAATCCTAGGTGTGGATATCTGCATCCATCACTAACTGGATTATGACTATGAACATGCCATGTAACCTCTGAGCTTTGGTTTTATTAACTAGAAAAACCACAAAAACTATTTCATGGGATTGTTGTGAGGATTAAACATCCAAAGGGGTTATTGGAGCAGGACCATTAGGAGGTTTTCAGTAAATACTGGAGAAGGCAGTGGCACCCCACTCCAGTACTCTTGCCTGGCAAATCCCATGGACGGAGGGGCCTGGTAGGCTGCAGTCCATGGGGTCGCTAGGAGTTGGACATGACCGATCGACTTCACTTTCACTTTTTACTTTCATGCATTGGAGAAGGAAATGGCAACCCACTCCAGTGTTCTTGCCTGGAGAGTCCCAGGGACAGGGGAGCCTGGTGGGCTGCTGTCTATGGGGTCGCACAGAGTCGGACACGACTGAAGAGACTTAGCAGCAGCAGCAGTAAATACTAGGGCTCAGGACTTCCCTGGTGATTCAGTGGCTAAGACTTCATGCTCTACAATGACTGGGTTCAATCCCTGGTCACAGAACTAGATTCTACATGCCACAACTAAGGAGTTTGCTTGCCACAACTAAAGATCCCACATGGTGCAATTGAAAAGAAGATCCTGCCTGGCACAGAGAAGACCCATTACAGTCAAATAAATGCATTAATTAAAAATACATATATACTAGTTCTCTAGTCCTTTCCCTCTCTAATACCCACCCATCATTCTTACCACAGACTTACCTCTTAGCCTACCAAGACAATCAGATTTTACCCAGTGGAGACTGGAGAATGGATTGGTACAATTTTCCATGATTGGTTTAAAGGAGGTGAGAATACAGACCAAGGAATGCATTCCAGGGACTCTTCCAACTCTGCCGTGAAGGAGGTCGACACTTCCTCAGTACTGTTGATGCTGTTCGGCCATATATCATAAAGTGCATTTGGCTTCTGTGGTTTTATCTTTGTTCATTCATTCACTTATTCATTCATTCATTCATCAATGTTTAGAGAAACCAGGAGACTGCCATCATGGCGGGGAAACCCAAGTTACACTACTTCAATGGACGTGGCAGAATGGAGTGCATTCGGTGGCTCCTGGCTGCAGCCGGAGTGGAGGTAGGTTTCATCTCCAGTTGAATATAAATTGACAGCATCAAACTATTTCTCTCACGTGAGCTAGGAGACTTTTCTTTCTAAATGACCTGCTGTTTTTCATTAAAGAAAATTTGTCAGCTATTAAGAGATAAACAGATTTGTCCTTATGGATTATTAAATGTTCTTCCTGTCAAAGAGAATAAACAATTAGAATAAATTTAAGAAACTAATCACATTGTGTGGTCCTAAGTTGGAATTTGATTTTTAAAATTGTGAAATATTATATATGACAGTTATACAACAATTAGAAATGTGAACATTAAATATCAATAGATATATTCAGTAACTTTTGTTAATGTGTTAGGTATTATAATGTACTGTGTTACTTTTAATAGTTTTTATATTTTGGAAATACACACTCAAGTATTTAAATGAAAATATGTGATATCTGGGATTTGTTTCAAATTCTTACAAAGGGAAGGGGGATAAGCATATAAATGACTTACAATTGGGTAATATAATAGAACTGATAGTTATTGAAGCTGGTTAACGGATACCAGCTAAATGGACATGAGTTTGAGTAAACTCCGGGACCTGGCGATGGACAGGGAGGCCTAGCGTGCTGCAGTCAATGGGGTCGCAGAGTCGGACACAACTCAGTGACTGACCTGAACTGAATGGATACAGGGATAAATGAAACAGATACAGTCCCTGCCCTTGGGCAGCTTACACTCTAGTGAGGATGCAGACAAGTGTGTGGGTGATTAAAAGGGGGGTGGGAGCACCTAGAAGGACACCCAAACATTTTAGAGTTACAATTCCATATTCCCCGCAGCAAATTTGTAGGTTTCTGTGGGACTCTGTTGAGTGCTGCCCTCTAGAGGTGTCACTGAGAAAAGCACTTCTCAGCCCAGGTCAGAGGAATCCAGCAACTCTGTGAGGGTTCCCTGGGGAGGGAGTCGTGGACAGACTCTGGAGATTTGGTCCCTTAGCGGGGAGCAGTAAAGGAGGGCTTCAGGTGAGGTGGGGTTCTGCAAAGGGAAGCTCTAGTGTGCTCCCTTAGCTCCCTAACAACATGTTTACCTAAGCCTTAGATAACACTTTCTTGATTGCTTCATGCTTGATCCATTCTCAAGTGTGTGAAGAAACAAGTACACAGAAAAATTCAAACAGTGCCATTCCAGGTTGTTTAATTTCTAATAATCAACAACCAACGGTTTTCACTGCGATCCAGCCTTGGGGTTCAAGAATGTGTTCAGAGTTCCTGGGCGGACTGAGTTCAGCACAGGAGGGTGCTGAGACGCTGAGAGCATCCAGGCCTCCTCTTGTCCAGCCCAGCCTGAGGGGGAGATGTAGACTGCACAGACTGACCCTGTGAGTTCATGCAGATCCACAGTAAACTGTTTAGCAAGTTAGAAACTCCCAGTTCCCAAACTCTTCACCATCAAGAATCTACCCATGAAAGTCAGTCATATCCGACTCTGCAATCCCACGGACTGTAGCCCGCCAGGCTCCTCTGTCCATGGGATTCTCCAGGCAAGAATACTGGAGTGGGTTGCCATTCCCTTCTCCAGGGGATCTTCCCGACCCAGGGGTTAAACCCAGGTCTCCTGCATTGCAGCTGGATTTTTTACTGTCTGAGCCACAAAGGAAGTCCCTCACCATCAAGACCCCTTTTAAAATATAAACTTGAATGGGAAGAGGTAATATACAGCAGAGGCCCCTGGTGACATCTTGGGGATCACTGACCCCATGGATACTCCATGATGGGGGACATGCAATACCCTGTCCTGACCTTATAGGAAGAGAAAGGCTTTCAGAGATATTAAAACTCCATAACTAGAACTTGCTATCTGTTCCCTCCAGTGACATCCTCCTCCCAAAGCATATCTAATGATTGACAGAGATGGAGACAGTGAGGAGGGGAACTGAACCCGCAAAATAAGCAGTTATGTGCTACAAGCCACACATTTATCTTGGTGGCTCTAATCTGAATTTCCAAGAAGCCATAATCATTGCCCTCTACCAAACTTGGAAATCTTATCTTCTACATAGCATCAGACAGGGGACGTTCAAGTTCAGCAATGAATGCTATGGAATGAAATAACAAAGACTCATTGACTATTTCTGTTTTTCAGTTTGAAGAGAAATTTATAGAACAACCAGAAGACCTGGATAAGCTAAGAAACGGTAAGACCAAGAACTAAATTCCTCTGATGGGAGTATCTAGTAAAAGTCTTCAGTTGAAGTTAGAACACTAGCAATGCCATGTGTGTGCATCGTGGGTGTGCATCAGGGGAGTGGGAGAAACGTGGTTAAAGGTAAAGGTTGGGGCTCCTCTAGGAGGTCTTGCAGCTCACCCAGGACTTGGGCTGGAACTCGAGTATCTGCTAAAGGAGCCAGCCCCGGTGCCCCATGAATGCCCTCTCTGTGCTCTCTCTGCCTTTCTGCACTGTGAGTGACCATACCAGTTCAGGATGCCACACAGCCCTCCCACTCAAAGTCAGGAAAAACACATGCATCAGAGAGAAGAGAAGAGAAAGAAGCCCAGCCATTGCCATGAGTCCTTTTCATTAATGGGTTTCAAAAAGTAATATTGTAGCAATATTGCAGACTCAACCAACCAACTGGTGTTGAAATAGTTCTAAGTCCAGGTGAGTGTGTGAGGAGGGAGATAAAGCACAAGGGCCAGCAGCAATGGAGTTGGAAAAAGAGGGTTGCCCCGTGCACTGTCTGGGGGTGGGATTTGATGAGCATACAAAACACCGAATGTAGGAGTCTCTCTTAGAAGTGCCCTTAACGCCATGAACCACAGGAGGCTTACTTTAGAAATATCTCGTTTGACTTGGCAACTGGCTAGTAGAACCTCTCCCATATTGTTCCTAAAAAATCCATGAAGGCAAGTCAAATACATAAAATAAAGACACATACCATCATTTGGATGGGAAATAAAAAGTGAAATGACAGATTGAAAAGTAAGAGGCAAATTGATAAGAAGGACTCCAGGAAGCTAAAAGCAAAATGCTATTCCTACTGATATTTTACCAAGTAAAAATTTTTGTTTCCTTTTATGTCTTCAGCCATTTCAACAAAAAGTTTGATTCATAAAAAATTTCAGTTTAATTAAACAGCATGGTTCATCCAACATCTCACTCTACTTCTCTTCTTTTTTCAAAAGATGGGAGTTTGATGTTCCAGCAAGTGCCAATGGTTGAAATTGATGGGATGAAGCTGGTGCAGACCAGAGCCATTCTCAACTACATTGCCACCAAATACAACCTCTACGGGAAAGACATGAAGGAGAGAGCCCTGTACGGTATTTTTTTTTTTTTTCTGTTCTTTCATCTGTGATTAATAGGAACAATTTAGGTGCTTCCCTGAGTGAGCAGGATGTGCTCACAGAGATCATGACCAACAGCAGTACAGACCTTCATGATGTAACTGAGATCCAGTACTACAGAGACCTATGAGGATGCGGGGAGAGTAAACTTGAAGTGGAACCAAGAATTTACGTAGGACTTCCCTGGTGGTCCAGTGGCTAAGACTCTG